>NC_137122.1:44791530-45391530 GCF_949319135.1 Squalius cephalus | reverse complement strand
AAACCACATGGTGGTGTCATTAGATATTACAAACATTATGGATTTTATGTCAGTTTGTTTGGGTAATATGATGACTACATTTCAGCACTGTAGCATTTTCCATTGATTTTAAATATGTATCTTGCATTGTTTGCTATTGATTTAACTAATGCCCACCTCTTTAACCTCTCTGTCAGGCCTCATTTCCACAAGCTCATTGATTTGTTCATCTCTCTTGCAGTCTGTCCTGTTCTGTGTCGACAAAATGCAAATGCTGAAAAGAGTAACACACTCTGCATATGGTGATCAATAGAGGCAATTCAAATAAACTGGCAAAACTGTAATGCAAATTAATTATTATTAAATTCATTTAATTCATTATGGTTTTATGTGGTTGATACTTTACAAACAGACATAGTTAAAAACATCTAAAGGTTTGTTGATTAACCAATAAGATCACCTTTTAATGAAAAGTGTTGAAACACAGTAGTACTTTTGTTTATGATGTCAACTGAAAATAATTAAAACTTTTAATTATACCAACGTGAATAAAAAAATAACTCCAACAAAAAAGCATGAACACATAAAGATAATTTTTTTTTTTTTTCAATCTTTTTTCTTTCTCTCCTTTAAATACACACAGATTTCATCCCACTGGTGTATAAAAACCAGAGAAAAGCCGATATAAGAGCACAGACTTTGTGCAGTGTGCTGTGAATATTATATATGTTCCTGATGTGCCTGAAGCTCTACAATATGCTGCTGCCAACAGGACTTTAAAAAAAAAAAAATCAATTGTGTTATCAGCTCCAGTGAATCTTAATATACACTAATCAACTAAACCAGCATCTATGTAAGGCCATTCATTAGTGTGTATGAGAGAGTTAATTAACCACACACACACACAAAAAAAAAACACCTTTATGCAATCCAGTGGCAGTCGGAGTTATATTAAAAAATATCCTGGTTCTTCCAAACGTTATAAAGGAAGTGAATGGTAGCATTTTTTTTTAAAGCCCAAAACAGTGCATCCATCCATTATAAAAGTAATCCATACGTTACCGGAAGCAAGTGATTACAGTTTATAAAGTTATAAATACGGAAATACGCTAATTCGCTTTAGAAGGCCTTTATTAACACCCTGGAGCTGTATGGATTACTTTTATGATGGATTGATGTGCTATTTTGGGGTTTCAAAGAATACCAGTCACTCCCATTATAATGCTTGGAACAGCCTGAATATAACTACGATTGTGTAAGAAAGACATGTACACCTAGAATGGCTTGAGGGTGAGTAAATTATGGGATAATTTAAATTTTTGGGTGATCTAACCCTTTAATCATTGAGTTCGCTCTGTCGCCTGGCCCCATATATTTCTCATATATTTCATAATTAATATTTTATCTTTACTCTCTGAGTTTCTCCTCCTCTTTAGATTTCCTAGTCTGGACACTGTTGTCAGTGGATTGTACAAATAAGTGGATTGCAGTGCAGATCCACTCACACTTATTGTGGTGATGCATATTGTTGTGCTTATTTGCTCTCAAAAAGTTTTGTAAATTGTAAGATGTTATCACAAGAAAGATTATGTGGTACTCATTATTAGGTGGAGATATTATTTTTTTAATTAAGTTTTAGTTACCTTTAAAACTAAGGTAATTGATTAAGAAAGAAAGAAAGAAAGAAAGAAAGAAAGAAAGAAAGAAAGAAAGAAAGAAAGAAAGAAAGAAAGAAAGAAAGAAAGAAAGAAAGAAAGGAAACTACACCTCCATCCACAGGGAACATTTAGAACTTGGTGTTAGTCTGAGGGATACTGTAACAATTTTGTCACAGCAGTGTGTCTCTCTCATTACAGTGCACACACACACACACACACACACACACACACACACACACACACACACACACACACACACACACACACACACACACACACACACACACACACACACACACACACACACACACATTCCTTCACAAAAGAAGATATGGTCGGTACACTCACATTGGCAGAACAATTAGTGACTTGTTAGCAATGGTAAAACATAACTTGGTAGCATGCAAGAGTTCAAAAACTGACCTACATGCAGCCTGACACACACAGGCCAATTTGGCACTCAGACATGAATTTAAAAGCTTGTAATGCACTGTAGCTCTCAGCTGTCTGCTCGGTTACGAGGCTCAGACTGCTGCTGTTCCTATCAAGCAGTGCCAGATGTATACATTCATCCAAAACATTACTTCCAGAAGTCACAGGCACAGAAATATCCCAAATGACCTGCCATTGTTTGAAGTCCAACAACATCAGCTTGACAAGAGATGCAAGAATATATGAGTCGAGTGACTAGGTCTTCTATAAAACAGATACATAAACTGTCTGCTTGTGCTGTCGTAAACAAGAGCAGACGGAGCCGTCCAGATGGGACTAGCATGAAAGAGTGATTCAATGTGAGATGCTTGGCACTTACTGGTGGTGTTGTATCGAACCCCGAGGAAAGTCTCCGGACAGGGGCGGGACACCACTTCTCCAGCACTGCTCCTGGGCCAGCATGTCCCAATGCCATCAATCGAAGTGTTACAAAACAAACCTGAAAGATAGATGGAGGAAGAGAAAGAAGGAAGGCTTTGAGATTGAAACATTAGCCCTCATTTTCACAGTTTGAGCGGTTTTAACTGAAAGCACCTTGCACTGACAAATCTTCAAATATGTCAGTGCCCTTGTTTTGTCTCAAGATTCACACACAAAAAAAAAAAGCTTGACTGTTGCTGGACTAAGTTGCTCTGACTCATTGAGCTGTGCCGATGTGAATTCGGACGATTCCCTGTTCTGTTCTATATAATCAATGTCAATAAAAAAATAGAAAAAATGCAATGTTGAAATATAATCTTAAATATTTTAAACCAAGCTGAAAGTATCTCATTGGTTGCTGAAGTGAAAGCATAATCTGATCAGTCAAGATATTTATTAAACAAACATGGAAGATAATGTGTAGAACTTTGTGAATGACTTGTGTTACAATATTTGCTGAAATCTGCTGAGCTTTCCACTACGCACACACAATCAATATTTTAAATTGAGTCAATCAGCTCCACGTGTTTCCCATTACATACGAAGGAGATCATTTAACACTGGTTATTTTCTATGTGGTATCTTGGCAACGATCGAATCTCACAATTCCTAAAGAAACGTTATTCTCTAGAAACTTGAGAGGCTCTGGCATAAGCACTTAAGGCTATTAGTGGTGATATGCTGCATGGGAGACACGTGGGATTCTTGAGGATGGTTTAAATTGAATATCTTTTTATCCATCTTTATCTCTGTGTTTTTTTTTCATGCGTTTATGTTAGCTGCAGGGCACACTTGTATAATCAGAATGATTTTTTCTTTCTTTCAGGCCTCTTTTCCAGAATTTAGAGTTTTTCCTTAATCAAAACGGATCTCTGGGACCCAGCGGAGATTAAAACATCCTTAATCCTCCCAGGAGACTTCCACATATATGTCTACTGCATTCAGGATAAATTTTTTCACAGAAACAAAATACATTTGGCCAATAGAGGATCTAAACATCATGTGACCATCTGTTTTACCAACCAATGACAGACTGTACATAGGTTGTGTTTGGTAAACCTGTTTTAAAGCAGGTTATTTTATTTTTACAGTTCTGTCTGGTTATGCTATAGGCACAGAAATGACATACTTTCCCCTTTCAAATTCTGAAATTACTATTTGTAATTTATTATTAAAAACAGAATCGCGAGTGCATGATATCATGGCCAAATTTATTGCAGGGTCTGAAGTAATTTCACATGCTCAAAGCCTACACTAAAATATTTTCTAGGGAATATCACAGTTATGCCCACTGGCTGTAACCACGTTTTTCTGTTTCCGTTTACAGATTGTAAAAACCTGAGGTATAAACTGACCTGTAGAGTTGGTGGGACTAGACGTCTGGTTCCATAGGATCAAAGTGCGAGCTGGGAAAGAAAAGAAAAACAATTAACCTCATAGATGTTATGGGGTCATGTCTGCGATATGTTTTTTTTAAATATGTATTTTTAAAAATTATATTAAATACTTACATACACTATATATACAGTATATATTATAAAATAAAATAAAAACATTTTAAATGAAAAATAGTGACATGATAAAATAAATGCTAAGCGGCACTTATCAATATTTCCTGTACAGAAATATAAGTGCAGAGCTTCTTACACACAATACAGTCTTATCCAGAACCTTTCTCCATTAATAGGTTTAATGATTTGCGACACCTTATATTGCTTGATGACTTGGTGGATGATGTTAATCCTTGCTGAAAGTGTGACATTTAAAAACACTCCCACATTCTCTCAACACAAATTGCCTTCAGATTTAATTTACAGCACATATTTCTTGGTTTCTCACTGACAACTGATCGAAGCCTGCAGATGTCCTTATGTAAATAAAACAGGGTATACAAAAAGTTGATCTTGCAGGTAGGGCTGTTTGTAATCTAATCTAATCTACTAATACACTGGGTATTATTTTTCAATGAAATCTTTCATCCTGCCCAGGCGGACCGCAGCTGCCTCAACCCGTCCGACGGCCACAGACCCTCAGTCTGCTCATCGCCGAGGTCGGCCTCCTGCGGCGTCCTCCGCTCCAGCTAAACCACCGCAGTAGCCATCACCCAAGCCTCAGCGTGGAGCAAGCCGCAGGAAGTCGGCCCCAACTGTCCAGGCCGCTGCCAAACCAGGAGGCAAGCGGAGATGTAAACGACCCTGAGACAGGCGACCCAGAGGTGGATCAGACTGATCTTCAGGAGATGGTGAGCACGCCGCTCCTTCCCCCGGTGGAGGGCCAGGGCGGAGAATCTTTTGTTTCCTTTTCTTTTTGTTCCACCACTGGCCCCCACAATTTCAATAAAAGAGCAGTTTCTGAAACCTCTGGGTCCCAAGAGGGAGCGCTTGGCGGTCGACGATGCAATTCCTTGTCACCCTCAAGCCCCTCTTTCATCGCCAATGAGCAGCAGTGGCTGTGTTCCAGATACACTCAAGAGGCCTCCGCACACTCACTCTGCCCTTCGACGGAAGCAGGTAGGTGTTGCACCACACTCTCAGACTCTACTTCGGGCCGCTATGCCGTCCGAGTTGGGTCCCTGCATTCCACCGCGCTGCCCCACCGCGGGTACATCTGTGGTGCCGTTGGTCCCACTTGCACTGTGTCTGGGAGCCTGGCTAGCGCTTCCCAGCCCGTCTCGCTGGCTCATCCGTACCATCAGACTCGGCTATGCGATTCAGTTCGCCCGGCGCCCCCCAGCCTTCAGTTCACCCTTGTTCTGGCGGACAATGCCCCTGTGCTCAGGGCAGAGATCGCAGTCCTACTGGCGAAGGACGCGATCGAGCTGGTCTCTCCAGCTGATATGAAGAACGGCTTCTACAGCCCATACTTCCTTGTACCCAACAAAGGTGATGGGTTATGACCAATCTTGCACCTGCGTGTCCTGAATCGGTCCCTTCACAGGCTGCCATTCAAGATGCATTCGCATTCTCAACTACCTCGACGACTGGCTTATCCTGGCCGAGTTGAGAGAGCAGTTGTGCGAACACAGGGACATGGTGCTCAGTCACCTCAGCCACCTAGGGCTTCGGGTCAACTGGAAAAAGAGCAAACTCTTAGGATCTCTTAGGAGATCAGAGGATCTCTTTTATCGGTATGGAGCTGGACTCGATTAACATGACAGCGCACCAAACAGAGGCCCGTGTCCATTCAGTATTGAACTGCGCGAGCTCACTCAGACGCAGAATAGTGAAACAACTGAAACTTTTTCAGAGGCTCCTGGGGCATATGGCATCTGCAGCCGCTCTATCGCCGCTCGGATTGCTTCATATGAGGCCACTCCAACACTGGCTCCACGATCGAGTCCCAAGATGGGCATGGCAGAGCGGCTCGTGACGGGTCTAAATTACCCCGCACTGTTGCCAAACTCTCAGCTTGTGGTCGGACCCGTCGTTCCTGCGGGCAGGTGTTCCCTTAGATCAAGTGTCCAGGCATTCTATGGTCACCGCGGATGCCTCTGCCACCGGCTGGGGGGCCACGTACAATGGGCATGCAGCTTCAGGTATGTGGGCGGGGCCTCAACTGCATTGGCACATCAATTGCCTCGAGTTGTTAGCAGTACATCTTGCACTGGGCTGCTGCAAAACGCTGCTTGCGCCGTTGCGTACATCAACCTTCTACACTCCCGCCGCATGTCATAACTCACCCGCCATCTCCTCCTTCGGAGTCAGAAGCATCTGAGGTTGCTTCGTGCCATTTATATTACTGGAACTAGCTGACGATGAGCTTTCACGGCAGCAGGTGCTACCGGGAGAATGGCGACTCCATCCCCAGGTGGTCCAGCTGATCTGGATGCGCTTCGGGAATGCACAGGTAGATCTGTTTGCCGCTCCGGACACGTCCCACTGCCAGTTGTTCTTCTCCCTGACCAAGGGCACCCTCGGCACGGACACACTGGCACACAGCTGGCCCCGGGACCTACGCAAGTATGCGTTTCCCCCAGTGAGCCTTCTTGCACAGACCCTGTGCAAAGTCAGGGAGGACGAGGAGCAGGTCTTGCTTGTTGCACCGTATTGGCCCAACTGGACCTGGTTCCCGGAACTAGAGCTCCTCGCGACAGCCCTCCCTGGTCCATTCCTCTGAGAGAGGACCTGCTCTCTCAGAGACGGGGCACCCTATGGCACCTGCATCCAGACCTCTGGAAACTCCATGTCTGGTCCCTGGATGGGACGTGGAGGTTCTAGGTGACCTACCCCAGGCGGTAGTCGACACCATAACTGCCGCTAGAGCCCCCTCTATGAGGCGCCTCTATGCGTTGAAGTGGAACCTGTTCGTTGAGTGGTGTTCTTCTCACCAGGAGAACCACCGAACTTGCTCGATCAGGGCTGTGCTTTTCTTCCTGCAAGATGGGTTGGAGCGACGGCTGTCTCCATCCACCCTTAAAGTGTATGTTGCCGCTATCGCCACACATCACGATGCAGGTGAGGAGAAAGTCACTGGGAAAGCACAACCTGATCGTCAGGTTCCTAAGAGGGGCGAGGAGATTAAATCCTATTAACTCTATACCCTATTGGGATTTGTCTCTGGTCCTTTTGGGTCTTCAGAGACCACCCTTTGAGCCTTTGCAATCAGCCGAGTTAAAAATTCTGTCCTGTAAGACAGTACTCCTGATTGCATTGGCCTCCATCAAGAGGGTAGGGGACCTGCATGCATTTTCGGTCGACGAATCGTGCCTGGAATTCGGCCGGCTAACTCTCACATGATCCTGTGACACCGGCCCGGATACGTGCCCAAGGTTCCTACCACTCCCTTCCAGGACCAGGTGGTGAACCTGCAAGTTCTGCCTTCGTATGTTCCTTGTCTGGTGTTGTCCTTTGTTCGATGTTTTGTTGATGTTCTCTGTTCTGCTCTTTGTTATTATTTTAATAAAGTTGTCCTGCACATGGATCCTGCCTTCACTCATCTCTGAGAGCACTCTGTGTTCCAGAGTGACTCTCTTTATAAGTGAGTCATTGTCTCATTCACTCAACTGATTAATTCAAAAACACTGATTCACATATTTGGATCATCTGCTCTATTTCTTTTGTGATATTGTTTATTTAATCACGCCTTGACCATTACAGGGTTCTCAAGTCTCACGCATTGGCCGTGAGACACACGCAATTCAACCAGTTCACACGCTCACACGCCACACCGTGTATTTCTCACGCTGAAAAGGCAATGCCAACCAAGTTGTCCTGCAAGCTTTATATATAACGTTGTATACAATACGCGGGCACACAAAGTGAAGTTTCCTGCTGCCAGCACTTAACTTGGCCAGATTGCGTTCGTTAATAGGCAACTAGATGCGCGAACACACGGAAGTTGACGGAACATTCTCGGCCACCGTACATTCGTTACTAGGTAACCAACAACATCGCGCGAACACACGTCGTGAATGATGGAGAAGGTAAGTTGGAAGAAAGCTCGTCTAACATTTTTAGGCTAGAACATTTAATAAATAACCCATCGTATACATTATTATTGATGCAGTCAAAAACTCTACAACTACTTTGCAGCCAGGCCAGAAGCTTTGGCTCAGTTTGGCTAGCTTACGTTATCTGAAACTAAGGGAAATGTTAGTGGGTATGGGAAGGAATGAAGATGTATTTCTTCATTTTATTTTAAATAAATTTAAATTGATTTATTTTATTTTAAATTATATATTATACTGTAATAGTCTTTCTAGTTACATTAAGGCAAGCAGAGTGGTCTGGGTAATATTTTATATCCTGTCAAAACATACATTAATCATTACCATTGCATTTGTATTTTTCAAACACTTAAAACAAAACACATTTCATAAGCTGGAGTGTGTACTCTTGTGCGCACACACACACACACACACACACACACACACACACACACACACACACCTTAATACTATATGTCATTTGTTCACAATGACCCACCACACAATAAATCATTATACCATTTCGACTAGACACATTCAAAATGCAAAAAGATTTGTTTTTCCAAACTGTTCGGAGCAATTTGTTATATTTTTGTAATTTTTGTATATTTGTAATTTTGAAATATAACATTGAAGAGTATATTTAATGTGATGAATTGCTCTGTCATTTATCAGATTTACAAATTGTTATAATTTCAGTTTGTGCTGGTTAATTATGAACAATGGGTACAATTGGGGGGCGGGGCAGGGACGGGTGGGGGCGGGGCTCCATTAGGGCTCCTCCCCCAAACGCATGTGATCTCACTCCAAGCTTTTGATAAAACTTGAGAACCCTGCCATTATGAAAATTCAAGTTAAAGAATATGTTTTACCACAGAGCAATTCAAGCTTGAAGTACAACATGAATGCAATGGTTTGTGTTTGTGAATCTTGATTTTTTTATTTCCCAAAGTTGAATTTTACTGTTTATTTGAAGCTGTATCTTTAAAACAGTGCTGGCAGCACCCAACCAGAATAAAAAAGCTTGAACTAGAAATTCATTGAGGTCTAAGCTGGTCTTTTCAGCAGAGATGTGAACAAAGCCACTGAGCAACAATAAAATTCATTGTTGTTGTTTTCATCAGATCTTTTGTGCATCTGCATTCAAAATGTTGTTTACTAGGTCTCATAAGTTGTAAACATAGATTTTGGATGTTTAAAGCAAATACAAATAGACAATGTGAAAAAAAGAAAAGAAAAGTAAAACAAACTTTTTAACAGTACAATATTGCCTCTGTTTGCCTATCAATCCTTTGCCTATCAATACATGGTTGAATTTGTTTCTCTATTCACCCTCCTGTCCGCTGTTCAGCAAGATAAAACAAGCACACATCTATTAATCTTCTACTCCACAAATACGATGGACAGTTCGGCTGGAGCAGAACACACTGGTCCTAATAACCCACACTAGCATGTCACAGTGTCTGCTCATCCTCTGGCCCGGAAATAACAGGTGAGTGGACAGGGATATCCATGCTGAATAATTCATAAAGGATATGAGCAGCTCTGCTCTCAATTTCTTTTCAAATCGCAGAAACGGATGTGCAAAACAATGTATTCTCATTATCGTGATGCAGACATATTGATTTGAAAATGAGGTTCCACCCTACAGAATGAAGTTTGTTTATTTGGCAGCACAATGAGGGACATTTCTGTTTCTGCAAACGTAATTTATCCTAACATCCATGTTTGTGTTTATGTCAGAGATTTTATGGGAACATTACGCCTCTTAGGAAATAAAAGCGTATGATCTTGGTGTGCTTTATACAAGCTACTGCACATCTCTCAAGAAAAAAAAAAAAAAAAAAAAATTCTTGGATGTGATACTTGGAAAAACTGATAGTTTGAAGTTTACTTTCATAAATTTCTCAATACATCTGCTGATCTGAGAAGCTGGAAAAAAAAACATGATAATGGACACAGATCAAATACATTTATATTCCTATCTACAATTTATGGCTAGATGATATAGCTAAAACAATAGTATCAAATTTTTTACTCACAACATTCATAATGTCCTCCAGGACCATTATTTTCATAATGTTTTCCACTAAATGACAAAGAAAATGGTAAGCTGTTTTATAATTTAATTACATTATTTTACAACAATAATGTGTAATAAACAGCAATATTTACATTACATTATTTTTATTTTTTTTTACTCAAAACGCAAACAAACAAGTTTTGAATCAATTAATTCAAACACACATCTCGAACTGATTCTCAGCTTTTAAACAACGCTGAAACACTTAATCAGAACTTGAAAAGGAGAGTTACTGAATGCACGTCCTTTAAAATGTGTTTTGTACTGAAAACCCGAAAACAAGATGTTCAGCCCCCACTATGTTGTTTATGTTTGAGGTCAAACTACATGTGATATCGGTGCCAGAATGATGCTGAGTGAGGACACCCACGGCTCACAGTGTGAACAGACAGAAATGTTTGCGTGCAGATGTATTTGTGTTTTTCTGTTTGTGTGTATATGAGAGAAGGAATTACGAGTGTTCACAGAACAGGCTAAACGTATTTACGGTCACATGTTCAGCATTTGATTTACTTTAAAACAAGCATACATAATTTATTATGCATGAAGCAGACTGCACTTGCGATACGTGTAATTAAAATACATACATGTGAAGGGTTAGCATTTAAAAGAACTCAAGATGAATTTTGCAAAGTGACATCCTAATAATAAAAATAATTTATTTTCGCAAAAAAATAAACAAACAATATCTTTCTTATTTACTTATTTTAAACACTGTATTCAATGTTTTCATCTGCCACAATAACGTAATGTCTTAAGTTACAGGACTGGACAGGATGGAATAGTAATTCAACTATTCAAATTCAAAAAACTAAATTTAATTGCAATTAATTTGATAAAGTAATCAACATAGTGTATTTCAATAGCAATTGTTTTATGTAATATTTAGTATGATTTAAAATTTGACTGACAGACTGATCATTCTGACTAGCTGATAAGTCTCAAATTAGTGCTTCTCTAGTAATGGCTGAAGTCACTGTAAGCATTTGAGGTTTTTGTCATTTCATTAATTTCAGCTGTCAAATTCAAATAATGCTTCCTATCCAACAATCCTCTTGAGATCAGCAATCCATGACAAAGCTCTTGACCCATCCTGATATAAACACAAACAGCCCCTTCTAAAACAAGCAGTGTTCAAAGGTCAGCTTGTTAAATGACTCTTAAACTTCTCTTCGTCAAGACTCTCAATTAGCATCACTAAGGTTACCACAGACACACAAAGCAGATAAATCCAGTTAGTCAGAAACGCTTGATTAGCCCATTTCACCTTAAAACACAGTCCTTTTTCCAGCTGATTCTGCCAGTGAGGGACCGTCAACATGGGTGTTGTTTTCTGCAGGTTACTGTGAAGTGTTTACAGCTAATTAAAGAACTAGACGGCACAGAACTCTACGTTTACAAACTTTTACTAAATAACCTACCAAGACACAGATCCAATAGGATAGCAAAGCCAATGATATGGTTTCTGGTACAGAATAAACACGACACATCCATCCCTCATCCGTCCCTAAAGATGGCATCATTTTAATAAATTTTCTTTGAGAGTAAAGCTCCACGTATTTTCTCATTCCTGACTCAGATATTCAAGAGACCTTTCTATCTTGTTCAGAAAGCCTCCGATAGCAACTAGGAGAGGAAGTAACATTCGACATCACCTGTCTCTTTTCATCGATACTGAGCGTGACAGATGGGTTAAAGGTATTACTCGGCATTTCATAATCGTCCCCACAGAGACCAGCAATCCCTAAACAGGCACACCCCTGGCCTGTTTTCCTTCCTTGCAATGCAGAACTCTCAATATTAAATCTAAGACTGGCAGACATAGCACATCCATTAAGAACTTTTCATTTTTCAGCTTAGATAGCCAATGTGAGTGTTTTTTTTTGTTGTTGTTTTTTTATCCAGTAAAATTGCACAACATTGACTCCCTGTGAGTCTGCAATTGTTGCACTGGCACCAGCAGGCTTTGTTGCCGCAGCTGTGCTGGATATTAGTGGTTGAATTCTTCAAGACTTGTGTAATTATATCATCACTTGGTCGAGCCGGCCAGTGTAAGGCTCTGATTTTACAGGCGTTCAGGACAGATTAATTATGCCTTAAATGATGAGCGATGTTTAGTCCTGGAAAATCTTAGCTAAAATCGCTCAATTTTATTGCAGTGTTACTGTTAATGCTGCACAAAGAAATACGACTGTAAGATGATTCAGATATTTGACAACTGCAAATAATTACCAACACACTATTGACTCGCCGAATGGTTGTATGACCCTGTACACATATATAGTTCTGTGGTGTAAACTTGATCCATTAATCTGTCTGTATTGTCTGTATTTAAGAGGAAAGCCACTCCAACAGCATTATGTTAGAGATTTACTCTTTGAAGTTTTAAGGATGAAACGCTTGCCAGATTTCACACCAGATTGGTTACACCTGAATATCTCAACAGGATCAACTTTTCAGTACCCGCTACTGCAAGAAGTCAACATCTATAATAATTTAGGTAAAGAGTGTCTAAATAGGTCTGCAAGTGACTATTGCTGTCCATAGTGAAGAAGAGAAAATAGAAGAAAAAAAATTGGAAAGTTAGGAAGTGGGCAAATGGCAGGCAAACAGCACTGGTAGGGTCAGGGCAGAGGCAGAAGGGACCAGGGCAGAGATTGAAGCAGAAGCAGCAAGGCAGGAACCTCCAGCAGGATGGTCAGGATGAAGGTCAACGGCAGAGATGATGGAGGGGGAGCCATGAGGATCCAGGGAGACGACTGACTGAAATGGAGCTGTTAGTGGAGATACAGGTGAAGTCGCGGGATTGTATGAAGGTCCTGGAGGGAAGGGCAGAGCTGCAGCGACAATACAGGCAGAGGTGAACAGACGTTGGGAGATGGGAGCAGGAGGCTTGGTGGGAATTCACATTCTAAAATGTCAGTGCTGTGTGCAGGAAGAGGCTCGGTGCAGGAAACAGAAACAGGCAGGATGCATTCACTCTCTAAGTTTATATGCAGTGATTCGCCAGCCACGGTTGAGGGGGTGAGGCTCCACGACATCCCCTCAAACTTCACCAGTAAATCCACTGGCACGGGCGATGTTGCCAACTCACACACCTGGTCAGACGAACTGTCGGGCTCAGGCTCTGGGATGATCCATTGCTCAGTCCATGATGCTGGCGCTTCGATTGTGGCACATCTGGGCACATGCTTTGTCATTGCTGGGCTGGTGGCTGGCACTCTGCTTTCCTCCCAGCTCTTGCAGATTGTGATTGGGGAACCGTCGTGGAGGAGTACCTACTCCATGTATTTCTTAAAGCTCCCCAGAGTATCATTTCCAGGCAGACACGCCCTGGTCTTCTCATTAAGGCACGCCCGAAAAAAACACACGCAGACTGGTGTCGTCATAGTTGACTAGATGTTGTAAATCCAGGAAAGCCCACGTGTGTGTTTCTAGGGACTGTTTCCCCTGTGAGAGCAGGAGGATTCTGACTGCCGCTAGATCCATAAATAGCGTCCGTTAATCTGTCACGACTGATGAACCAAGATGAAATGGATCTAAACACAACCATTTTATTTAACAGAACCCTCAGGACCAAACTTGAGGCAGGAACAGAACAGCCAAGCACAACATAACAATAACGGACAATTGAACTGAACACAACACTGAGCTTAAATAGACAAAACTAATCAATTAACAAAATTAACATCAGGTGTGACGGATAATAAAGCAAAAAAACCAAACAAAAAAAAAAACATGGAAAATAACAGAAACACAGAAAACACATCCCACAAACAGAAATAAAACCAGAAGATCCCTAACAGCTTTGGCAATAACTGAACCGAATTTTATTCATTCTGAATTTTACATTTACATTTACATTTATTCATTTAGCTGACGCTTTTATCCAAAGCGACTTACAATTGCTATATATGTCAGAGGTCGCACGCCTCTGGAGCAACTAGGGGTTAAGTGTCTTGCTCAGGGACACATTGGTGTCTCACAGTGGATTCGAACCCGGGTCTCTCACACCAAAGGCATGTGTCTTATCCATTGCGCCACCACCACCACTATTTTTGCTTTCAGCAAAGTTAAGTGAATTTAAATACATCTATGGGAAAATGCTGGTTATTATTCAGGAGTAACACCTGTATTCCAAGAACAGGAACAATAATTTAAGTAATTCACAACATATTACATGTGGCTGTCAATCACAAAATGTTGCAGTGTGTACAAGGCCATAGTTCATTTCAGGTCTCTTTTCTCTGAAACAAGCATCCTCTGTGCCAAATTCGAGCAGATACGATTTTTAAAAAAAACTTTAGCCAATTGCTCCAACGCCAATTTAGTCTAAAACTTTTATTATCAAATGGCAGTGGTTTTTGCTACTGTTAATTACCGTTGGTATGGTCTGCAATCAAAAGTTGTACCGAGATCAAATTATGTGGGGCATGCTGTCTGCATTAGGTTTTATTGCTCTTCACTCTGGCTCAATGTTATCTTTTGTCTTATTTTTTGCCTATTTGTATTTTCTTCTCAAGAGCTGATCCTTAAATTAAACATAATGGAGAGCACAGCTATAAATAAGCAACCGTAAAGAAATTTTCTCTGTACAATGTACAAAACACAACACGTAAACAGAGTTTTAAGCTGCATTTTACTGTTTAAACTTTAGTTGCAGAAAATTTGTATACAGAAAATCTGTTACTTCATCCCCTTAGTGTTTCACACCAATTCACACTCGCTAATCCATTGCAAAGCCCTGAACACAAACAGATCTGTGGTGTATTCTAGCATGCATTAGTTCTCTATATACCCTTGCTTCAACTGCAAACCAAAATAAACCCCAGTAAGTCTTGGGCTTTACAAAGCAGCACAGAAACAACCAACTGAATCCAGCCACCACAACTTTCATCTCCTTATATTGCCTTTTCTAAGCACATGAAGTTTCGTCTGCACTGAAAAGTAAATGTCACATAGGGCTATCCCATGAAAGACCATGGGATAACAATCAATAAATCTTGCTGCACCCTGTATGTCCCCTTTCGTTATGAGTTCAGAATATAAAAGCATTAAATCGGGGCTACTCAACTTTAGAGAGCTCAGGGGCCGCAAAACCGGATCCTTTTAGCCACAAGGGCCTCACTCCTAATATTTATGTCTAGTTCAGTCATGAAACTCTAGAGGGAGCTTTACATGCAATCTGCAAGGAATCACATCATTACCAAAAGCGCAAGCTGATTGGCTTCTGATGTTTTACATGATACAAGGAGTTAATTAAGCATAAGCAAAACTAGCATGAGAATATGCATTTTGAGTTGATGACAGCAACAGCAGTAAATACACCTGTTCAAAATCATGTTTGATGGTTTAAATTTGCCTGTGATACAAATTAAGCATATAAGCAAGCTAGCATGATAATATGCATTTTAAGTTAGTAGCAGCAGCAGTTAATACACCTGTTCAAAATCATATTTGATGTTTTAAAGTTGCGTATGATACAAGGAGTGTATAATTAAACATATGAGCAAGCTAGCATAATAACATGTATTTTGCGTCAAAAATAATAACAGCAGCTGTAGGAAGACAACCTTTCTTTCTGCGAGGTTATAGGCAAGCTTGCATGAGAACCCATTTTAAGTGATTTTTTTTTATTTTATTTTTTATGAAGAATGTTCAGCATTACATGTCTTGGCAATATATCTGCTTGTTTGAGGGGACTGTATTGTCCTATTGTCTTCCTATAGTCTCTGTGTGAGGATTATGTCTATTAATGCACCAGCATGTTTTACATACTCTTGGCACCAGGCATGAGTGTTGTCTTGTATTGTGTAATTCTTCTTGTTCCTTTGTCGGGGGATCTACTCCACCAAGACCAAATACATTAATTGCTATCTTCAATAATATGCTGGGCCCTTTACATTCAATTTGCAAGCAATCACATTACTGCATGGCACGAGCTGATCGGCCTCTGTTGATCCTGCAGTCCAGCTCAACATTTAAATAGTCTGGTTCATTGATTGCTGTAAGCTAGTCCTGCAGCATGCCATCAGTTCCTTTGAAATCCACCACCTCCCCCAGCTCCACCTGCCTAGATCTGCTATTTATGTATGCCTATTCATGCAGCAGCAGCAGCAGCATATCTTTCATGCTCACAGCAGTGTGACTATATATCTAGCAATAATCAACAGCAGCGGAAACAGCGTAGCAGATCTAGAATGCCAAGACCAAATACATTAACATTGCCATATTCAATAACATGCTAAAACTATTCTGAGAGTTGTCTTGATTTAAATAGTATTATTTTATATTAAAGGGAAAGTTTAATAAAAAAAAAAAAAAAAAAAAAAAAAAAAATTCTGTCATCATTTACTCACACTCATAAAAAAAAAAAAAGAAAAAAGAAAGCCGTACAGGTTTTAAACCAACATGAATAAAGACCCAAATCTCCTGGAAATGTGTTCAGTAAAGGTTCTCGAGGTCAACAGAATCCGTTTTCAGATGTACTGGTGATATGCAGCTTAACCACAAATCCCATCAGCCGGCATGACACTTTATCAATACCTCAAAAGGGAGACCATTAACAGCAGAGGCCATTAAGTTGACTCGCGAAACTGATCTATGACCACGCTTCCCCAAACCTTAGCCCTTACATACCACCAAGCAAAATTGGTTTCAGATCAGTTATGGAGACTTACCTGTAAGATTTGTGGAGAGTAGGAGCAGAGTGTCGCAGGTCAGGTCAGCTGTTGCCCTGGAGATTAGTGTAATCCAGATGGTCAACACCTGCAACGGTGGTGCAAAAAAAAAAGGAAATTTGTGGGGGGGCAACAAAAGTGTGGCTTTAGCATCCATCTGGACATCTAGCAAGACATGACATACAATGGAATAGTAAAGCAGGTCAACATCTGTCTTATGATAATGCAGGTGCGCTCGGGTACACAGTTGTGCTTCTGACATTTAAGACGTGCAACTTTACTTTCTTACTGCAGCTGAGTGATATGGACAAAAACATTATCACAATATTTTATCATTTGATACTGCTATTTATCACAACGGTCATTTCACACCATGAAAGTGAAAGGAAATACATTCCACATATGTGTCAGACCTCAAAAAAATTGTTTACAAGTAAAGTCTTCATAGAATAAGCTAATTTTATTTATTTATTTAGAATTTAAGGCCCCATGAAATCAGTTGTATTCTTTCCAAAATTGTGTGTTTTCCGTTTTTAAATTCAATACAAGTGTATCATTAAAATTAATGTAATTAATTCATTAAACTTTAACAATTTAATATAATATTAATATATATAGGACAACTTTGATTAACTTTTTGATCCACTTCAAATGTTGACTACTATATATATATATATATATATATATATATAATCAAATGAAAATATGTAAATTCATTTGCATTTCTGTTTTTGTCAAATAAGGTGCTGCACAATAGAACAATATACTGTATAAAAACATGGAAAATATTAATAAAAATGTATTGGTTGTATGATGTTCCTTAAAAGAAATAATATTATTGTTGTTGATATTGATGTATTGCCCTTCCCTAACTGTATGTTTCTTGGACTTTAAAAGACTATATTTCAGTCAGACTTAAACAGTAATTCATCTTTTAAAACTGTAATGTAAACCCTTCATTCAAACTGATTTCAGACCAGTTTTTTTTTTTTTTTTAAGTCAGACTAAACCGTGACAAATATCTACTACAATGTTGAGTCTGATGTTTAAATATAAATATATTTATACACAATATTTGTGACTCAGTTACTTATTTTATGTGTATTTTTTTAAAGGGATAGCTCTCATTCTTCTAAACAACGTAGCACTCATTTTTTCTTCATGCTTCATTTTCCTGTTATTTCATTTATCTCATACTAAAATTCTTTTCAGCATTGGTTTAAAAGATTTAAGATTTAATGTGCAGGAGAACAGGGCTTTCATTTCAAAATTACGTTCAGGAAATGAGAGGGAAAATCACAGATGTGACCCTTGTGCCCTAACATCAAGCTGGCTAAATGATTCCCTGTAACTGAACTAAATGCAATTTATATTTTTTCAAGCAGAATCCATTAGACATATTTAACTTAACCACAGCTTAAAGACTAATGGCTCTTTGAACGGCAAGAGAGACGGAGAGATTCTGCCCATGTTTGATTTGCTGTTATGAGACTCTCTAATTCATAGCCCTGGAAAAAGAGGTGTCGAAGAAAGCAAATACCCTTAACAGCATACAAAGAAAACACACACACACACACACACACACACACACACACACACACACACACACACACACACACACACACACACACACACACACACACACAAAGAATAGGGATAAATGAAGTGATATCACTTTCTTAAAATAGAAAGGGACAGCAGCCCATGACTGAATCCTATACACTGCCCTTCCATTCTCAGAGGGATAAAGTTTGCAAAGGCCCTGCATGGTCACATGACCTCGAAAAGCTTTCAGGTCGAGCTGGATGATCCATCCACACCCCATAATGAAACCATGAAAATTTACACCATCACCACAAACGCACTATGTCAACGGAAAGCAGCATTTTCTTGCAGAGTGAGGACAGCTTAGCACTAAAATTTTTACTAGCTGTTTAAAAATGACTGAAAGTTCCCAGTGGCATGAGGTGAACAGCCTGCCTTCTGCTGTCTACTGTTCTCTGACCTCAGTCACATGAGGACAGGTTTACAGAGTTCAGTGTTGATAGCTCTAAAGACCGTCTGCAGCACATACTCAAACTAGCGAGGGACTGAGGAGGGAAAAACGGAAGAAATACAGCCCCTGGAGTATTTTATGAGCTGGCAGACTAACACTCATCTCGCTGGTCGGCTGCTGGCTCACTCGACAGTAATCTTCTTGAAGCCTTGAACTGCCTTTTCCTCAGGTCCTTCCAGAAACATCCCAAACGCTCTTGCTATTTTTTTCTGGCTGTCCCAATCCATTTTCTGTCTCTTTCACAGACCTCATCCTGGCTCGCTTGTTCCACAAGGGTGCTGAAGGCTGGCTTTGTGTCGAGGGACGGTTGTGCCTTCAGACTTTCCTGTCACTTGGAACAGTTTCACTTCATCACCCTCAGCCACCACCACTGTAGGGCCATTGTAGAACCCATGTGCCGGACAGACAGGATTATCCATGAGGGCTTCAACCCATACTGTACACACACAATAGCTTGACAAACCGCTAGAGAGCTTCATGCTGACATGACCAGCAGGGGAGTAACTAATCAAAACTAATGATGCTACTAATTTAACTACATATTTCAGTAATAGTGTAACTTGTCCAGTAACAATCCTTCACTTTTTAAGCATTTAGAATCTGATTCATTTTAGCAATTCAGTCATTTAAGTGAAACATTTAAATGAACTCATTCAAACAAAGGACTCACTGACTTCCTGCCAAGATGGCAGCCTAGATAAAAAAATAATACTATTATATTTATTATTTTCAAAATAATATATTTAGTTGAATGCTGCTGTTTATCCGTGTTCTATTTAACTCTTTACTTATATTTTACCCATTTGTATTAGGAAGCTATGTTGCTCAGAGGTCCTCACGCCTTGTTTAACGCGGGTCTCACAATCACAAGCTCGCCAGCTTTGGTCACCAAACAGAGGTAATTGCCATATGCCATATATATATATATATATATATATATATATCAAAGATACTTTGGTATAGCCCCCGTGATTGCATACACTTGAAATTAAAGTAGCATTTACTTCAGTAGAGGTATGGCCACTACTACAGATATAAGTCAACCAACTTTCTTGTCTTATAATAGCTTTGGATTGGCCATGCCGTGGTTTCCAACGTACACTTATCTAAAGTAACATTAAATTAAAACAGTGGTAATACACACCCAGATTAAGGTTGGTCAAGCAGCACTTTTGCTGCCCTAAACGGAAATTCACTTCTTGTCTTTGCAAAAACGTACACTTGAATTAGTACCAAATATTAGTCGTCACCAATCTGACGTAAAACTTGCAGTAACATACAAATCCGTTTAATCTACTTGGGAAAACAATTTCAGAGTCAGTCGGAATAAAATCAAATGTAACAATTTATTATGTCAGGTAAATGTATCATGCCAATTTCATAATCAGTTCAAAGATAATAAATACAAAACATAAAATGCTCTGGAATAATGAGAGAAGATGCAAACCTGACATTATAAAATACATGATGTGGAGTGCCTGCATACACTCCGCATCACAGGCTAATTTGAGTTACAAATCACCACGAGCCTTCTTCAGCATCTCCTTAAAGGTAGGGTAGGTAATCCTGTTCAGAAACATTTTTTTTTATACTGGGTGAAATGGTCCTTCCATTCTGATAGTAGTCAATACATTATGTGTTCAGAAAAAGGAATGGAAAAAATCTGACCTCTGTAGCAGCTGTAGGACAGTAAAAACTCTGACCAATCACTGCCATTCGGTGCGAATGTAAAGAACCAATCAGATGCCTTCATGTCTCGTGCCCGAGCACCACTGCGTGCACAGCCCTGCGTGCACTCATCATCACATGTCACCGTTCCCGGAAATATTCAGATCACTACACCGAGTAAGCAGGAGTTTGCGGCACAATGGCTGAGAAAATGCAGCAAAAAGTACCAATGCCAGCTTTGCTACTTTGCTAAACTACTTCCTCGGACCCTGCCCGCACTCTTGAACGACCTCCTCTGCTTCGTCCCCGACCCCGGAGTGGACCTGTCCTCGAACCGACGATGCGGTACTTGTCACCGGAGTGTAACATTAGTCCTCATCAGAGTCAACAGTGTTTTCATCATGGAAACTCTTACATGCAAAACACCGTATATGTTATGACTCTTGCACGAAATTCACCTTCATCACAGTTTAACTGATGGTAATGGAAAAACGTGTATCAATGCAACCTAGCTTTGCCTTATAAATATAGCTCGTTACATATAGCCTAAATATAGCTCGTTACCGAATCAAACAAAATATATTTTAAACTTTACCAGTATCGATATGCTAGCTTGATAGTGAGTACTAAAAGCCATCATATTTGTTTATATTCATAGTGATAAAGTTAGGTATTTTATTACATGTGATTCTGACATGATGTCACTGCATGCACTGCGCTCCTCTCCACTCGTCTCATGTAAATAAATGCGTCTTCAGCTGAGCCTGAGCGCTTGGCGTCGCGCGTTCATGTGTTTTGGGGGCGTGGCTTTGGAAGGAGCCCAGAAGGGAGGGGGTGGAGTGAATGGAAATAATGACCTGTGTTTACAACAGTCGTGAGAGGTCTACAGACACTCGATTTTTATACTTTCTTTTTCAGAGTACTTACATTTTAATTATGTATTGGTATATAAAGACAGTTTAAACAAATTTGGAATGTTTTTTTTTCTGAACAGGATTACCTACCCTAGCTTTAAATACCCAGACCAAGGAAGAAACCTCATTTCAAATGTAAACATGAGTTCACAGTGGGAATTTGCATTAATCACCGTCCCAGACTTACTGGGGACAGAAGTTGATTTACATGGGGGCACACCCACAGCAGTTAACAAGATATCTCTAAACTCTCCACACCTTATTACCTTTTTGGTTTACTTCTGTGGGAATGAGACCTTTGTACCAGTCGCATTGAGACATTTCAAATTATATCAAACATGTTTAATACTGTATGATAACTGTTCATATTGAATCATATAGATTTTTGGGTGAATTCAGTTAGGGATGGGTGAAAGGAATGATGTGTAATTTGGGAGGTGATCAACTTAAGTGTGATCGTGTCTCGAATGGGGATGGTAATATAGCAAGAGAGTTCAAATGTTAATTTCCTTTGTTTTCTCAGAGAGTAGCCCTTTCTTCCAGTTCTTCCAGTTTCTCCAGTCTTTAAGCAATAGAAACCAATACAGATAATATAATCAAAATTATCCAAAATATCAGTTATCTAAATAACTTAAACCTTTGACAAATTGATACATCTCAAAATACACCCATCTGTACATTACCTAATATTTTCTTTAGCAAACCATGGTCAACCAGTTTCACCACACTGAGCATATCGGTTTGGCTGGCGAACTGCACCAGCTAGAAAAGCACCAAAGCTCTAGTAATCATAAACAAGCCATAACCAGTACATATATTCATGTAGGCCGAATGTGATCTTTTTAGCAAGGAGAACACCAGTGTATTTTGATCTCCTTCAAAAGAACAGTGCAAAACACACATTACTTTTCATTATCAAAACACCAAAGTCTCCACAGGGAGCCTCTTAGACATCTCTCTGATGCTTCTCCTAAGAGACAAGATAGAACTGAACTAATGAAAAGGCATTAAGTCCAGAAATTAACCGTTGTTGTTCCAGTATATCTTCTCTACATGCTGTAGGTGTGAAACTACTAAATCCCACTTCACATTTCAAACAAAGAACACTCTTTTACCTCATGGCCTTTGCCTCCCCAGCTAACAAAAATAAGTTGTCAGAACGTTTGCTAACATTCCCATTAGGTTAGGAAAACGTTATTTCTGAATGTTTTTTAAACATTGATAAGGTTTTTTTTTTTGTATTAAAGGGATACTTCACCTCTGGGAAGATGAATGTGTATTTAAAATAGGTCATTTAAGTAGAAGAAATGTGAAGAAATTTTTGAATTTGGAGCTTTCTAGACTGAGAAAAGCCAGAAAATGTATTTTTGGCTTATGTGGATGAAAGACAACAACTCCCAGAATGCACTTGCTTCGCTGCCTTAGGAGGCCACGCCTACCGGTAAGAGTGCGTAGGCTAGCAACAACAATAGCTAGCCTACGTGATGAGTTTGCGAGGGATTAGAGATCGTCCAAAATGTCCGGGATTCGGCTTTTGCGTTCTACAGTCGCCATTCATTCATGTTTACAGTGGCGAGCAGGACGAGGCTGACGGCCGCGGGAGAACAGCGCGAGGCCGGTGCAATGATTTCTGAGACGCGCCGGGTCTCGCATCTCTCACGGAGGAGCGGGAATTTTTCTTAACAATGGTAAAACGCACATCAACCGATCACTTGTTTAGCGTTCATGTAAACACTACATTCAAATTCACCAATCGGAATGAATTCAGTTAGATTGAAAGGTGTGCATGTAACGTTAAACAATGAATGGCGACCGCAGAAAGCAAAAGCTGAATCCCGTACATTTTGAACGATCTCGCCCGCCGGACAAGTCCGGGGAAAGGAGGATGGTTACTTACTCAGCTTTCTCCTACTATTCAGCTTTCTCCACAGAACAAGAGCCTGCTAGCTTAGCTTCCAAAGAAAGACGGCTGACACTGTGTACATTCTGTGAGTGAGATCCCACCCTGTATGGGCGGGCTGAAAACATGCGGAACAACGCCATCTACTGGCTGTAGTCTTTAGCCTCTGTCCAGAAAATCCTCCGATGACGCAAAATGACGATATTTGCGTCATCGGAGGATTTTTTCCAGACAAAAAATACATAAATCTCTTGTCTAAGGGGGATATGAGGATGGAAAGCATGGTAATTCGAAAATACTACAGGTTTTCTACTAATACAAAGCTTAATGCTAAATCCTGAAGTAACCCTTTAAGAACGTTTTTTCTTGGTTAATGTGAACATTAAAGTAACATTCCATTCACTCATTTTGAAAATGTTATTAAACGTTATTTCTGAATGTTTTTTAAACGTTGAAAATGTCCAGTTTTTTTTTTAAATGTATTAAGAACGTTTATTCTTGGTTTATGTGAACGTTACAGGAACATTCCATTCTATAATTTTGGAAATGTTATTTTTGAATGTTTTCTGGACATTCACATCACCCTGAACGGATGACCCGTCCATCACCGGGCTTAAAATCACAAGGACGTTCCATGAACGTTGTTATAAGAACGTTTTCACACAACATTATGAGAGCATCAGTCAAGTACAAATAGCATCACAAGGACGTTCTAAATACTTTGATCTAAGAATGTTTTTCTCTCAACGTTACAAGAATGTATTTTAACTCTATAAACATTATAAGAACGTTCCAGAAACATTATTTCAGGAAAGTTTTTTACTAACATTTACATAACTTTTACATAACGTTAGTGAAAGTTATGGGAACGTTCCCTGTTAGCTGGGTCGTTCTGTCTCTCTCAAGGAACTCTTGAGATTGACCTCGAAGGAACCCGCTTCTGCAAAGCAGAGGTGAGAACTCCCCTATCACGCATGTACAGGGTCGGTCCCTGAAGAATGGTGGACAAGGAAAGACTACTAATTGCCTGAGAAGAGTCAGAAATCTTTAGCAGAAACCTAGGTCATTTAAAAAGAGCAAGGATGAAAAAGCTCTGATCTCTGATTATAAGGCCTGAACAGATTAAATATATACTTTTATAATTGCCTAAAACTTTGCATCTCATTTTTTTTTTTTTTTTTTTTACATATTCCACCAAAACCCTGTGAGGAAAGCTCAAGTAGGCTACCCCTTCATTGACCAAAAAAATGTTCATTTTAATTCATACTGGACATCATTTAGTACTATCATTAATATTATTTAAGTGGCCATTATGATGATGATTCATTTTTAAACTGTACTGTTTACAATGTTTGTTTATCATTGTTTCAAAAAATCAAAATAATAATACAAAAATATAATAAAATAAAATGTGGATAAAAAATAAAATCAAATAAAATATGGATCAATAATACAATAAAATAAAATAAAATAAAATAAAATATGGATCAATAATAAAATTAAAAATAGATAAATAATAAAATAAAATAAACAAACAAATAATTAATTCATTACCGCAGACTCACCAAGTCAGATGCTTGTGCTTGTGTATCACAAGTTTGGATAGTTCTGAGAACAATAATCTTTCCCAGAAAAAGAGATAACAGCAAATTACTGATTTGATAACTAGATAACAGAGGTCACAGTCAATTGCAAGCTTTGTGTGGTGAAATTTAATTACCAGGCATGAAATATCATCCACAGATCATATTATGACAAAAAGTATCATTCACTTTCTTTTCTTGCACACACACACACACACACACACACACACACACACACACACACACACACACACACACACACACACACACACACACACACACACACACACACACACACACACACACACACACACACACACACACACAATAGTTAAACCTATTGACAGCACATGTCATAATTTCCGCTGGTACATCCTAAAATACAGCACTCTCTGGGGTATATGCTGTTAGATGCTTGGTTAAACCAGAAATGAGATGTGACAGAATCCCCCATGCTCTGGCACAGTATATCAACTATTTATGAGGAAATGATATATGAAAGATGGCATCTTATAGTAAATTTACCTAATGGCTCTTAACCGTTACTTTCCATCTCCCCATTGTGACTTGCAAATAGGATGTAAAGGAAATGCAATTTCAACTCCCACCCCTAGAACTGATCTGTATTCTAGCAGAACTTTATAAGACTGGCTCTTTAGAAACCATTGTTGAGCAGCTTAGAGAAGATCAAATTCTATCCAGCATTGCCTGCATGTTTCTCCGAGGCAGGTCTATTTTGGGCAGAGAATCAAACATCTAATCCTTCTTACAGTCTGAGAGGATAAAGAAGCCACATTTTAACTAGCTATGTCCAAACTACACTGAACGATATCCACCTCTTTCCTTCTGATTCTGTTTTGCCATCTATCCCTGCTCTTTTTCTCCTCTCTCTATTTCCACCCTGTAGTTGCTCTTGATACTGAAATTCTTCAGATTCAATCCGACAGACTGTAAGCAATTGGAAAGGAAAGGTCTGGCACTGAGCTGTTGTGTGTGATACGACAAAGCATTTAGCAAACAATAACCAGACTTGGTCACAAGTCTTTTATCGCTGCCACACAGAGGTGGCAGCTAATCGACTCAATCCATGTTTGCAAAAGCCAGGTCAGTGTGCTAGATACAGTATTTTATTCATAAAAAAAGTATTACATTTACAATAAACAGTGAAACTAACAGAGGCTGTGATTTTCATGAAAGACTTGGCTAAGACTTTCATCAAAGAATCCGGAAACATTTTTGTGGTTTCCACAAAAATATTAAGCAGCACAACTTTTCAGCATTGATAAAAATAAGAAATGCACTGAAAAAAATGATTCATTGACTAGTTGAATTTACTAAAAAAAATTATGTTAATTGGATCCACATAATTGATTTTAGCTACATTTAAACAAATGCATTACGTTGAACTAAGTTCAGCTTAATGCATTTGTTTAAATGTAGCTAAAATCAATTGTGTGGAACCACTTACGATAATTTTTTTTTAGTAAATTCAATGATTTCAGTAAATTCATTGAATTTACTAAATGTTTTTATCGTAAGTGGTTCCACGCAATTGATTTTAGCTACATTTAAACAAATGCATCAAGTTGAACTTAGTTCAACGTAATGCATTTGTTTAAATGTAGCTAAAATGAATTATGTGGAACCAATTAACATAATTTTTTTTAGTAAATTCTACTAAGTCAATAAATCATTTTTTTCAGTGTGTTTCTTGAGCACTAAATCATATGATTTGTGAAGGATCATGTGACAATGAAGACTGGAGTAATGATGACTGGAATAAATTACATTTTAAAACATATTATTATTATAAAATCATAATTTTACAATATTACTGTTTTGCTCTATTTTTAATCAAATAAATGCAGCCTTATAAAGGTGAGCATTCTTTCAAAAACATTAAAAAATCTTGCCCCAAACTTTTGAATGGTAGTGTACTGTCTATATGTTTGCTCTGCGACTGCAAATGGTTAGAATGTGGCAAACAATAGAATTGGAATGGTG
The DNA here is from genome assembly GCF_949319135.1 of Squalius cephalus. Lineage (NCBI taxonomy): Eukaryota > Metazoa > Chordata > Actinopteri > Cypriniformes > Leuciscidae > Squalius > Squalius cephalus. Next base: position 45,364,668 of record NC_137122.1, on the reverse strand, counting down.
ATATAAATACATTGTTCCAAGTGCAGTTACAATACATCAGCATTCCGGGATCTCTTGGAACACCTCTTTGTCCAATCAAATTAGTGGACTGAAACTAAACGTTGTACAAAATCTTAATGACAAAACGAAATGTAGCCGACCGCTCTCCAGCATGCTGTTGCTAAGAGGGAAATTAGCCTGGGGAAGATACTCAAAGAGCTAAGATAATTCAGGAAGAAAAATAATGAAAAAACAGCGGACATTGAGGATTTTAACAATACAAACAAGAGGATTGAGGAAACTGAAGGTCATATCGCGGATGCCAAGGAACAAATACAACTGACAGGCGAGGTGCTGTCTGAACTGTTAAAACTTCAGACTCAGCTCGAGGCTAGGCTAAAAGATCAAGAGGGCAGGTCTAGACGGGATAACATTTGAATTTATGGGGCCCTATCTTGCACCCACACTTTGACTTTGACTTTGTACACCGATGCATGTATCATTCCTATTTTGTACCCAACGCACAGCGGACTTTTCCCTCCACAGACGAACGTCGGTAAATTAGGGAATGAACTTGCACTCCCGGGGGCGGTTCAGCAAAAAGAGGAGGCGTGTTCTGGCGCAAACGTTCCCTGGTGCTATTTTGCAGTTCCAGAAAACAATTCCGCCACAGACCAGAAAAAACCTAGTCTAAAGTCAGTGGCGCGTTATTCAGATGCTATTTTGAGGGCGCATGCTTGGTCATAATGTAGCGTGTGCACAATGCGCATACACTTATCTACTTATCTGCTTATCTACTCTACACAGACGCAGCAGTTGTCATTTTTGCAAACCATACGTAATTACAAGGAAATATATTCCACACAAGGGAAATCATTGTGGTGTCCATGAAGATGTGAAAAAATAGGCATAAATCTAGCTTACACATTTACCCAAATTATAATACACCTGTTTAACCGAAGCTAATTTGGGTGGGTTTCTCCCATCCCCATACAATGTCACTTCTCTGTCTTTTACGGCCCTGGCGAGAACTTCGGTCTCCTCGGCTGTGAACCGCTCCTGGCGTGCTCCTGGAAAATCCACCGTTATAATAGCAATCCGCCATGGAACAAGTGCATCTGCATTTAAAGGGAATGTGAGATGACGCTCTGATTGGTTTATTTCACGTTCCGCCCAAACCACACCTATGAGTAATGAAGCTACTTCAGACCAACCCATTTTCTCTCCCCCCACTGCTCTCCGGGCCCTCTTCGGACCCAGAGATGAGAGAAACTGCTCTTTTATTGAGAATTTGGGTTCCGCTGGTTTTGAGGCCAGCAGCAGAACAAAAACAAAAGGGAACAAAAGATTTTCCACCCGGGGGAGGGAGCGGTGTGGTCATTTTCTCCCGAAGAGCAGTCCCGTCCATCTCTGGGTCGCCCGTCCTAGGGCCACTTGTCCTTGTCTTTGCCGCCCTTCTTGGCGGGGGCCTGGATGGGTGGGGGAGCCTACCTGCGACTGGCTCCATGGCGGCGTTTAGGTGGAGGCTGCTGCTGCGGCGCGGGAGCGAGGGCAGACACAGAAGGCCGCCCCTGGCGACAAGCAGACTGAGGGGTCGCGGGCGATGGGGTGGAGGCAGCAGCTGACCGCTGCGGCAAGATGTGTTTGATGGCCTCAGTCTGCTTTTGTACAGCCGAGAACTGCTGGGCGATGTTCTCGACCACGTCGCCGAAAAAGTTCCTTGGCCTGATGGACCTGCAGCAACACCATGGCGTGCATGGCAGAGGCGGCTTCCCCACAGGCCTTGTGAGCCTTGCCGGTTAAGTCCGACGAGTACTTACAGGCCCGGAAAGGGAGACACGGTTCTCGGCCATCATGTCCGCGTCTTATTCGGGCACCACTGGCACACCCAAAGGAGGCAGCGGCACCGAGTCGATGTCAGCGGAGAGGTCTGACCCACCCTCCGATGCAGCAATCGACATCTGTTCATCGCGGGGAGCACCGAAGGAAACGACTGGTACACACCTCGAGGATGGTCCAGCGATGGTTCTCCGTCCCTTTGCAGAAACGAGTGTCTCGACCGCAGCTCCGAGATGGTCATCTTCCCACAATGGGTACCATCCACGAAGGCTGCCTCAGAGTGTTCGAGGCCCAGACACACGAGGCAGTGATCGTGACCATCCCGCGATCCCAGGTAGCGATCGCATCCAGAAACACACAGATAGAATGTCATCTTTAGAAAGACGCGTTCTATCTATGTAAGCTCTTTTAGGGACTGCTCTCACTGGTGCTGAAGCACGCAGGGGAACGGTCACCGCAAAGGAATGTGCACCTGTCTGTGCGCTGTCTCTCTCTCGCTGGTTTTACCAAAGCCTAAACGGCTTTTAGGCGCTCTCAGCTGCGCACCTTACCAGCTATGAAAACAGTTTTTTGTTTGCTCAGAAGGCAAAAACAAAAAACAGAAAAGAGAGAGAAAGAGAGAGAAAAAGACCACTCGCGCTGCTGTGCTGTCACGCCCGCACCAGAGTGGAGAGGTAAAAAAAAAACTGGCTTGTCGAATTTCACAAGCTCCTGGGGAGTTTGTAGAAAGCATCGAAGTGCTTAGCTCCGAAGTAAAAGAATGAAGTGCAATCGCACCTTCTGCTCATTATATACCCGCGTTGCATGGCTGAACAGCTGATGCAAATGACTGCACGCCAATGTGCATTGGCTCATTTAGTTTCACTCAAAGTAGATTGGCCTCTCTAGCGAGATTCCTATTTGTCGGTCCGACGTATGCCGAGAGTGGCCGACTTATAGGGAACTATTATATAGCTGCCCAATACTTTACTGGTGCAATATGTGCAAAATATGGCCACAGCCATTTTAAAAATGTGAATTGCAAGACGCTCTAAAATTGGTCGTGTGCTTTGACAGACTTCAGCACAAATACTCTAAACAAAACTTTTAAGAAATAGATTAAGAAAGGAGTTATATCATACTATTATAACAAACATTTTTTTTAACCTTTCAATAATTTAAGAATCGGTCCGGGTTGGGAAATAACGACTTGCATATATACTTTAAAATAAGACACTACTTCCACTCAACAATGAACAAAAAGGGGAATTGGTAACAAAATGATTTTGTGAAGATTCTTGTCTGCATGTAAGGCTATACAACAATTAGTAAGGTAATTTTATCACTGTCCTCAAAATCATAAATCAAAATCTACCTCCTATGTCAGAAATAAATTGGAGAAGGAAGGAAACATGATTATAGCAGAAGAGGCTTGGTTAAAAACATGTACAGTAAATCCAAATGGAAACTATACAGGCTCCCACCAATGGAGGTTATTTGCGTGGAAAAATGTAATTCGGTTTTTTTTTTTTTTTTTTTTTTTTTTCCTGGCTTAAAAGTGCCATAGCGAAATAAGGTAAGGGTGTTGGAGATGCTGTAATTCAGAAGTAGCAAATCATCATAATATATATATGTCCAGTTATTCTCCTATTTTGGAAAGATGTCTATATGATTTATTTTTTTACATTGAAAGTTAAAATTCCATTCCAGTTTAATGTGTTATATTTAGGGAACCCAGATTTGCACACAACTAATTATTGCACTAACATCCATATGGTATATGTTCCTGGTTTCAGCCAAAAACGCTGTTACTCATAAATTGCTTCAACCTACTTCACCCACTTTAGAAGACTGGAAAGAATTTTTAACTGAAATATAGAATACGGAAATCCTGACCTTTTCTTTAATATCAAAAAGGCAAAATGGGCCTCTTTTATGGAAAACGTTGAAAGAATTTTCAACTCAGAGAAATGGTAATTATATAATAGACACCATCAGAGATTATTGTTGTCAAGTGAACATTGTAACTGTGCAAAGTTGCTATTACAGTACACTGTACTGAACCCTGTTTGTTTGTTTGTTTGTTTTGTAATTGATTTGGGTTCTGTAAGCATTACACATTTATTATGAAATTTGTAGGGAGTCAGTAAGACTGAGTGTATCCAGTTCCTTTTACAATTTAGCATTGTATTTTTGACTCCTATATAGGAAAAGATAATACTAAAAAAGATAGTTACTGTTAATGAGAACACTATGATTTTATGAAGATCAGAATAACACAGAATTGTATGCATGCAACGCTTTGTATTTTTTGCTCTACAGAGGTTCCCACATTTGTTCATTTAGCATTACTTTGCCAAAAGTGTATATAGTGTATTTGCTCTTCAGTAGTCCCTTCTTTCTACACATACTGTACATTTTTGTACATTACTGTACTGTACGTTTTTATTGACTCTGAAAAATACAATAAATATTAACATATTAAGAGCATCTCAACACAAAACTTTTTACAAAAAAAAAAAACTCTTGAAATTTATAAATGTGAATGTGAATACTTATGCGTATGACTTTACTGTTTAGTTCCATCTAAATGTCATTCATAAATACCTTAGTGAAAAAAACCTACACCAAAATACATTTATTTCATACTAAGTATACTACAAATCATTAACATATTTACTGACATAATGCTTGAAGCTTACTGTACATATGTATTTTTAGTATACTTAGCATGACATAAATTACATGCAAAATACAAACATCAATTACATTTTGGTACATTGATTTTCACTAGGGTAACTTTCCAATAAAAAAAAAAAAACTTTTTTGAACAAAAGTTTGCTATTATTTCTGATAAATGAGAGTTCTATAGAAATATTAAACTCAGACACTGGTTTCTGGAATTTCTGTCCCATCTAGTCGTCAGAGGATTCGCACGTCTCTAAAGTTCCAGAAGTATTTACATTTTATATGTCTTTCCAAATGTACAACAATGTGTGTGTACACTTTATGTACAAATTCCAACAAATACTAATAAGAAGGACTATACATCAATGTCCATCCCAATGTAATATTAAAATTACTATTGAAGCATTTACTTTGTGAATAAATAAATATTTCAGAGCTGAGGTTTAAGAGAACACACATATTATGCAAAACCATCTCAATCTGACTCAATCCATTTGAATTTCTGACCCTGGAGATTCTGTTCTCATAACGGTAAGGACAACAACCGTAAGCATTGTGTTGACCCTGTTTTGCCGTTGTCTGAAATTAGATATTATAGTTTGTGGTGTAATAAGTGACAATGTCATCCTCAATCCAGATTCCACTCCAAGGTAGATGTTAAAACAAGCTCATTCCCCAAAATGACTAAATTATCATAGAGAAGACCAAAGTCAATGGTTTTGTTTTTTCTGCACCACTTGGGGTGATCAAATTGTGAGCAAATGGTCATCAATTGTAGAATGGGAGCAGGTGAGGGACCATGAGAACAATCTCAAACATCATTAGCATACAGACCACATCTGTTCCAACAGAAGCAACTTAATTTTCATTAGGGGTGGTAAACTGTCACGGGATAAAAATGTTTGAGATTTGGATGTTCGGGGTTCATTCCGACTTTGTTAAACCCATGGTGCTTTGTGTTCTTTGTCAACTTCTTCATTGAGATCTTCAACGTCCTCATCATCTTTTCTTACAGTGGTCAGTTCTCTGAGGTCATCTGAGGAGACTGGCAGCGGTTCACTGGCAGCACCATTGGTAATGTGTAATCCTGCTCTAACAATAGCCTTTAACACACAAGAACGCATGTATGTGTAGTGCATGTAGCGATGTGTTCCACACGCTTCTCCTCTGTCCGCTGGCCTAGCCTGCGCTGAGACAAATGGCTTGATTGGCTGGTGCCAGGCGCTGTGTTGTCTAAAGCAGTGTGCTGTTGTCTAAAGCAGTGAGCATAAACCTGGATCCTTCCATAAAAATCTCCACAACGGGCTGCTGAGCCACAGGCACTGGAGATCACCGGCCAGCAAAGGAAGGATGATCTTGGAATACAATGGCTAGAAATCCTGGGGATTGATGCCAGCCTGCTGGTTGAAAGCGTAAAGCTAGTGTGATCCCACAGCTCCATCTGACAGTTTTAGTCTTTGGGGATTTAAATCTGAGAGCCAGAGGTACTATAAAGTCTTTTTATTAAATGTTCTATGGGTTAATAAAACTGTGTGTAGCTTATGATACTGATCACTGATTTCACTGCGCTCTTGAGCCTTTAAATATTCAATTAAAATTCATGATAATTAAAAATCCAGCTACATGATTTTCCAGACTGCTATGATCCAATTGATCCAACTATTGCAAAGAACAAAAATATAAGTGAAAAAAATTGTCAGAGTAAAGTTTGCAAGAGTGCACATTAAACTGACACCAATGTGCAAAAAAAAAAAAAAAGAAACAAAAAGAACATTCAATCAAATGACAAATATACTTTTTTTCACTTTAAACCAACAGTAAAGAATAAAATGTGTGTATGAAAGGGATAAAAATTAAAAACTAACACTGAAATAAATGAATGGCTGAACTTGACAAATGCAGTCAACATATGCTATGATAAATTATAAATTAATGAATAAATAAATACACAAACACTACAATACATTTTGTATAGTTTTCATTTACACGACAATGGCGTTTTGGCGGCCCGGAAAATACAAACTTGTGAAAACGAGTTTCAAATGGCAATTTTTTTCAAAACGATACGATCATTGTCTCTGTGTAAACTACAAAAATGTGAATTCGTGAAAACGGTGACGTCATGCTCATGCGTATTATGTGTTCAGTCTAAAGACATTTAGTGTTTCTTTACAAAGTGACATCGCCAACTACTGGCCTGGCATAATACAGCGTTTTTAATCATTTTCACGGATCCGTGTGACCGGGGAACGTTTTGACAATGTTGTCATCTGTACACGAAAAACACCATGTTTTTAGTAAATCTTTCTCGTGTAAACTTGGCCTTAATTTGCCTCACACATACAATGTAAAGGATCTTAAAATACAATCTAACATTTGCCAACAGTAACATTCGACTGTGATTTAAACTCATAGGTGAATTATTGTCAATTTCTCTTTTATATAATTTCAGCAATAAACCAAACTGAGAAGATTGACTCCACTTACTACATGAAAATAAATTCAAAAGCAACTGACTTGTATTTCCACTGCACAAATTACCAAATTACTTTTGTATGGCTTGTGTTTTTTTTCTTCTTTCTTTCGGGATTTGATCAGCTTTCAGCTTTCCCTCTGTCTAAACCTATGGGCTGTCGGATGAGGTGTCAATGTATTGTCTCACTGTGACTTTAGACTTCTCAATTCAACACAGTGTCATTCACCTGCTCCTGACTGCCTTAGTGCCAAGCCACAGACCACCACGACCATATGGCCTGGGATGGGATGCCAAAGCAGGAGAAAGAGAAAGAGAGAGGAAGACAAATAGGATTGGGGGAGGGAAAAATACTCCAACCAAATCATTTTAATGACATTTGTTTACATTAACAAATTTTAAATGTCTGCATTCATCTGCCAATGTGGGTGGAACACTGTACTACGATATCGATATCAGTCTCAGTCTCCGGCTGCATGCCCACGGACAGCCCACAGTTCATTCAATGTTGCACACACACAAAAAAGCACTTTCTCAATCTGGCAAACTCTAATCTGCGTGGATGAGTTTACCGAATTTTGATACAGTTTTGAGGATGAAATAATGAATTTGAAGAAACTACTAATAACAATCTAGATATCCATAAGTAGAACTGTCACTAAGAAGAAACAAACAGCGAAAAAGTAACATAAAAGTAAGAATTTTATTCATAGTCATGCAATAGTTTTGTGCAACAGACAGACTAAAATGTAAGTCTTTATTCACTGCTAATCATAATTAAAGTCTTTAATCACTTGAGTGAGAGGGTTGAACTCGAGAACTGAATCAATCCATGAACTAATCATTCAGATTTTAGTGGTACTGGATCAAGTGATTTATTGAAAAAGTCTGAATCATAAGAATGATTCGTTCACAAATCATATACTGTTCAAAAGTTTGGGGTCGGGATATTTAAATGCGTTTGAAAGAAGTCTCTTATGCTCAGCAAGGCTGCATTTATTTGAAAAAGATTAAAACCCATAATATTCTGAAATATTATTACAATTTAAAATAACTGTTTTCTACAGTATGTTAATATAATTTAAAATGTAATTTATTCATGTGATGGCAAAGCATCATTAATCCAGTCTTCAGAGTCACATGATCCTTCAGAAATCATTCTAATATGATGATTTGCTGGTAAAGAAGCATTTTGTGTTATTATCAATGTTGAAAACAGTTAAGCAGCATGCTTAATATATGTGTGAAAAGTGTGATATGTTTTTTCAGGACTATTTGATGTGTAGAATATTCAAAAGAATAGCGTTTATTTGAAATAGGAATTTCAGTAACAATGTAAAAGTCACTTTTTTCAATTTAATGCATCCTCGCTGAATAAAAGTATTAATGTATTAATGTAGCCTACAAATTGCAGAGCAAGGTTTGATGTCAACATAGAAAATAACTTCAAAAATGTAGTCTGTTCCTCACTCAAAGCTATCATATGGCTTCATATGAGCACACGTCATATGAAACATTTCCATGACACTTTGATGGTGTCATTTGTGTCATTTTAGTGCTCGACAGGAGAACGAATCAAGTATAAACACCTCTCAGAGCAGGTGTGCGTTCGCCAGAGGTGATTCACAAAGTGATTCGCCTGAGCGCATGAGTCAAAGATGGCTTAACTCATGGACTGTTACTAAGACAGAATCCCTACCAAATGCTAATTTATAAAGAGATTTTTTTTTTTTTCTGTTACAAAAAAAAAAACCTGACAGAGAAAAAAACGATAAATTAGATTTAATAAAAACCTTTGATCATTAGAAACATTGGTAGGGATTCAATAGTTACTTTAGCATCTATCCCAATACTATACTTATGACCTAGAAAGAATAAAGAGAGAAAAGCATTCACAATATATGACTACAGGCAGATGAAAACATCCAATATTAGAGCAATCCTCTCTACCAAAAAGTTAACACATGTTCCTCACAGCCATATGCACTTTTAGGCAGGGTCAGTACTGTCCTCACGAGGACATCGTGTGACGATATTCTGCTGGCCTGCGATTCAAAAACGTCAACATCACTAGTTAAAGAAGTGCGTCATCACTACTTCGAGACATGCAATCCCCTACACTTAAAATGCTCAACCCATCCTTCCCATCTACTTCCCAACCAGCGTGTGACTCATGGGTGCTAAATTGGAAAATGTGCAAGAAAACAACTCTCCCCATCTATCTTAGGCTGACTTAAACGGCCAGGAAGATGTACGGGGGAGGGTGTCACTTTTTTTTTTTTCGCACAGTGATGATGATGATGCATCTATCTGCCCACAGAAAGCACGCTCCTGTCTCTTCATCTGCTTTAATGACTGGTCTGCCTGCCGAGGATGGCTCACATGCACATGCCGTCGTGTATGTGCAATTGAATGTGTGCGAGTATGTGTTTGATTAGTTGCGTGCATAATTAGCATGCAGAAGCTTTGTCGTGGGTGACAATAAATTGAGCAAATATGTCTGCGTGTGAGCATGCAATTTGGTTTTTAACCTCGGCTGCGTGTCTATTGATTGGCTGCCTGAACGTCTTCAGCCTCTGTGGCGTGATTGGTGGAAGGGGAGAGTGTTTCTCAGTTTAATTAAATTGACTTTAATTAATGAGCTCTGTGACCAAAAACCATGAAGATCACAAATTACTTGCAGGGCAAAAATGAGACCTGTGACGGTAATCTCAATGACTACCAATTTTTGGTGCTTTTAAGTCTGCCAGTGCCAATAATCATTAGTGTTTTGAGATTTATTTATTAAAATGTATTGTTTGAAACTCTCTGAGGAGCCTTAAAGTGTCAGTCTCTTGTGTCTTGTGTTCTTCCTGATGGTTTTTAAACACTAATAGACATACATATATAATAGACAGACATACAATCCTAGGTTTTTATTTAACACCGTGGCTAGACTAACAAATAAACAAGCGTCACCTGAACAAAATATTCCGTTACAGTTTAGTAGTAATGATTTCATGAATTTTTTCACTGAGAAAATAGAAAACATCAGAACCACAATTGTAAACGTTCAATCCTCAATCGCGCCTTATAACTCAGCCTCGATTATCACCCCGCAAGAACAATTACAGTGCTTTACAACTGTAGAACAAATAGAGTTAAATAAACTTATTACATGGCTTGGCTGAATTCCAATGTAGAATGCGGTCTGTTATTTCTTTATAACAGACCGCTGCGGAGTATAACAGACCGTTGCCATGAAAAACAGCGCGTTGCTATGGACGCGGAACGGACTATTTTCTTTGGCGGAAGCAATACAATCGTTTTTAAATCAATAAACTCCTTTTTAAATCAATAATTTGTGTCAAATTATTTATTTATTTTGTAGGTAGCCATGTAATAAGCGGGATAATGTATAGAGAGGCGGTCGTTATAGCGAATAACAAGCCCTTCAGGCTGTCAAGACCCCTCCGCTTCGCGTCGGGGTCTCGTTCAGCCTGTCGGGCTTGTTATTCGCTATAACAACCGCCTCTCTATACATTATCCCTTACTTATCACTTCATCTAAAACAACAACATGTTTATTAGATCCTATACCAACTAAACTACTGAAAGAAGTGTTACCTGTAGTGGAAGAGCCTCTCCTCAATATTATTAACTCGTCTTTAACTTTAGGTCATGTTCCAAGAACATTTAAACTGGCAGTTATAAAACCACTTATTAAGAAACCACAATTAGACCCAAATAACCTAGAAAATTATAGACCAATTTCAAATCTTCCTTTTATGTCTAAAATACTAGAAAAAGTTGTGTCCGCCCAACTGGGCTCTTTCTTACAAGAAAATGACATCTATGAAAAGTTTCAGTCAGGATTCAGGCCGCATCATAGCACTGAAACTGTGCTCGTTAAAATCACAAATGATTTACTCTTAGCTTCTGACCAAGGCTGTATCTCAATACTAGTTTTACTTGATCTTAGTGCTGCGTTCGATACTATAGATCACACAATACTCTTAGATCGACTACAAAATTATACTGGTGTTCAAGGACAAGCATTAAGCTGGTTCAGATCATACCTATCTGACCGATACCATTTTGTCTATTTAAATGGAGAAAAATCGATCATAACTCCAGTAAACTATGGAGTGCCGCAAGGATCTGTGTTAGGCCCTCTATTATTCTCAATATATATGCTGCCACTTGGAAATATTATAAGGAAACATGGAATTAGTTTCCATTGTTATGCTGATGACACTCAAATATATATTTCATCACGGCCGGATGAAAACGCTAAATTATCCAAATTGACAGAGTGTGTTAAAGATATAAAAGATTGGATGACGCGCAATTTTCTTTTATTAAATCCAGACAAGACAGAGGTACTAATCATCGGTTCAAAAAACCACCCACAAAACCTCTCACAATACAACTTTAACATAGTAGGATGTCCTGTTACTTTATCATCTACAGTAAAAGACCTGGGTGTTATACTTGACTGCAACCTGTCTTTTGAAAATCATATTTCATATGTAACAAAAACAGCCTTTTTCCACCTTAGAAACATTGCTAAGCTACGTAACATGCTATCAGTTTCTGACGCAGAAAAGTTAGTTCATGCATTCATGACCTCGAGACTAGATTACTGTAATGCTTTATTAGCTGGTTGTCCTGCAACCTCAATAAACAAGATACAGTTAGTCCAAAATGCCGCCGCTAGAGTTCTTACTAGATCAAGAAAATATGATCATATAACACCAATTATATCATCACTACATTGGTTACCTATAAAGTTCCGTATTAATTACAAGGTATTGCTACTGACTTATAAAGCCCTAAACGGCTTAGCTCCAGTTTATTTAACGGATCTTCTATCGCCCTATAATCCATCGCGCTCTTTAAGATCACTAAATTCAAGGCTTTTGGTCATACCTAGGATATCCAGATCCACCAAAGGAGGGAGATCATTTTCACATTTAGCTCCAAAACTCTGGAATAGCCTTCCTGATACTGTTCGTTGCTCAGACTCGCTCTCCCAGTTTAAAACTAGATTAAAGACGCATCTCTTCAGCCAGGCATTTATATAATATTTTTAATCTTACAGTTAAATCCGGTCTCTAGTTCATAAACGCCAGAGGAGAACTGGCCCCCGACTGAGCCTGGGTTCTCCCAAGGTTTTTTTTTTCTCCATTAGGTCACCTGATGGAGTTTTTCGGTTCCTTGCCACTGTTGCCTTTGGCTTGCTCAGTTGGGGATACTTAATTTAATCAATCAATCAACAATACTATTGATCAGCATTACCAAACGTGGACGTTTTACACTAGAAACAAACACTGATGTACTATTTTATTTAATACTGTGAAGCTGCTTTGATACAATCTGCATTGTGAAAAGCACTATATAAATAAAGTTGACTTGACTTGACTTGACATTGCACTTTGCCTTTTTAACATATATCTGTTGTGACCTTCAAGCACTTTTTTTATTACACGCTCATGTTGCTTGATTACAAGCAATAAGTAGAAGTCTGAAAAACTCTTTGGGATGCATAATAATCTGTTCAGGTTACAAGAACAATAACCTCCATTAACACTATAAACAATAATTGATGCTGTTTATAAAATAAAAAGAGATGCTGATAATTAGCCCTGATAATATGAAGTGTTAATCATCTAGCACTACATGAACATGAACAAGTCATTTTGATTCTGAGTGCTTGAAGCTCAAATTGTCAAGTGGATTCTTGCTAATTCATGCCCAGCTAGTAATGGATATAGCAAATTATGAATCTTGCATCAAGGCCATCATCATGGGAATGGACTGATGGCAGGATGAAAGAGAACTTTATTATAGCTGACTAAGGCCCCGTTTACACTGTCAGTGAAATGTGACCCAATTCCGATTTTTTGCTCACATCTGACACAGATCGGATGTGTTCTATGACCGTGTAAACAGGAAAAAAACGCATGCATTCGGATATTTCGAGATCGGTTTCAGGCCTCGTTCATATGTGGAAATAAATCAGATATGTGCCAATGCAACTGTCATGTAAACAGGCAGATCGGATTTTCTGAGGCATTAGGCTACGTCTCCGTGGTTTAATGATGAGAGCAACCCCAACATGCATCTGCAAAGGGACGGAATGCCAGACGAAACGTTGTGTCGTCGTAAAAGAGGAATGTGGACACACGTTAACACAACATATCAAAGGTTGGCTTGCTCATCCTAAAATTTCTGACCCACTGCTCCTCGTTAAAGCCCGCCACGATCTCATGAAAGTGCGTATCTATAGCACAAATTTGATTTCTCGTGCCATTTACGGCAAAAATAGTTTTTGAGTGCACATGATACGCAGGTTTTGCGTGCATATGATATGCACTTAATGGTGTGTAATACGCACACACTCCACACCCCTAATCCTACCCAAGGGGTTTACAGTGTAAAATGGCATAAATGGCACGAGAAATAAAATTTGTGGTATAGATACGCACTTTCATGAGATTGTGTTGTATGTTTTTAAATATACAACACATGAGATTGTGTTGTATATTTAAAAGCCATTGCTGTCTTAGAAAAAACATCAAAGACAGAATGAAGTTTTTGGCAGAATATGCAAAGATGCTCCAGAGTGGCGTTTTTGAAAGTCTGGTTAGAAATATCATCTCTACCACAGTGAAGCATGGATGAAGAGACTGTGCCTTTTTATCTGCTAGTATGTGTGAGATACTTCACTGTGAAAAGTCATTTAATGCTTTGGAGTGCAGGAGAATATTGCAGAATGGCTTGCTTCCCAGAATTGAAAAGTTGTTATCTAAAGAGGAATGATCAGATATTATTTTTCAACAAGACAATGTTCCTGTCCAAAGTGCAAAGACAACCAAGAAGTGGCTTGTGAACAAGTCCATCAGGCTCAGTTTTGGTGATTTCCTGCCATTTTTCTGACTATATTTCTGCAATTCCATCCACATTTTTCACATTGTGGATATCATAGGGCACTTTTATACATTATTACACCTGTAGGTGGCGACTAATGAATTAAAAAGTACTGATTCATTCAGGAACAAAAACAAGTGGATGGCTATATCTGAATATGCATACTTTCCTACTAAACAGAAGGCGAACAGTATGTGAATGAGTACAATGTCTGAACGGAACCTATTCAGAGTAGGTCATTTTTGATGTCTCTATACAGTAGTCTTTATGAATGAATCATTGAATCATTTATTCTTCTGATTAATTTAAAGGTACAATATGTAGTTTTTTTGCTTTAAAAATAGCAAAAATCACTATATCTATGTTATATATATATTTTTAGTTGTGTACTTACATTATCCCGACTGTTTCCAACAACTTTCAACCAGGAGAAATTTGTAATTTAATTCGAAGACACGGACCGTTTCTTTATTTCTGTTTTGTTGCCGTCAGTGGCGTCATATCCGCGTTCTCCCTGGTTTCCTCTCATACTGCCATAGTAACCAGAGCCCTCTGATAGTAACCAAGGCGACAGACGTGGACATCTGTGTAGTTCGTAATGTCTATCTGCATGCTGTTGTTGTTTCGTTCAAACATTATGGACCATGGCAAGCAGACTTTGGATAAAAAAGGAGAACTAAAACGAGAATCAATATCAGCGCGGCGTTTTCGAGATGCCAAGAGCTCCCATAGACAGTATATAAACGAGAGCTCCACGTCCGAGACTTCGACCGCTCCTACATGTACTTTATTAAACAGGTGAGCACATTTACATAAAACTAATCAATGTTATATAGTTCAACAATGATAAAATGTTAGAATATGATCTGTATGTTATTCTAATGTTGATCTAGCTTACTGCTAGTCTCATACAGACAAACTAACACATAGAATAACATAAATTTCAACACATTCAAATGCAGTTTAGTGTGATAGTGTAATGTTAGACCAAGTGAAACAGCGCTGCGTTACCTCACAAGTTTAATTTGTCTAATAAACTGACCTGTTAGTAATTCTGCACTCGCGTGTAGTTCGGTAGAATGAAATGTCCATATTCATTTTATATCCGCGGGACTCGCGTCGAGTGTGGAGCTGATAGCTGTCTCTTAGCAATCCCGAACTGCTTCATATCACAGTCATGATAAAAACATCAATGTATTTACTCATCCATAAACATTATTAGATCGGTCGGCTTGACGTTGACGACAAGATCCATAATTCTTAGCAAATGTTGCGTCATCAAACTATGCCTTTGTTATTGTAAGAGGTTAGCGACCTCTAGCGGCGAAAAAATTACATATTGTACATTTAAGAACAAAGGTTCATTCACATTGGGTTGACCACCATCAAACAAACCAAATGTGGGACGATTATAGGTTTGTGTGTGACAATGTTGGACATGTTACCAACTCTAAAACATAACCTGAAACTGTTATATAATGTCTATCTAACTTAATAAAAACATTTGTATTCTGCCTTTCAGCCGATAAAAGTTCTTTGTTCTTTCGTCCCTTCCATGAAACACCATTACATCACAATGTAACATAACACTTCTTTAATTTACATGTAATTTAAATTCAACATCACTGAGCCCAAAGGCAGCAGGCATCATGCAGATAACTATTTTTGAAACAGTTCTGACCAAGTCCAACTAAAATCCAACAAAATAAACAATGAACAAATAAAAAATAAAACAACATGAAATTAGATCATTGACAGTCTTATATATTAAGAATATATTAAACCAAAAACTCACATTTTTAGAAAGGATGTGAATTAAAACAACCAATGCAGGTAACAAGTTGATCAATTCTGTTAAATTAAAAATTTTAATTGACCGTATTATCCATTTGTTTCCTGACAGGGAACACATGGAATGAATCACCAGTCCACATTCTGACTGACAGCCATCACATACTAGTGACCATGTTTACTCCTTTCTTTTCAACCATTGGATAGGATTTAAAAAACAGCTGTTGTATTTGTACTTCTGACGAAGGATGTTAAATATAGGTGAAAAACTATGCCGCAAAAAGAATAAATAAAATGCTTTCTTAAAAAGGCAAAAGAAAGCATGCACGTTTTCTTAATATGATAATTAAAAACCAATAGACTGATGAAAATGCGGGACATTTTCTCAATATGCGACGTGCGGGACAAAAATACTGTGCAGTAAAACGCAAAGCGGGATGGGCGGTCACTAGAGGTGGGCGATATATCGTTTAGACGATAATATCCAAATTGTTGTCTGGACGATATGCAAAATTGGGATATCGAATATTTCATAATTTGTACAATCCGACCCCCCAAACACGAAAAGAGCTGATAGAAGTTAAAGAGAAAACAAATAACGCACACTATAACCTTCTAAACAATTATATGTAGTGATTTTTAATACTGTAGGGCAGTACTATTCCCGGAAGCAACCTCCAAGTGGCCCAGCCCATGGTCCCGTGTCGTCAAAAACGCACATTCATACGTAAATTCGAAATAGTGCGCGCAGAAGCACATGCGCAAAACCGTTTTGGAAAATTATATATTAATTATTTTTATTTTATCATATGTCATTTTACAAAAGGACATTTTACAAACCTACGTTTTGCGCATGTGCTCCCGACCCGCACGCACTTTTTCAGTCACAACACAGCAATCAGAGGAGGACGCGCTGAAAACTGTAATGCTGTTCTCTTCCTTCATAACTCGTATTGAGAAGGTTTGAGTTGCAGAGGAATTTGTGACTGTTTCACCTGTTCAACCACATCAAAGTTTCGTAATTAGTAAGTCCGTGCTTTTTCTCTTTTTGTTCTTATGTGCTGAAGGGCCGCTGTGCCTTGGTGAAACGGTGTTTGTATGTGAAGAGCTCTTTTCCAAAACGCCATAAACCTAAAAAGCTGCCTCAAAGAACCAGCAAAAGTAATGATTATGAATATGTAAAATATTGCAATAAGACATTTTAATTGTTTATTAATTTCTGTGTCGGCTGCAAAGATGAAGTTGACGATCTACTATTGACTCGCGATCTTCGCAGTAGGCTAGTGAACGCACCGGAGAAATGCACATTTATTAGGCTACATAGTTTTATTTTATTTTGTTTTGGATGGTTTTGTTTAGAACCAGCTTTCTGTAAATATATTTCACATTTTTTAGGCCTGTGAGGCGAGTAGGCTACGGTTCGGTTCGGTTCATGATGATATCTCCAGTTCAAGCACCTTATGTTGTGATTGCTAGCCTATATTAAATTCAGGAAATTGGTGAATGAAAAATGTATTAAAATTAAGATACAATTAATACAAAACGAAATTCGTTTTTTTGTGCTTTCTGTTTTGAGTTCTGTGTGAAAGTTTGAAAGTCTTTTAGTGCCGCTTGCGCGCGTCCATAATGGAGAACTGTCACATGATATTGTTTTTTCCTCATAAATGCAAACACGAAAAATAAAAGACAAAATACTTTTTTAAAAAGACAAACCATCAATTTTTGGAAGAAAATGGATGGATTTATAGCGTTTTGGGGAAAAATGGATGGAATTATAGTGTTCTGAAAATTTTTTTTTTTTTACTTTGAATTATCATCATCAACAATATTGTTTGATTTAATAATCACTGTTGCAAGAGGTGCCTAGTTCCGGTTTTTTTATTGTTTTATTTTGTAAGTGGAAAAAGTAGGGGCTACCTCAGATTCTGTTTAGTTAGCTCCTTTATTGTTTTTTCTATAGCCTACAATAATAGGTCAAATGCAGCAAGTCAAAAGACCAACTGGACCTTCTTTGCCAGTTTGCATACATTTCTTTGAAGGATGGCAAAAATATCGTCTGAATATCGATATCGAGATATTGGAAAAAAATATCGAGATATTCATTTTTGTCAAAATCTCCCACCCCTAGCGGTCACCCTAATTCACTTGCATATTTCTCAATTCACTAGAATCATTCACCTGATTCATTCAGAAACATTGACTCTTGCAATAAAGGCATTTCCATGTGTTGCTTGGAGATACATATTATGACCCAATGGTAAAT
Source organism: Squalius cephalus (assembly GCF_949319135.1). NCBI lineage: Eukaryota > Metazoa > Chordata > Actinopteri > Cypriniformes > Leuciscidae > Squalius > Squalius cephalus. The sequence goes on along the minus strand of NC_137122.1, from coordinate 45,346,745 downwards.
AACAAAATGACAGAATGTTCTCTTACTACAAAGTGTCATACAAATAATTAGTCAGAAATTACACTAATGTAGGTTTCACTTAACATAAAATTAACATTAATGTTTATCTAAAAAAAATAAAAAAAACTTTTTCACTGCACCCAGTCTAACTGTTCATCAGTTACAATTCATAAGCTCACAATTGATTTTGTTGTGACATGGCAGATTTAGTAGCGGCGCATGAAGCAGTAAACAGATTTGCATGGCAGAAAACTATTGAGCTATATTTGGACATCAAATGTCTGTGTAAGGTTTCTCGGCTCTGTTCGCATAAGGTCTAGATGATGGTGGGCTTGATTTGAGTCATCATGCACTGTGGCAGATTCTCTGCATCATCAAACACAAACTCATCCAGCTTAATGAATGATCGCTGAATGATAAGAAATTAAGCAGCTGGAACATTAAGCAGATTAAAGGATCAAAGACATTGCGCTCTAGAAACATGGCTAGTTTCTACACAAAAACCAGTGAATGTTGGGAATCCACACGGTCATACATTTTAATGGGCTGTCAGAAGCTAAAGTAAGGCAAAAAGCACCAATTTGGCTCCAAGTCCAAATGTGTTTTGTGTCAGCCTCAGTGCTGAAATAGCTGATCTTTATTCTTTTGCACTTCAAAGACAAGTCTATCAAGAAATGAATGAGAATATACTGATGCTTATGGAAGCAGAATAAAAATAGCCATTCATCCCCTGTGTGTCTGGGTGTCTACTCGCCAGCATCAATATTATACCGGGGCAGCTGAGCTTAGGACAAGAAGGATAAGTGTATGTGTGCGCATATGTTTGTGTGAGCAAGTGCACACGCATACAAGCACAAACACTAAAACATCCATTATTACTAGTATTATTAAGTACTTTCCAATAGGGGTGTGCTCATGTTCGGAAAGGACGTAATACGAAGCCTCTAAAGAGACATGGTGATGGAAAAAAAATAAGAGATGGGAGGAATCTGCATAGAGAGCGGTAGTACTGATTACACATTTTACAAGATAAGATATTAGTCAATGACACTGTTGGGCACCAAATCCTCTGACATCATCCTGTCAGTCATCTCTCCTTACTCTCTTCACATGAAATCTGATGTCCGCTAATGTCACCGACTACCACAGCAAGTTTAACCATGTTGCTTTAGGGGCTCCGTAGAATTTTATACATATTCCTTGCCTCTCCGAATATGAAATTAGTGTTGGTTAATGAAGTGATGTAGTCTTTGTCTCATATTGTCTCTTTTTGAATTGGAATAATTCTATAAATAATAATCAAAACTCTTATAATAAAAATAATTGCAATAATGTTGGCACATCCTGTAACTTCCATAAACTTCCATAAAATTGGTAAATGTACATGTAAAAACAAACTATTACATTTTTTTTTAAATATGCTAACCGTAGAAACCACGGAAACCTCAGTCGTAAGTATGCTTCTAGCAGAAGCAGGAGGGATTACTTTCATCTCTTCAGATGAGGTCCATTACACTTGAAAACTAAGGCTGCCAAAAATTCACTCTATTCTAAATTACGATGATTTAAAGGCAAGATCTGGAATCTGGAACGACTCTGCTTGCACCTGAGATAGTTTAGCGTTATGTTTGAACATGTTACTGAAGCTGACACTGAATACAGAGACACATAACATAATTAGAGTTAAATCTGCTGTAGGCAATATTTTTTTTGGACTACCGCACATAAAATATCCTATCTGACAGATATTACTGAAATCTGTGTTCTCAGACATCACAAATCTCTGTGACATCACACGTCTATGTAAACAGTACATAAATAAATATTAGCCAATCAGAAAGGCTCTCGAGCAGTGAATAATTTTGCTTTGTTTCAGGGTTGTTGACATCGGATTGCATGGCATGTCTTTAGAGAATGAGTGTGATGCTGCAGTTAGAAAAATCTTTCACAGCGTCTTTAAAGAAATACTTCACATAAAAAGAAAAATGTTCTCATTTGTCACCCTCAAATCAATTCTCTTTAAATAGTGACCATGAGCTGTAAAACACCAAGACAGACAAATAAATCATCGTTAAAATGACTCAGGCTTTATATTCTGAGTCCTCTGAAGCCACCTGATAGCTCTGACATCAATGATGCAAACATCTGCTTCTTGTGTGTTGCAATTGATCGTGCCACAGCCAGGTTAAATATGTGCATATTCAAATCATTGTAATGTGATTCGAGAGCTACAGCACAGGACAAGCTTTTCAGTAAAGAATGACTGTTGAATATTCTTCTGTTCCTCACAGAAGAGTGGATTAGCCACTTTATTTTATATTTTTGATAGCACGTGGTTTGCAGTTCATCATCAATCCTATCAACAATTTTCTTCAGTGGTCGAAATAAAGAAAGTAGAGGTTTGGAACGCCATGAGAGCGAGCAAATGATGACAATTTTCACTGTGGGGAGAACCGTCCCTTTAACAAGAATGATTGCTTTTATGGTGTCATAGCCTAGCAGAAGCAATAATTTCAGGATAAGAGCTCTCTGTTCATCATCCTCAGGCTCACACTTTCTCTTTTCTCTGTGCATTGTGTTGTTCCATTTACACTGAGAATATGGCAACAACAAGAGAATGCTTTCAATTGTCACATGTCTTTCTGGCAGCGGTGGACAGCTTCAGGCATAGTCTCTGAGGGCTATTTATCTGTGAATGCAGGAGGACAACTGAAGGATGCTTTGAGACTATGAGAAACTAACCTCTCCTAAAATCAGTTCAGTAAAGTCCCACGGTATTTCTGCCTAGATGCAGATAGTTTGTTTCATGTAATTCTGCTTGTTAAAACATTTGGCTTTGAACAAAGATGATAAACAAGACATCAGAACGAGATTTGTATTATGTACTCTGACATGTACAGGGAAAAACGAAGGCGAAGGCAAGTGGTGTTTGCAGTTGTCGCGCTGATTGCGTCATCAGGTTCGGCGCTCCTATTGGGTTTTGATTTGACCGTAGTCGTAGGAGAAGCCACACTGCAGAAGTGTGACTCAAAATCTTCTGACTCTGCTAGAATTTCGTTGGAGGTAAAATTTTATCGCAATTATCATTGATCGGCTGTCAACGAACATGTCAAACTAGAGATCAAAGAGTATAAATTGTTGATGGATCTGATTCTCAAAATGATCAAATGATCCATCCATCCATCCATCCATCCACTTTTTAAATAAAGGAGTCTTTTCAAAAACATTCATTATTTTAATTACCGGTGTTCGCATTTCATCAGCACAGGGGGAAAAAATGAGAATGGGAGAAACTAAACTCTACAGTCAGTTTTTAACATATCTGAACTTGAGCAGAATTTTTTTAATGTCCTAAAAGAGGTGAAGGAATTAGCGATTCAAATTTACATCTTAACTATATGTTGGATTACAATTCTGAGAAGGCCAACAAGATGACAAAATTATAACTGCCATTAAATTGTCACAGTGGAAGTCAAAGAGGGTGTTGAAAGTGTTAAACACATCTGTGGTTTCAGCACCATTCTAATGAATACCAAACTACTAACCTCAGGGGTTAAAACACATGCCAGTCTGCCAGAAAGCAACTTCATGCTTGCAAACCACAAGAAGTTTAGGGGGAGCTCAAAATTCTGACATTCCTCTTAGAGTTTCTGCCATGAGACAAAGTTTAAAAAACTAAACAGACCTCATTAATTCAAGAACAAACTAAAATGATGAGGATATGGCTGCTGCTGCCATAAAGATCAGGACAGCTCAGTGAACTGTGATTAAAAAATGACTCTGGTCTGTGGAGTGAGGGATGAGATTCTATATTCGCTTTGCCTTTTCTTCTCCCGGCATGACACAAACAATATATTAAGAGCTGAAGAGAAAAAGCCAAACTAGTAGAGTAAGAAACAGAAATGCACGTGTATAGGTATTTGTGATGAATGGCTTAGGTAGTACTTTCTCAACAACACACAAGTTCTGGGGCCTTCAAACACTTCAAATGCCTGTGCCCTCCCGAAAGCTGAAAGGTAAAGGGGAGGGAGATACAAAGAACAGTGAGTGACTCCGAGAGGTTCAGAGAGCGTGCTGTGAATCCATCTGGTTCGTGTGAGCGCTCCTGCTGATTGCTTTTGCAGGCGAAATGCAATAGGAACCGAATCTTTCTATATGTAGGTCAACTTGTTGCAAAGCCCTAAAACTGATCCATGGATTCACCGCTGCCCTTTAGTTGTGGGAGAACCTGATAGTAAGCGATGAAAATTGAATTATTTTGCACTCAACGCAGGCCCATGGGGGTTCGGTGGAAAGGAGGAAGCAATCCTCAGAGGTGGTCAGGGTTAGCTCTTCTCCGATCACACGGCTCGGCTGTGAGAAAATGATCCTCCACTCAAATCCACCAGTGATGCTGTTGAACAGTTGCCCAGTCACAAGGCATCATGGATGCCATGGAAACTGGCATGATATGGGGAGGGGCTTGGACGTTCAATGAAACTGCACCCATCAAATAAACAGAGAAAGATGGGTGCAGAATTCAATTTGAAACCTTTTTTTTTCACTGTCACTGTTTAACGTTTATAAAATGTTAACTGAGAAATTCACTAGATCAAACTAAATATTACATGAACTGTTTTAGTTTCTATCAGTTTGTTATGAGGCAATTTTTGAAACCCTGTTAACCCTGTGAAGATTTGGGACATATACTTGGTTTTAAAGGCACAATATGTAAGAATTTTGGATTAAAACATCCAAAAACCACTAGAACAATGTTATATATTTTGTTGACTTGTGTTCTTACTTTACCGCAAATGTTTCTAATAATGTTCTAATAATGCAGAGAAATCAGCAAGTTTAACGGCCTGTGTCATTGTCACCTGTCAATGATGTCATATCTGCCTTACCTGCGATTTTCCAAAGATGCTTTAATATGTGTTTTATTAGACAGGTGATCAGCTGTTTGGATACCTTTATCGACAGAAACTAATCATTGTTATATAGCTCAACACGGCTAGTCTTATTGTTTAAATCTCTTGTTTTCTTGATTTACTGCGAGTAACATGTTTGTACCTTAGAGACAACACTACTTTGTCAAGTGGCTAACATAGCATAATGAGAAAGAGCTTTATTTTTATTTTAACAGTAATACAGCATTTTCTCCACCATACAATATATTTTACAATAAACTGTATGCCATTTAGCAGCAAAAGTCATCCAGCTTTTATTTATATGATATTCTAATACAATCTAGCTTACTGCAATGTGCAACAAGTGTCTCATACCAGCCACGAAGCGAACACACAGAGTAACATTAACATAACTCAAATGTATTTTAGTATTGTTCTGACCAAGTAAAACAGAGCTGCATTACCCAACAGTTTTAATTAATCAAATAAAGTTATTCAACACATGCAGCTCTTTCATTAGAAAGGAAAAAAAAAAAAAAGTGATTTTAAATGATCAAACATAACAGAAACATAGTTCAAGATGAAGGAAGGAGGAAGCGGACGTTAAACGTAACTTTAATCGTAAAATGAACACTCAAAAAAACAAAAGAAGCAGCAGTGGCCGACAGCAGCATATAAGCATAATAAAAGCTCCGGAGCTCCTCTATGGGACTCGAGACTGGTGTGTTGCGCAGGGATCTGTCTCTCATTAGCATTAACTCCACCGGCCTCGTTCCGCTCCCACGGCTCTCGGCCCCGCACAGCTCAGTAACGTTAATAAAACTTCAATACATTAGCTCATCCATGAACACGATTTCTGCCTGAGTCCCATTGGATTGCTTTCCATCGGCTGTGGAGGTGAAGACGACATCTCACATTATTCTACACTCATTCACGCCGTCATCAAGCGAATTTGTTGTTTATTTGTTTAGCAGCAAAACTTACACACTGTGCCTTTAAATATACTAATCCTCTAATAATTAAAATTAGATATTTTATTTTTAAAGTTATTTTTCTTTATAAAGTTCAATAAATAATTTTATAATTTAAAAAATAAATAAATATTTTTTTTTATTTTAATAAATAAAATTGCAAATTTAGCCAAAATAAAGCTGCCACTTAGTAGGATCTAACTAATCTGGGACCAAATGTTGGTTTATAATTAATGATAAGCTTATATTTCCAGTAAATTAAAAAATATTTTTTCTCATCGTACTGGAAAATAAATGGCTGAGCTTGAAAAATGCATTCAACATTATGCTTTGATAATCTTCCTTTAATGCCTTTGAAAAAGAACGGAGGGAACATTAATAAATACAAATTCTACAAATAAACAAAAAAAAAACTAATAAATGCATACATAAATGAACAAATAAATTAAGACGTGCTCTGACATTTCCAGAGTGTGTTTTTGACTGTTTTTTACTGGGGTTCTGTTCAGTTGAAGGCCATAAATGCTGTGTTATAAGTTTTGATGCGTTTTAGGTGGTTTGTATTGTTGATTGCTAATGATTTGATAAGATATTGTGTCTGTAAATAGTTATTTCCACTAAAAAGTATGAATTTTTACAATACAAATCTTTAAAGGCCGTTTTCTCAAAATGGGTTTGTTCTCTGAGCCAGAAATCTCCACTTCAGCGGCACTTACATAAACCAAACTTTCCAGTTGTATTCCTATGTATATTCTTAAGGTTTTTACAGAGGGGTTTGTTCATATATCATTCAGATTCTGATTTATACAACATTTTATACCTAAAAACGGGGCGAAAATGGATTTTTTTATGGCTGTTGAAAGTTTTTTGTGATAAAAAGAGATATCCAAAATCTCAAAATCTTAAAAACCTTTGACTCTAATATGTCAACAAAATGAAACAAGAATTTTGAATCTGGCTTTATCTAATGTTCAGATTTCTCTTCTGGAAATATATGAAAATTAGTTAAATAAATATAATTGTAAATATATTTAAACATAAATATTCTAAAAACTTGTAATACAAAATATATTTGTCTTAATGTCAGTAATCAACTGGGGAAGTTTCATGCTGATATCTATTAGTTTTTTTTTTTTTTTTCCCTATTCATCTGGGGTGTCTCCCCTTAAGTAAGCCATGGGCAACCCACATGTACCATATTCATGGAAAGTGTGTTTTATTCCTGCATTTGCTTGTGTCCAGTCTGTTTGTTTAAGATGTGTCTGCTGTTCTCTGTCTGTGTGAAGGAGCCTGTGTATGACTGTAATATATTTACACAGGCTGCCCTCCATTACCCTATTGCTTCTTTATCCCATAATAATCTGAGTCCTGTGTGTGCGTATGTTTACTCAGGAGGCAATCCTTTCATAAGATATGGGTGCTATGTAAGTGTGTGTGTGTACTGTGAATCTCTGCTAGAGTACATGGACAGACATGTGACGTAACTATCTGTGTGTGTACTTGCAGACTTGGGATGCTTCGCGCTCAAGTGGGACGCAGATGAATGAGTAACCATGTGTGGCATTTGGACAGAGTGTACTAAGTGTGTCATAGTTCATATTTGTGTATGTGTGCATGGATGTCTACAGACACAAGTTGGAGACTAATCGTGACCGTAGCGTAAAATCATTTGTGAACTGCTCTAACATGACAGCTGGTCTGAGCATGACAAGTAACTAAGAGTTACAGAAATGCCTTTCACATCAACTTTCCAAGCTTCCATTAGACAAATCATGCTTGATTTAGCCCAAAACTAGACTCAAATCAGAGACTTCTAACTTCAGTTCTGAAACAGCACAATGACATGGTATGAGAACAACTCAAGATCTATATTATACATTATATATTTATCCTTGTCGTATAACTCACTAGAACAAGTTTTTTTTTTTTTTTATGGCTGGCATGTGCCTAATCTAGTTTCTAACCTGACCTTGACCCTGTTTAAAAATAAACCCAACCAAATCCTAAACTTAACCCTAGTCTAACCCAATGCCTCAAAGTTAGTTAGCAAAGGCTTCTGCTCAGCTTTGAAGATGCCGCTTTATGCAGCCAGCTATAAGCAAACAAAGCAAGCAACCAAGCAAACAAAACTCTTAAATGTCCCATGAAATCATAATTTAGTCTATTTCTATGAGCTTTAAAGCTATCTATATGCTAATGCTTAAAGCTTACAAAAATAACGTAAGCCGTTTTTTTTCCATTGTCGGGCCAAACGGTTCTAGGAACGGTTTCCTCTTGAGCCTGGTATGGCATGGCACGATTACAAACCATTCTTGTCCCCAGAATTCTCAGCACAGTTTGCTAACCGTGCCGAACCGTGCTTGTAGAATTGGTCAGTTGTCCGTTGCCTGGGTATCAGTTTCTCTGTAGCTGGCTAAACGCGCTATTTGAGTGACATAAATACAAATTAATAATAAAATTAAATTAAATATCTGATCATCCTCCATTACGCAGTTCGCTATTTACATCTCATATCATCAGTAAACCATTGTGTTGGCAACCTCTGTCGTTATCAGCCCCACAGTGGAAAATGAAACCATGTCCGTACTGGCTGGCACGGAATGGAACGGTTAAGCAAAGAGAATGGTTTGGCCCGACGGAAAAGCGGCTTTTAGATATATATAATGTCAAATGTTCATGCTTTTTCTTCTCTAAAAACACTACACTGTGCTTTGGACTGGAGGAGACAAAGTTCTAGTACTTGATATTTTGATCTGTTTAAAATAAATCTGGCCACTGATGATATAAAAATGTGATGGCAGAAATGAAAAAATGAAATGAAATGAAATGAAATGAAATGAAATTAAATGAAATAAAAAAAAAACACAACTGTTTAGGTAAGTGCTCTGACAACCAGAGTTTGAGTCGCGGCTCGAGATCCTTTCCTGGTCAAATTCCTCTCTGTCCTCCCATCTAAATAAAGGCAAAAAGCCCCAAAATATAACTTTAATAATAATAATAATCTTTTAAAATAAAAATTTAATTAAATAATAAACTAAACAAAAGAAGATAAGATAAGATAAGATAAGATAAGATAAGATAAGATAAGATAAGATAACGCTGTGTACTGTACCCCTGACCTTGAGGCTGCACTGCTTGGCTCTACTTGTTGTGGGGGTGTTAATTGTGATAAATGGAGATGACACAGGCTGCAGTGTTAGCGCAAGGAGTCAATATCTTTTATGCCAGCGTTCCACACAAGCATAGCTGGGTAATTAATGAAAGATGCTTGGATGCAATGCCCCTCCACCTGCCTGCACACTTCATTCAATAATCCCATGATAGAGTGAGAGAGAGGTAGTACATACAGTAGGCTATACGTGGGTTACATTTGTCAATTTGTGCAGGCATAAATATGGGTGTTTTCTATTTCCCCAACACAATGTGCAAAATCTGTGTGAATGCGTGTGAATATGACTGTAACTAACACGCAAGCGTTTTTTTAAACATAGGAAAGCTCACACAAATAAACACACTGCTCAAGTATGCTTGGAAGAGAGGATGTTGTCATTGACTATATTCCATTGGGACACATAGTAGGGCCCAAAAGACCACATTGAAAATCTGGGATTCAAAATCCACTTTAAACCTGCAAACAAACACAAGGTTTAAGGATTTTGAAAAGTTTAAAAGTTATGGAATAAACTGAAGACTCAATAAAGAGTCTGCACTTGTTGTTACTAGTGTTCTTTTGGACCCCAAACCATTTTTATATTTTTCTCTGCTCAATTCTGAAGTATCAAGTTCAGATGATCTGATGAAGGGTCTGAAACTTCCTGTAAATATTATGATAACAGATCATGGTTTTGAAGGTCGCTTATGAATTCTATAAACACTAGTCCATTTTTGTATATTTCTGTTTGTGTCAGTGTCAACCATGCATAGATGTAGTGCACTATCAGCATAAAATCTATTTTAAAAGGCTGAGTAAAACCTCTATAAAATTGTACTATTCTGCTTGTTCAAAATGTACAAACAAAAGAGACAGAAATGTAGAAAGTTGATGCCTAAAATACCCCTATCTATTAGACAAACAAAGCCTTAGATAGTCGCCGCACTTAGTCTTTGCCTGCTTCTATGCATCTCAGTCTTATCTGATTGTCTCGCTTAGTGACTGTAAAGATTAGTCTCTGTTATGAGGAATTATTGCTTGCTTTACTTTTAATTAAGGCTCAATTTAGCATGTCCATTTAGTGCAATTAAATATAACTAATATAATATAGCTAATTAAATAAATCACAACACAGAGTGCTGTACAATATATTTACTTTTTTTGTAACTCTGAGAGTGTAACGCTCCTGACACAATAATCTCAGCAAATACTGATATTGTCACAGTATGTTCAGTGTGTTTAGTTTTCATAGACTTTCAGTTTGTTTTCATTAGTCACATGTTTTCCTTTGCTCAGTTTTCCCGCCACTTCTTTGTTACCATGGTGTTTCATTAATCATCCTCATTTGTGTTTGCTGTAAAAGTTGGTCCCTCACATCCATTCTCTGTCCAATCACTGTTGTAAATAGTGTGTGTTGCTGCCTGTTCTGCTGTCCTGTGGTTTAATCATCATTAAACCTTTGTGTTGAAAATAGGGATGGGCAAATGAAGCCTCATGAAGCACTGAGGCTTTCCCTTGATTGTTCCGGGAAAAGATTCGAGTTCGAGCATCATGAGTGTCGAAAACAGTGCCATCTTGTGGCAGGTCAAATTTATAGCAGCCATAAACCCGAGTGCGCAGCGCCGTTGTTTTATCTATTAAGCACAAATAAAAGCCTGACAACGCTAAATGTTCAGTTTTCTGATAATAGAATTCACATATTAAAGTGAGTCAATAAATTAAATGTAACAATTATATTAATAAATACCAAAATTTGATCGATGCAAGTAAATGGTGGTCTAATTATTGTATGGTTTATATGCTGTTTATATGGCAGAATATATGAGCATGTAACATAGGCTATAGGCTTATTTATAAAAAACAATTAGTATTTTTGCCATCCCTTCGCCATCTCCTGGCTCCTTGCCTGCGGCATCGCTTCGGCCACTTCCAAAGCCTCCTCCATCCCGACCTCACTTATTCTGTTATGGCGCGAGGTCACGCCTACCGGGAGGGGGTGTTCTGTCACAGTATGTTCAGTGTGTTTAGTGTTCATGGACTTTCAGTTTGTTTTCTTTAATCACATGTTTTCCTTTGTTCAGTTTTCCCACCACTTCTTTGTTACCATGGTCACCATCATTATGAGTTCATTTGGCTCAGCTGTGTTTCATTAATCATCCTCATTTGTGTTTGCTATATAAGTTGGTCCCTCACATCCATTCTCTGTCCAATCACCATTGTAAATAGTGTGTGTTGCTGCCTGTTCTGTCCTGTGTTTTGATCATTAAACCTTTGTGTTGAAAAGATACCTTCATCTTGTTCTGACTTCCTGCAACCATCCGTGACAGATATATGCAATAAATAGTGGTTCAGTCAATTAATCCATATATCATGTAATTCATTTGACAAATGTATTTTTCTATAATCTAATAAATAATTATGAATAATAACCATTTAAAACTGATTGACAGCATAACTGTTAACATTCTCATTTTATTTCATCGTTGCTAAACCGATGTGCGTTATTATGTGCCATTAGCTTTATTCTTACCAATAAAACTGAAAACTGAAATTGAAAATTGAATGTGAGGAAATAGATGCAGCGATAAACACAGGGGAAGAGGAAGAAACATTTGATGAAAGTCTTTGCTAATATTGTACTTTTTCAACTTGGATTTGACACAGTTAAACAGATCATATTTAGATCTCTTCAAATATAAATTATATTCACAGAACAGGAAGAACAAAAGAATGCAAAAGCAAAATATGCTTTCAACAGATATCTAATTTAGTCTTCTCAAAACAACAGCTTTTTCTAATTTACATAATCTACTGTGAGAATACATTTCCCACCCAAAAAGTAAAAAAAAAAAAAAAAATTAAAATAAAAGAAGCAAACAAGATCATCCGTCCCTTTCCTAATGGTGCAGCATTGCGATCAACCAATATGAAAGAAGACATGCCTTTTGGGAACCCGTTGCAAGTTCCTCTGATGTAAATGTGTTCCGTTTTAAGTGGGACGCAAGTTGTGAAAAATGCCGGACGGAAAAGGAAAATCGATTGGAAAGGGATGAATGAGGTTTTGTCTCTTATTATGCAAGAGCTGCCAGGTACCAGCTGCTTGTAAAGAGCCACTGACAGGCTAATTGAGTTAATACACTCATTTAATTTAAAAAGGATCTAGGACAAAGTAAGCATAGCGATTACTGACTCAGCGAACAGAATATCTTTCTTTCTCAAGCTGCGAGAGAATCCCATACTCTGTTGCACAAAACAACGTGTTGCATAACCACACAGAAAGTTATGCCCATCAAAAATGAGGTGGCATGTGTGGCAGAAAACCCCCATTCTAATTTTAAACATGTCACTGAAACCAAGTTCAGATATGATAATATGATAAACAGTCATTTTCCACTTGAGCCAATTTTTCCTTTCAATGGCTAAACCTAATTCAATGAAGTGTTTCATGATTACTAATGGGAAATCAAGGATGGAACAATACGTTCAAGTTATGAAATCCTCCAGACTTGGCAATAATAACCTTATCATATTTTGGAATGATCACCTTCATGCATCAGCTAATATTTAATTTTAAAATGTCCAACATTTCTCCAAATTATTTCTGCATCCAAGATTGTCACTCAAGAAGTTTGGAAAAGTCTGAAACTTCATCTCTTTTTTAGTCACAATGGGACAGGTAAAAATCTCTGAATAACTGAACAATTAGAGCATAATGAAATATGCAATTTGTCATTTTGCACAGTACTGTATTTCACTTTAATTAAGGATTATAGTAAGGATAGAATGCTACATTTAATGTACTTGTGATCTAATGCATTTCTGATGGTTTCTGGTCTATTGTTTTTAAGGACTCCTAGGTTGCCAGCTTCATCTTAGATTTAAACATACTCCGTAATTGCTTTAAAGTCCCCCTGTAGTCAATAATTGTATCCCTTAAAACTCATATTTGATCACCAAAATTACATATTTAAACGTTTTTTTCCTTGAAAAAATGAATTCATGCCTTAAAATAGCTTGAATGTAACTCTACACCCTTGCCTCATTTAGTATATGCGGGTCTATGAATATGTAAATTAGCCCCACCTCCACTCACTTACACCAGCTCAGAGATCCACTCGTTGACGATCAAACGATGACCTAATTGGTTACAAGGTTGTTTGTGACGTCAGAAACACCAGCGAATTCAAACCGCGATTCTCTTGGTTCACTGCAGTTTTAAGGAGAAAATACTCAGAAATGGTGCTGACTTACGAATTTGTACATGGTTTTTCTTAAAGCATAACATTAAAAACTTGATTTTAACCACAGGGTTAAAATGACATTTGGTGACATAAGGTTAAACAGACATTTTAAGTGACATATCCAAAAACTTTTACTGCACCCTCAGCCTTTGCAATTCAGCCTTTAACAAAATTGTGCTTCCTATTCCTTCATCAAAAGCCCATCTCTGTAAGCATCGGAGTATGTTCACAATCACATATTTCTGCATTTGCACAAGCCTTGGCACTCTTTAGACATTCTCGCTTTTTCCTTTGCCAGCTATAGCTACTTCAGGCAGACCGAATATGCTCCATGCCTAGACTAATAAAGCGAGTTTAAAGAACAAATACATTTTGTCCAACTTTTAAAATGTCCAGAAGCTTCCAAAACTTTCTAAATTACTTTAAAGCACAATAATAATTTAACTGATTTATGATAACCCTCAATAGGCTTTTAAAATTGACTACGACAGTCTGGGGGTGATAAAAGCAGGTCTTTAAGTGATGTTGATATGCCAGCGCTCAACTTTAAATCTGTTACGTCTTTTTTGGTGAAGAGAGCTAAAATGAAGTCATTGCTCTCCCAATGTTAAACTATTTAAACAATTAAACACAAAGCTTCTATAAAACACAAAGCATTTTATAATATGTTTGTATACAATATAAGTATTGTTTTTAACCAACTGTTTTGTGTATTTTATATGGAAATACTGCAGTTAAGCACAATAGACATTTCAAAAACAGTTAAAACACCATACTAATCTCATGAACACCAGTGTGTGTGTATGTATGCATGTATTAATTATTTTTTTTCTTATGTTTTATAGATTTAAAAGCAGCAGAATCAACATCTTTACAAGTACCCCCTGGAAACTGTTTAAATACACAGTATGATTTGGTTGGGAATTACTGATTTAAACTGTGGCCTGTTCTGGTAATGAGCAAAATACCATTATTGCAGTTTGCACCGGTGAAAGCTATGTTATCAATTGCTTCTAATCTCTGTTTTCATCAAATTAATTTCATACTTGCTCCAAATCTCACCCAAGACACCCAATTAACGCAGAGAATCAAGAAATATTTAAACAACCAATTCAAGACCAATATGATAGGAACTGTTCAATTCTGAATGACAGAAGAGCAAAAGGTCAAAACTATCCCTTAATGGCAACGATCTTGGAGGCTTGAGATCCTGCAATTCTCGGCAGCAAGCTCGTTTTCAGAGTCTGAGAATTGTAGAGGGGATTTGAAAGGATACATTCAAAAAAGGAACTCCCAAACAGCTTAACATTTCCAGGAGATGCAGCAGAGGAGCAATCACTAAAAGAGCTCCCAAAAGAGATACGGCACTGCTACAAAATACCTAGTAGGGTTTCAGCACTGAATAAGCCACCATTTAGATTGCCTGCAACATCGCCTGGACTGGTTAATAGACAGTGAGACTATCGTCAAAAAGAACAATGTGGCCCAACGAGAAGTTCAGTTTTAGGTCTCACAGAGAAGAAAATATGCTCTGGGAATCATCATCTGTTTTTATACTCAGTGCATGTTAGATTAGTCACGCAAATACACTGCGGTGCATGAGCCATGTAAATCATAGACACGATATTGACCTCTGGGATGTTAAAACTAAAAAATAATGGGCAGTATCTGTCATTGCTAAGACACAGTGAGTGCTGAATGCCTTTGGAAGCGCTTGAAACCTCAAAGCCCCTAAACCTCAATTCTACCCTCAAAAAGGCTGTTCCATCGGTGCAGACTTAATCTTTCTCAAAAGACAGCAATCACGTATGATAAAGCTTGTGGCTTGGTGGCTTCCCTACACAATGGATCTGAATAGTGTGTTTTAAAGAAGAAAGACTCTTCTTTAAAACAGACACTATTCAGATCCATTATGAAGAGAAGCCACCACAGCAACAACAAATCAAGACAGCAAATAAGCAAGCCAGACCACAACAAAAAGCTCAAATTCTGACATCTTGAGGAGAAACTGATAAGTCCCCTGCACGCTAAAACCTTTAGCTCGAAGCTGTTGGGTCTGTGGAGAGCGAGAAGCTTTTCCGCTCCTTACATTTCTGTGATGAGTTAATTAGAGCTGTGCTTATTGAACTGCACTGGGTTGACTGTAATTTAACAAAAGCTCCCTGTGCATAACCTGGCTGAAGGAGTTGTGTGTACAGGTGAAATTGCTCTCCCTGTGGAGTGATATAAACACACAAACAAACAAACACGTCTTCTGGGGCAAATGACCTCAAATGCTCTCGTTTCCTCCTGGAAGTCTTGAGTAGAAAAGGATGCGTTCTGAGCTCCCATCAGGTGTAACAAGGTATAACAAATAGCAGCAGCATTGTGATGGAAATATGCTATCAAAAGAGATGAGGGAGGAGAACGAAATGATAACGATGGCATTGGCATCTGAGAGGGCAAGATTACACATTCATAAGCTTTTCTCTCTCACAGATGGCTCCGTTTTCTTCTGGTCTCAATGTTATTATAATCATCAGCACAACAAGTCAGTCGCCTCAGATCTGACTTTCCAACCTCTCTAGCTGAACGCAAAAAAAGTTATTCAGTCTTTAAATGCTATGAAACGTTCATGGGTATTGCATTATTTGAAAGATCCCAGCAACCACACTGATGTACTGAGCAAAGAAAAAGAGATTAGCAGTTGTATCGAATCCTAATTGCTTTTTTTGCACCCCTGCTAGCCTCTTGGGACATTTCATAACATTGGCAAAAGCTGCACAGCGAAAATCACAGGGCCATGTCTTCACTCAGTAAGTATTTCACAACACACATTCGATCAATCGTCACTCAAATCATTTTCAGAGCAAAATACTCTCCGCAGCTCAAGCAGTCCACAGCGCTGAAAGTGATAAAACACATATTAATGGTAGCTGAAAGCTTGTATGTTTTGACTGTCAGAGTTTCAGCACATTACTCCGTAATGGTGCCAAACTGGGCCACAGTCCAGAGCGGACACTGATAAACTTGCTGCATCTTTTTTCAGGGCTAAAAATAAAGCTGCTTTTTTCTTTACCTTTTAAGTGATGTCATTTTATATCATTTCAATTCTATGATATGCTTGTGATGCAGTGCCAAGCTTCTATTATAAGCTAGAATTGACATTCTTTTCAAATGTCTTGCGGCTCAGCTGAGGACTGGCAGGGGATTGTGTCCTGTCCCTGCTTGTATTTACTGTCTACAGAATTCAATAGCACCCACACACTGCTGAGTCACATTGGCAATGATCTCCCCTGTCGAAGGATAGTCATTAATTACCTCCACAGTTTCGTTTAAAATCTCAGTGTCAAATGATAGCTTAATGACACACTTTAAGTGCCATTCAACTTAGACATTTAAACAAAACAAAACAGAACACAAATGAGAACAAATAAATCCTACGACAAGCAACGTCATTTTAAGAAAGCAAATATAATAGCTGAACTAAGTAAGCTTTTGCTGAGACAAATCAATGCAGCTAGTTTTGAAAAATTTAATTGGTTAAAATGTGCACTGTAAAAAAAAAAAAAAAAAAAAAAAATAGGGGTACAAAATGGGGGGACAAAACTGGCAGCTCTGGTTTCCAGAAGTTTGCAGCAAAAAATGTGATGGCATTTTTTTATAACTATATATGTAAATTACGTAAATATGTAAATATCCTGGTATACTTGAGCCATGGCAATATATGTTTTTTTTACTATACAGTTACTGACACCAACACTAGTGACAATGGAAAGCAACACAATGCATAAAAAATAGCCTTTGTCACAAGTACCAAACTGACACCATCAGGTTAATACACACAATGCCCCTAATATGAACAAAGCAACATGAAATGCAAAATGAAACAATCTAATCTAATATAATTCACATATCAACACTAATAAGAAGCATCTAACTTTCTAAATGACACCTAAACAAACGTGATTGTTTGTGTAGGGGGTTCTGGGAATCCCTCTTTTCCAATGGCATTATTTTAACAATATTTCACCATATTTGCCATTTTTAGAAAATTATGAGGTAATATATACGTTGTCCTTATAAAATAAAAATAAAAAATTTTTTTTTGCATTTACAATACAATTTCATGTAGGCTATTTTCTTCTGCATTTTTTTTTCAGCGTATACTTACATTTAACCAATTAAAATGTTTTACATTTTAAAAAATGCTAGCTTGTTTCACACATGGACAAACCCAACCGTTGAGTTTAAAATTTATTTTAAGAATTTAAACCAACGGTTGGGTTTGTTCATATCTGACCCAAACATGGTTTGAAACAACCCAGCATTTTCAGAGTTTAGCCTTTTTACATTATTTTCTCTGACAAAATGACTAACAATTTAAGTTAAGCCTCTATACGCTTTCACGGGGTAATAGTCGTACCTGTGTGTGGAGGATGCGACTCATTGCTCCAGTGTTTGTCTGCAGAAACCTTCAAACAGCACAGCGCTCCTTTGCTCCAGATGCAGCTGTCCGGATGCTCCGCTCCGGGGTGACAGACCTCTGTTTCAAAAACAATAGATATGCACCCCAAGGATGTTAAGTGTAGCACTTACAACTGGAAATAAACTGGTGAATTCTGCGCGCATTTGAATCGCTGCCTCATTTTCACCCAGTTGCAGGTTAGTTATTATAATTAAAGTCGATATATCCTTCTTTTTAGGGGTTCCGATTGACACTTAATCCACGGTAAATAATCTAATGTCGAGTTTGAGTTTTTAAGGTCCTCGGAGGCAGGTGTAAATGGTTTGTTCAGACGCGATACCAGTCACGCGCAACACTCAGTCAGTGTTCCCTGTTAGATATGATAAGCGTTTCGACCTGCTCCCCTGCGGCTGGAATTGAACTTTCCCAAGAGTACTGCCACAATGTGCTCTCTTTTCCAAAATTAATCGATCCTTGTAAACACAGTGGACCCTCTTCACGTTGCCTCCTCACACTGAGTGACCCTCTGTTTGTGTCCCATCGGTCAACAGTAATGCGTTCACATGAAGCCCTACATGACAGCAAGGAGGCGTAGCCTACTGCGCGCGGATAAAAGGAATAGACGTTTTAGATTTTGCGCGCTTGCGGCATTGCGAGCAATGTGACGACAATATTGTAATAAGTCTTGCTGAGCGCGAGCAGAGTTCGCCGGTGCAAACTAATCCATGCAGTTCCCACGCGTACTATGCGTCTTCATCCTAACCGGTCCACTCTCTCGCGTGCGCTCAGCAGCAGACTCAGGGCTGAACAGGCTTCATAATGAGTGAATTCCTTTCGAACGTGAGCATCACTATACCCTGCTCACTCCGAAGGGGGAGAGCACTTGAAGTGAGTACTCTGAAGGGAACAGCGCGGGCACATTACTGTCTTATTTGGGACACCCTAAAATATGCATTCGTGAGTAGGCTATCCTTTTATTTTCCATCAGAAAGTTATGCTGAATGGACACAAAACGTTGAAAATTCGATATACCACCAATTAAAAAAAAGAAGAAAAAAAAAAAAAAAGAAAAAAGTTGCGTCGATAACAGATAGGCCGGTCTATTGTCCTTCATTCAAATATATTTCAGGATACTGTCATGTGCCCCCTAAAAACATTAAAAAAACAAACAAAGAATCATATATGTTGGTCTAAGCAATATTTCCCATAGAATCGCAACCCTACCTTAAATTTTTTAAATAATTTAACGATCACGTGAAACTTTAAAAATAGCCTACGAACGTGTTTCATTAGGCCTAAACTAAATCTAGACAACAAATTTGAATCAGAACCCCAATTTTCCACGTGTTATACTCGTTCACCTAACCATTGCCATAGAAGTGAGTATTTGCAATTAATTTAGATTTAGTGTTTTGTTTAATAGGCTATATTTTGAGTCTGTCTTATTGTGCTGATCAGGACAAATAACAATCTGGGCTGTGTGAGACGCAGATTATGCAGAATCTTTTGCTACTAAATTGGAATGAAGGAATGCCCTGCTGATAGGAGTTAATATTCAGCCTGACTCATATATTATCTGAATAAGCAAAACAATAAATCAATGAGAATCCATTTATAATCTTATTCAATTTATTAATTAATTCATAAAAAAACATAATAAATAAAATAAATATTTTTCATAACTATTTACATGCACCTTTTAAATCTCTATTTAATTATCAGTTCAGCATTCTAAATTTTAAATTCCTCAAACTCTCCTAATACTTCAGTTATCGAAGATCTTGCACACTGACATCTATAACTTGTACTAACTTGTTATAGACTTTGACATCTAATAATAACTTGTACTTCAGCAAATGAATACTACCGGTAATACCTGTCATTTTTCAGATTTTGACTTCAGTGTTGTTTGTGGTACTGACTCCTCTTGCTTAAAGGTGACAGCACAGCAAATCCTTCTCATGTATTTCCACACACTGTCCTCTTTAGATGTAAATGTGTTCTCAGGGTCAGCTCACTTGAAACGGGCCTCGCAACAGAAGGGGCCTCTGCTTGCGCTCGAAAAAGAGTCCTGCCACCCAAAAAATGAATCACTGTATGAATTATTGTTTTTTATATTTCTAATAGCCTATTTATATGTTCATATAACTCAGGGTATAGTGCTGTTTTCCTGAACATCAACAGTATACAACAGTGCAGAGCTAAAAATATGGCGCCTGAAAGATGTGTGTAAATGTACTTTTTTGAGCAACTTTTTCCACGTTTGACGTTACTAACGAGAAATTACTAAATGGGCAAAGGCCGTCTCTGACTAGGCTTGACCCTCCACAAGCTTATCTAAGGAGTCGGACGGAGATCTACCTGATGATTCAACTTGTTTTGCATTATTAAAATTGATATGAGAGTGTTGACAGGAATGTCTACTACTGTTCATATAAAAAGCTGTATTACAAGTTGGCTTTTTAAAACTTAAATCGAGAACCCAAAATTTGTTAAATCTGTCATCATCGTGTTGTTTACAAGCATATAACTTTATTTCCTTTGTGGAACATGAAAGAAGATATTTTGAAGAATGTTTTTTAACTGCTTTTGTCCATACAATGAAAGTCAATGAGGCCCAACATTGGACCCCACTGATTTTCACTGTATATTTTTCAAAATGTCTTATTTTGAAAGAAATGCATACATGTAGGCCTATATGGGCGTAATTTGCGGGTGGGACATGTCCCCACCACTTTTTGCCAGTGTTGATATTGTCCCCACCACTTTTTGAAACATCTCGCAGCACGGATGTACCTTATACAAAAGAAACATCTCCATTTGATTAGCAACAGTGTTCTCTTGGTGCTCTTGCACAGGCTTCACAAAAACAAGCACTTCAATCTATCGCTTTAGGCTGTTGCAGAGACATTCGTTCTGGTGAAATCACAAAACAAAATGCACACAAACAAGTCCCTGCTCTTGATATACAATCACTGGTGAACAACTTTGTTTTTAATGAGAGAAAAAAAAAAAAAAAAAAAATATTCAAGGGTGGCTTAGAACTCAGAACCTAACAAAAATTCTATACCACCAGTCCATTAGGCCAAACAAATGTTTAATGTGGATCTATGTATTTATTCAGTAATGTAAATAGTCTCAAGACTAACAATATATTGAATTATAGAAAATTATTTTATTTTTGTACATTTATGACATAACCAGCACCAACCACCAAACCCCCAGACCACCACCCCCAACATTCTTGTCCCACCCATTTTTTAAAACAAAGTTACGTCACTGCATACCCAACAACATAAGGGTGAGTAAACTATTTTTTGAGTGAATTTTTGAATGAGTTTTTGGGTGAACTATCTCTTTAACCTAGCTTAATATAAAAATTCAAGGCATTAAACTTGCAGATACATTCCAAATAAATGAACATCACAATTATTTAAATTATTAATTGCACATAATATTATATTATATCTGCCACTTTCATATCATGTCATGATGTCAGAAATATATGTTTCTCTCTCTCTCTCTCTCTTCCACACTTTCCAAGTGAACCATTCATGACGAAACCATTCATTATCACAACACCTGCTGTGCATACGTCTCATTTTACTTTATGGTATGCTGTCAGCTCGCCAGTGAAATATTGACATCCGTTTTGAGACTTTTCTGCATGGCTTACAGACTCATTTATCCTGTATCGTCATTAATCGTCACTGGGACATTTTTTTTTTAAATGTCTTTTTAGGTGGACTGAATTTCAAGAATTTAAGAGACATTAATAAAGTATGAACTTCTGCACTTGACAAGATCAGATTTTGTTTTCCTTTTAGACTTGGGGAAATGGAAATGAGAGCTCTTTTCATTTTTAATAGACTGGAGAGTGATTATTTTTATGTTTATTCCATTTACCATTTATTTAGGAAATGATTCGACCCACACACAGGCAATTGTATAGATATGGCATGTTAAAAGCAAACCTCCCCTATTTTAAATGGAATAGGGCATCCTAATGGTTCATTTCAGTCTAAACATAACAGCTTAATTTGATTCAAGGCATTTTTATGGTTTCAGGGGTTGTTCCATTTAATTGGTCTTCACTGCTAATTTAAGAGAAAGAGAATGACATCATGAACGTTCTTCCTTAAAGTCATAGGTCAAGTGCATGAAAGTAATACTCTGCATGATGTCCTCAGACTTGCGGCGAAAAGTTTGAGTCATTCTAGCTACACACACTTTTAAAAACTCATTGTTCCCTATTGCTCAGCACTACCTAAAGGGGTAAACCTGTCACCATTTACTCACCTTTATGTCATTCCAAACATGTATTTATTTATTTATTCCTTCTCAGTTTTTTTTCCTAGTTTTTTTTTTTGGACCTCACCGACTTTCACTGTATGGATATTCTTCAAAAATCACAAAAATCTTATTTTTCATTAAAGTCCCCCTGGGGTGAAAATCAAGCTTTTAATGTTGTTTATGTGGTGTTTTTAATATGCTTTAAGATAAACCACGTACAAATTCATAAGTCAACACCATTCCTGTATTTTCTCCTTAAAACTGCAGTGAACCAAAGACAGTCTCAAAATCATGGTTTGAAATCGCTGGTGTTTCTGACATCACAAACTACCTCGTAACCAGTAACGATGTGTGATTGTCAATGAGTGGATTTCTGAGCTGGTGTGAGTGTGTGTGGGGCGGGGCTAATTTGCATATTTATAGAAATGAGGCAAGGGTGTAGTTACATACATTCAAGCTATTTTAAGGCATGAAGAATTTTAAGGTACTGTATATACAAGGTTTTTTTTTTTTTTTTTTTTTTTTACTTTAATTGTACTGTATACAGAATATCATTTACATCATTATTTCATTTTAAATTAGTTTGACTGTATTTCAGAAACAGTAACGGTTTCCACTGCAATGGACTGATGTATATTCAGCTATGGAAAGGAAACTACAACAAATACAATAAAATATCTGAAATGAAATGCTCCTTTGATCTTTTTTTTAACCTTTACTTTTTATCTCCTGGAATAAAAGGTAGCAATACTTGTTGCTTTGCCACTTTCATCAGCCTTGTTGAATTTCTGTCATCATAAATGAAAAACACAATGACATATAAAAAGGGCAGTCATCGATTAGAAAGGGTCAAAGTTCCATGGCGAATTGAATTTAACATCACACTCCAAATGTTCAAAATGGCTTTTAAATGTTAAGCATGCATTCATAGAGAGTTCATTGAGATATATAATTTGCAAACCTTCTGTAAATATTAAGATAAATGCCTTGCATGTTATCCAGGAAGACTAAACGTATCCAAACCTTGCCTGCCACCTTAAAATAAACCCAGATGTAATACAATGTGAAATAGGCCTATACGTATACCCAGCAAGTCTTTTTTTAGTTTTTTTATGAATGTGGTGATGACAAGTGGCATGTCAGGGGGAAAAAACAAGGCTAACTGATCTGCTAACCCTTTTGAAGCCAAACCACATTTGTATGCCTCCTGAAGAAAAGAATGATTGCACTGCAAAACGAATGATCAGATAATTTTAGTTTGCAGAAACCAACCAGCAGTAAAGCAGAGACTGTGAGATCACAAGTCTCTAATCTTCATCTGAGATGAAAATTAGATCAAGTTATGACTTTTGCCATCCTGTTCTACAGAGTTTCAGAAATGGAAATAATGCACTGCCTGTGACTCATATGTCATGCAGATATGCTATGTCCCAGTTTTCAGACTGAGAATGATATTTGTAGGTTCCCGAGTCGACACAATCACGTATTCCTTATACGGAGTTAATGACCAGAATGTTGTCTAACTTGCTTCCCTCGTTCTGGTCTTTGACAGCAGCTCAGACCTCAGCCTGTTGTCTCTAAACTGTAAACAAATGCTAGTAAAGGCATGTTAGTGACCATTTTCAGCAGCATAAAAATGAAAATAGAAAACATAAAATCAGTTTACCTGTCCTGTACACTGTTGAAGTCAACTGTTGGATTAAAAAGATTAACAAACAAGGCATGGTCAAATCTGACAGCACAATAAATACTACTGTAAATCTGACAAAATCCAGCTTAAAGGGGCATTCCACCCATTTGAACATTGTTTTTTATTTAAAGTGGGTCATATATGTAGTCGAAATGTAAAATAAGTTTTGAATTTGGTGCCTTCGTGACCGAGGAAAGACAAAAAAAGAACTTCAGGACGCATTTGTATGAAAGACAACAACTCCCACAATGCACCACATTGCACAGCTCCGCAAGCCACTCCCACTAATCCAGAAAGCGCATATCTGCCTATAAGAGAAATCACTCTTCCGTCTACAAGGCTAGCTACCACCAGAGCTTGAAATTCATTTCACATTCACACAAAATGTCTAGTTAGTTGGCGAACTCATTAGTGCATTACTCCTCGTTTGTATTTCTTTCGAAAAGGTGAATTATTGCATGGTACCTGGATGTTCAGTCAGAACATATGCTGTGCGAAACTAGGATAGTTCTCAACACAAACGTCCGTGTCCTCGTCTGATTCAGAGATTTCGTCCAGGAGAAATTGTCATCGCTGAAATTCTTTGCCGCAGACGGACTCTATCTCTGTGTTCGTAGTTGCATCTTACAGTCTATGAGTTGCATAGTGAGATCACCGGCGCCACCAGTCCGCCCTAACTCGAGCCAGTCTGGGCTCCTCGTCCGCGGCAGGCAGGTCTTCTGCCTCGGCTGCTCTTCGCTATAATGCGGCTTGTAAAGGTAGCCACAAACACCTGATTCAAGCATCAGACTTCCGAAATCCTCTTCTTCTATATCATATTGAGCACTCTCCTCCGCTATTGTCATTACTTTACATCTGTCTCCACAGCGCCTGTTAGCTTAGCTTCAAACAAGATGGAGGATATTGCTTTCAGTTTCAGAGAGTAAAGTCCCACCCACTGATCTGTAATAGGTCTGTAGCGTGAGCGGGTCCCGCCCCCTGGGAAAGATGAGGAACTAGTGCTTGTAGTCTCAACAGAAATCCCCCCCTCTTACACTTCCTCCTACAATGACGCAAAATGACGATTTTTGCGTCATTGTAGGAGGAAGTGTAAAAGGTAAATAACGGATTTCTCCCGTCTCAGGGGAAAATGAGAGAGTGTTGCACGACCATTCAATAGTATGACTGGGTTTCTAACAATGCAAAGCTTAATGCAAATGGGTGGAGTGTCCCTTTAAGGGTGAGTTCTCAGATTCAGAACCTGCTAGACCTGAACTATACAATGCTGCTTTTTATAATTCTCCATTTTACCATTCGTTCTCTCGCTAAACTTTCCTTGAGATTTCATCCATTGGAAATTTATTGGATTGGCACAATTGCAATTGTGACAGCAAAAAATGCTAAATCTTTCAATATAAAGGCATTACAAAGACAATTAATAGTGCACAATAAGACTAGGAACGTGCATTAGGGACACCTTTGATTTCATGTTGATACTTTGGATATCTCCAGTAGAGAATCAATGAAAAGAGTGAAGGGTGATGAAACAGTTCTTTTTAAATGGTTAATCCACTGGGTTGAGCGTTATTGTACTATTTCTCATTCTCATCATGCATCAAATGCATCATATCATAATGCTTATTTCAGACTGAATGAGGCAACAGAGAATGTTTACACAATAAACTCTTCTATGAATAATTGCCTCTCACGCACAGTTTAGTCTCCCGTTTCTGCTGATTTATTCAGTGTTGTGTGAATCCATTACTGTGGTTTTATCCACCATAGCGTAACCTGAGAGGTCTACAGAAATGCTCACACACGACAAACCCTCGACCCAGATCCCGGCCCCCAGAGATTGTTGACAATCAGAGTGACCTGTCCTGTCTGTCATACAGCAAGCCAGCAAAAAAAGGTGACCGCGTTTGGTTTGAAGCCAGAAAGAAAAGCATAAACAGCAGTAATTTTTACAATGGAATAAAATGTTGTCCTCTGTAATCAATTGAAACTGGTTTTCCTCAAAGCTCTATACTTACTGCAGAAAACCTAAAGCTAATACTAAAAAGGTTCTGGACAGATTTGTGCAGGTTTTAATAGTAAGGACAGCAATGAACCCAATGCAAATGCATCATACCTGACATGAAGTGCTGAGCTCTACAACACACGAGTCAAGGTCACAGCTGATGCAGATGGAGACCAGATGCACCTTACCTGTTATAAAGTACATTTTCATGTCCCCATCATATGCCCATATGAATTAAAATTAATATACAGATTAAATATAGAAATTATTTTAGTTAGTTTAAAGGTTAGTTCACCCAAAAAATGAAAAATTTGTCATTAATTACTTACCATCAAGTCATTTCAAACCCATTAATCTCCAGAACACAAATAAATATCTTTTTCATTAAATCTGAAACCTTTCTGTCCCTTCATTTACAGCCTACAACTACCACTTTCAAGCCCTAGAAAGGTAGTAAAGACATCATAAATGTAATCCATTTGACCAAGTGGTTTAACCTCAATTTTATGAAAGTAACGCAAGTGTTTGGTTTGTGAAAAAAAAAAAAAAAAAAAAAAATTACCTTTTTATTTACAAAATATTAATCTTCAGTGCTCGTTCACGAGAGCACCACGACTCCTGCGTGTTGATGCGAGAGCAGACGGTGTTGCGTGAACGTGCGTTGGAGATTAATATTTTGTAAATAAAGTGGTAAATTAAGTTTTTTTGTGTGTGTGTGTGTGTGTGTGCAAACAAAGCACTCGTGTGTATGGACTTATCTAACTCTGGGGGATACGATGAATAAGCTAAAGTCCCAAAATGTCGGCGTGTTCCTGTAAATAAAATATCTCCCTTTCAAGTGGACTTTGAGCTTTGAAAACTTGCAGATCTTTTTTATGCTCAAACAGCAACATTACACACTGACTAAAGTTGAAAAAGTACATGCAATTTCATGCAATTTTATGTTCTGGTGTCCACTACAGAGGAAATAGCATGACATACTGTATGTGACCCTGGATCACAAAACCAGTCACATGTCGCACGGGTATATTTGTGGCAATAGCCAACAATACATTTTATGAGTCAAAATTATCGATTTTTCTTTTATGCCAAAAATCATTAGGATATTAAGTAAAGATCATGTTCCATAAAGATAATTTGTAAATTTCCTACCGTAAATATATAAAACATTTATTTTTGTGAGTGAATGCAACACAATCGCGAACATAAATGGAGAACTTTAAAGGAGATTTTCGATTTCAAATATTGTCCTATCCTAACAAACCATACATCAATGGAAAGCTTATTTATTCAGCTTTCAGACGATGTATACATCTCCATTTCAAGAAATTGACCCATGTGACTGGTTTTGTGGTCCATGGTCACATATTTGCTTCTTACTATTTGTTTCTCTAAACAATGTGATGACATGAAAAAATACTAAATTTTCTGGGTCTCAGGAGGTCATTATCCTTCAGAAAGTGGCATTGTTTTGGTGGGAAAACAACAGCACAAACATCAGTCATCAGAATGTTTTACAGTATTGGATTAATTACACAGTAGAAAAAAAAGATTTTTAACTAATACGACTAATACTGCAAAACATCACATAACTCAAAAGTTTTTAAAGTTATCACAAAAACAAAACAAAAATCCCTCACCTAGCAATGGCTATCTTTATCTCTCTATTTTCATCCTCACATGAAACTCTGGTACACCCTTTTATAGAATTACTTAATTATCATCATCATCATCAAAGCTTTATTCAGGACACACGTGGTCCAAAAACACAAACAATAAAACAAATACAAATATAAAAAGAAACAAAAAACAGACAGAATCCACATTATCACATATTTCACGAGTTCACACTTACTTTGAAGGGGTAAAGTTTAATGCGTATTTGGCGTGCTGTCCGGAGGGAGGGCTCCGAGCTCGGAGTTCGGCCCGAACCCAGAGTACTCCCCCCGTATGTAAGTGTTTAGGACTAGAAGCGTGGAGAAGGGGTGGTGGAGGGATTCTGCAAAAACTGTCAATGGAATGAGGTGAGACTGCTGAGTATATATACACCTCTTACCATTGATTGCTGAGTGCTCTCCACTTGTGTTAATTATCTGAACGTGCTCCTCCCGAACCTTGTTAATAAAACATAATTTACGTATAGGCTAAAACGCCAACGGTTCCACATACTGGAGAAAAACCTGACTGAACTTAGTGTTGAGTTCGTCGGTGTTAAAATTATACCATTTACAGAGTCAGATAACCCACACATACATCTGTACATGCTATTGCGCAGCACAGCAGAGCAGGTGGGCACGCCAACACTGACAAACATTTGGCTTGCACTGCTCCATCGTGGCATCTTAAGCAGCAGCCTCATTCCATCAATATATGCTACACTGAGTTTCTGCATGCTGCTTATTCTGTAGTGATGCCACAATTGGGCAGTATAGGGGTACAGAATGCTTTAAAAAGTGTAGTCTTCACAGATCCTGAGCACATACTAAATTTGCGAAGCAACATTTTAGCTTGTGCATACATCATACGACACTGTCTGTGAATGTCCCTATCATCAGACAGGTCATCAGTTATATAGTGTCCTAAGTATTTAGCCTCATCACAAACTTTAAGGAGACTACCACACAGAGAGAATTCAGGAAATGAAAGTTCCTGTCCTTCCTACTCTTCTTTGCATTGCATATAATGTGAAAGTCTGAGCAATATTGAGAGCAGACCCTCAGCAACTGTTGAAGGCCCGCACTATATGGACAAAAAAAATCACCAAATCGTCCGCATACATCAAGTGGTTGATGATCGTGTTACCAACCATACAACCTGTTCCACAGCCGTTTAGCAGCTTCGATAAATCGTCCATAAACATTAAAAGAAAGGGAGACAAAATGCTTCCCTGTCTTACTTTGCATACATTGAAAGCAGTAGACACAGAGTTACCCCATTTTACATATTAGCATACCAAAAAAACTGAATTCTCACTAGAAATTTGGGAACTCCTCTATTGTGTAACTTGATGATTTACATGATCAAAGGCTTAAATTGTGGAAGTATGCCTGTTATACAAATCTAAAATCTCCTTTAGAGCAAAGATAAACACATATCTGTGCCATGTTTAGGTTTAAGGTCAGAACAAACTGCTCCAACTTGTTCAGTAACGTTCTCTCAATGACCTTGGATACAATACTGGCCAGATTAGGCCAGTAATTATCCATGTTATTTATTTTGCCAGCTTTGTCTTTAATAATAGGCACAAACATAACAGATAAGATAGAATCAGGTAAAATACCATGAACTAAAAACCCAGTAAAACAAATTGCAAGCAGAGGACAGTTTTCTACTCGCAAATTTTAAATGTTCAGCAGATATCTTATCCATACCACATGCCTTATTATCTTTTAGCATCATAACTGCATGCATCATATACTACTTGTGGGGAGACAGTCACATCTTCATCATTATCAGTATAGCCCACTAGAAAGAAGTTACGGTAACACTTTAGAATACTGTTCCTTCATTAATGAATAACTACACAGGAACAAATGAGTAATGCATTAGTAACACTCTAGTAACTACTATTAACTAACAAGAAACTCTGATTAACGAATTAGTAAGTAATAGCGCTCAGTCTATGTGGTAGTTCACTATTAGCTAATCAATAACTACTATTTTTCATACCTCACTGAAGACTATAAGAACTACTATACAGGTTAATAAATATTTATAATGCACAATGTTTAATATAAGGTAATGGTAGCCCATTAGTAATGAATCAAGTGTTACTACATCATTCTAAAGGAACTACTAATAATTTGGATCAGTATTCTAAAGTGAAGATCATGGGAACACACTAGTAATGACTAAAGTGTTACCAAATCCATTGGAGGGAATTGCTATTCAAAATCTTACAAAAATCTCAAAAGCTTACAATGACTTCAGCCAATATTAGGTAGTTATCATGTTTTTCACTTTAGAATACTGATCCAAATAATTAGTAGTTCCTTTAGAATGATGTAGTAATACCTGAGTCATTACTAGTGGGTTACCATTACCTTTTATTATAAATTATGCATTATTCGTGTTAATTATGAACCTGTAGATAGTAGTTCTCTGGGAGGTATGAAAAAAATAGTAGTTATTGATTAGCTAATAATGAACTACTACATTCATCTGAGCGCTATTACTTACTAATTTGTTAATCAGAGTTTCTTGTTAGTTAATAGTAGTTACTAGAATGTTAATAATTTGTTACTAGTTTGTTCCTGTGTAATTATTCATTAATGAAGGAACAGTATTCTAAAGTGTTACCGAAGTTACTTTTAACAGTTGGACAGCTTGTGATAATGTCTTTGCCACAGCTGAGTAATTTCCTCTGAACCGCTTATACCATCAATATTAGTTGGTAAAGATGTTTTACAGTTATACATTTTTCTGATTTCTTTCCAGAAATCATCTGGGTTATTATTTTGCAGTTTCCTTGCAAGTGAGTGTGACTTCATTGTGTTTTCATTCCTCTTGATGAAACGTAGGGCATATTTAAAAATTTTATATTCAAAAAAGGAGCCATGTTTATGTCTGCTTGACTCAACCCAGACTTTAAGAGGCCTTCTAGCCTCAGCATTAAGCTCTTCAACATATTCATTCCAGCCTGGCTTGGCTTTTTACCTCTTGGTCTTGTGCAAAGGCCTGCTTGAGGCAAGAGGGGACTCCACAATATTATCATACAAGGAACACAACTCAATACCATGTTGCGGGTTCTTACAGTTAACATCACAGCATGCAGCTGCGTCTTTTGGTAAGTCGATATTACCCAACAATGTGTCAGACTGAACAAAATATACTTTAAGATCCTCCTCAGTCAAATTAGACCAGTCTATTTTAGACTGTATTTTAGACCCCAAACGCATATAGTTGTTTACAGACAAAAAAGTAGGTAAATTGCCCAGATTTAAGATAACAAAAAGGGCACATGATCAGTAATGGCAAATTCATGTGTCATGTGCATCGGCTGTGCAGATGCAGTGATCTAAACATGAAGTTGTGTGCCACGCCTCACTGATGTAAGTATAGCTATTATCAGGTAAATGCAATTTACTGGAGAAATTCAAACCATTATCAGAGCGAAACTTCATTAAATGATTGGCAAATAAAGAGCTACCATCAGAAACATCCGCATTCATAAAAAAACACGTGGACGCATTATACTGAATAAAAGACATAACACAAGCCAACCTGTTAAGATATTCATCTTCATTTTGGGAACTCGGTGTTCAGAATGATGAACTTTTTTCTCCACCACAACTGAACTCAATTCCTATAGCCCAGTCAACATCCAGTATGAAAACACGTTAACTAGCTGATCAAACTTTTTATGCAATGGGATCACGGCAACATCGCCAGGTATACTACCACAAACTATTTCAGTGCTCAAGTCAGTGGCAGATTCACCCGCCCCA
Source organism: Squalius cephalus (assembly GCF_949319135.1). Taxonomy (NCBI): domain Eukaryota; kingdom Metazoa; phylum Chordata; class Actinopteri; order Cypriniformes; family Leuciscidae; genus Squalius; species Squalius cephalus. Next base: position 45,315,617 of record NC_137122.1, on the reverse strand, counting down.
TAGAAGTCTTTATGTATGGAGTTCAGTCTTTCCAAGTCCTGCTTAGGTAAAAAAAGTCTCTTGAACACACAGTACATCACAGGTCTCCAATAGTTTATCCACAACAAAGCGGCGCGATTTATCTACTTCACTGTGCCCAACGCGCAATCCTCGGGCATTATATGACACGATATTGATATTCATTTATTTAAGTTTATACCGAGCATCTGCATGGCTGCTGCTCTCCTGTAGAGCTACAGGTGTAATGTCAGACACTGAGCGCTGCTGTAGCAGATCAGCCTCCCCTCCTGATCCGCGGGCCGCACTGTCACTGTTAGCTCTAGTCTATGAGTCTCAAAATAACGGCGGACATAGATATAAATACTTAATTACAAATTAACAATATATATATATATTTTAAATGTTACAAAGCTCAAATGGTATTTCATAACCAGAATGAACCATCTCATTCCAGCATACTTGCATCTCAAATAAATGCAGCTGTAATGCAATGACTTCTTCAGTGAACAATCTAATAATGTCTCTTCCTGCTGTCTTACATCCTGGGAATATGATAATGTTATAGCCGTTAGTACTTCCTGTCTATTAATTATTCACCGTCACCTGAGGACCGGCCGCAGCGACGCGCTCAAGTCAGTTATGTTATCTCTCAAATTCTGAATGCCAAGGTACAATGCAACCTTTTCAGACAGGCCAGAAAGGAATCAACTATTTTTAGGTCCTTGTCACTGGATACCTCTAAGGGCTTGCTAATGAGGTGATCTGCGTGTATTCTTCATGCAGTCGCCTCCACTGTGCCCACTGGTTGGCCCACAGTAACTCAATTGCACTCCCTGATGGTTATGCTGCGGCCCATCTTCATGTTCTTTATTATGATGTATTTAGTTTATACCAGTTGCTCTTCCAGTGTTGTGCTTGAGATTGATCATTATGTTTTGCTTTGTTGCATGCATGTCCTTATTGTGCTCAATAATTTTACTGTCAGCCAAACAAATCAGCTCTTGTTAAAGTCCTGAAGTCTGCGAGCCAGGTGGGCACAGACCGGAGGTAATGTGACTTGAAATGCTTTAATTTCACACTGAAATGAGCCTGTTGTCCACATAACAAAACATACTCTGGTATGGCTTCATTCGATTTCAATCCCTCAAGGTCAGCACTAATTGAGCATAGTGCCTATTAGACAAGAAAGATCTGACCTGGTTACAGTGACATACATACGCAAACATCAATGGCAGCTTCTGAAATGACGAGGCAAAGTCTCCTCTCTGAATTTTTTTTTCTTTTATTTTCGTTTGTTTTTCTTTAAATTATTGTGAAATATAATTAATTCACTGTAAAAAAAAAAAAAAATGAATCATGGGTCTTGTAATTTTCTCATAAAAAAAATAAAAAAAATTTAAAATTGAAATTTTGATATTTAAAAAAAATAAAAATAGTAATATTTATAATAATATTTATAACAATAATATAAAATATTAGTAATAAAACAAACTAATACAGTGCTATATGTATCTTGAATTTATATTATATGCTGTAATAATAATCATTTTAATTTATATTATTAATATTATTATATTGGGGAAGTTGTGGCCCAATTGTTAGGGAGTCAAACTGCTAATCCAAAGTTTGCGGGTTCGAGACACAATATCAGCAGGAAATGACTGAGGTGCCCTTAAGCAAGGCATCTAACCCCCATCGCTCCTCGGGCACCACAGCAAAATGGCTGCCCACTGCTCCGGGTGAGTGTGTTCACTATACTCACTACTCCTCATACTGAGGACAAGCGGTCAGTCTGTGGACGCGGCAAGAGCGAGCAAGTGGTTTTTCTCTTAATATCCAGTTCTTCTGTTGCTCAGTTTATTATATTCCACAAGGTAAGACTATTTTCGATTCTCTGCTTATTTTTTTAATTTTGATTTGCAAAAATCTGTATTTTAATTAGACGTGCCTGAGAAGTGTTGCTGTTTAAATTTTATTGCACTTAAGTGTAGCTCTGTCAAACAGCTAGTTCGGGACACAGTAAATTTGAAATCCGGAAATCAACACCAACAGAGTTAATTTCAACACTTTAAAAGTATATGGGAACCACCCACAAAGTGTTAGTTTAACACTTTCAAAAGTGTTGCCTCTCGCAACACCGACTCAGTGTTACAACATGAACACTAAGAGAGTAAAATATGAACACCAATGCAGATAACAACAACACTGTTACAGAGCTGGGTGCAGCTTTGTAGCAAACACTAGCAGAGTTAAAATTCTACACTGTTCTGGTGTTGACCTAACACTTTAAAAAAAATGGAAATCACAATCTTCTCAACCTGACATTCGCGTTTGCTGTAGTAATTGTGAGGGCTGAGGCAGCTGTCCTCACTCAAGCGTTTGAAAGCATTATAGGAAGTGTTCAGCTCTTGCGTTCAGCCTCCTCGTGTGAAGACCGACTCTGGTAAAGACCATCGACTCTATCCTGTGCGACTCCTCCGAGCAAGGACACCAGGAAGGCACTTAATTATCTTCTTCTCCCCTTTCCTTTCCCACTTTTATCCTATTTTCCTTACTCAACATGTGCTTTCAATACATCCCTGGCACCCCAGCTTGTAGTCTTTGGTGATTTCAACATTCATCTAGAGAAGCCGTATGCAACAGACTTCATCTCTCTCCTAGCCTAATTCGATCTCAAACGGCTCATCACCACAGGTACTCACAAATCAGGCAATCAACTGAACCTGGTTTACACACGCAACTGCATCACAGACAACATTTAAACTACAACTCTCTACCCGTGCACCACCAACCCCGTACCAGTTATTTCAGATGAAACCTGCGCTCACTTTCTCCCTGCCATCTTTCCTCTGCTGTGTCATCTTCTTTTCCCTCATCCTCACAATTCTCATCTCTAAATGTGAATACTGCAATGGATACCTTATTCTCCATTTTAACATCTTCTTTAGACAATCTCTGCCCCCTCTCCTCCAGGCCAGCACATGCTACTCCCTCTAACCCCTGGTTATCTGAGGTTCTTTGGGAACACCGGACCGAACTCAGGGCAGCGGAGAGGAAATGGCACAAATCAAAAGACACATCTGACCTGAGTATGTATCAATCTCTGCTCTCTTCCTTTTCTGTGGATGTTCATGCTGCAAAATCTTCATATTTCCACAACAAGATAAACAGCGCCTCCAACACACGATCACTTTTCAAGACATTCCACTCTCTCCTCTGTCCACCACCACCACCCACCTCCTCGTTAACTGCTGATGATTTTGCTAACTTCTTTACCAACAAAACAACAACTATCAGCAGTAAGTTCTCAGCTCCACACACACAGGAACCCAGACCAACCTCTCCCACAGCCAATATTCTTCTCTCCTCCTTCTCTCCACTAATCGAGGAAGTAGTATCTAAACTTCTCCTCTCCAGTCATCCTACCACCTGCCCTCTAGACCCCATCCCCTCACACCTTCTACAAGCCATCTCTCCCACACTTCTACCAGCACTCACACACATCATCAACTCATCCCTCCATGGCATTTTCCCAACTGCATTCAAGCAGGCTCGGGTAACTCCACTGCTTAAAAAACCCAATATTAAACACATCACTTGCAGAGAATTACAGACCTGTCTCTCTCCTACCATTCATTGCGAGAACAATTGAACGAGTTGCTTTCAACTAAGTAACATCCTTCCTGTCTCTCAACAACCAGCTGGATGTCGACCAATATGGCTTCAAGAAAGGGCATTCAACTGAGACTGCATTACTGTCGGTCACAGAAGCCCTACGGACCGCAAAAGCTGCTTCCAAATCTTCAGTTCTCATTCTCCTGGATCTGTCTGCTGCCTTCAACACTGTGAATCATCAGATCCTTATGTCCACCCTCTCATCTCTGGGCATCACAGGTACTCCTCTCCACTGATTTGAGTCCTATCTCACAGGTAGGTCCTTCAGGGTTGCATGGAGAGCCAAGGTATCCAAAGCACATCAACTGACCACAGGGGTTCCTTAGTGTTCAGTTCTTGGGCCCCTCCTCTTCTCCATTTACACCACATCACTGGGACACATCATAAAGGCACATGGTTTCTCTTACCATTGCTATGCTGATGACACATAGCTCTTCCTCTCATTTCAACTAGATGATCCCACAGTAGCTGCATGGATCTCAAGCTGTCTGGCGGACATCTTGGCATGGATGAAGGAACATCATCTGCAGCTCAACCTGGCAAAGACTGAGCTTCTCTCTACAACACGACTTCACCATCCAGCTAGAATCATCATCAATCACCCCATCAAGGTTGGTCAGAAATCTTGAAGTAATATTTGATGACCAGCTGACCTTCACAGACCAAATTACATAGACAACTCGATCATGCCGGTTTGCACTGCACAACATCAGGAAGATCAGCCCTTTCCTAACTGAGCATGCTACACAACTTCTCTTCCAGGCCCTGGTCATACCTAGGCTTGACTACTGCAATGCTCCTCTGGCTGGACTTCCATCATGTGCAACTAAACCTCTACAAATTATTCAGAACGCTGCAGCTCATCTTTCTGCACTGGCTACCACTCGCTGCTCGCATCAAGTTCAAGGCATTGACGCTTGCTTACAGATGTCTCACAGGCTCAGCTCCCTCCTACTTCCAGTCGCTCTTATGAGTCTACATCCCTACCAGAAGCCTACGATCAGTCAATGAGCGACGTATCATGGTACCATCCCACAAAATCACTCTCCAGAACATTCTCATTCACGGTTCAATGCTGGTGGAATGATCTCCACACCCTCATCCGGAATGTAGATTCCCTGACAACATTAAAAGGACAACTTAAAACTCATCTCTTCCGTGAGCACTTAACCTCCTAAAAAAATGACTGTCCTTTTCCCTTAATCCTCCCTTGTCTGGCTTATGCTACTCTGAGCAATGCCTGCACTTTGTATTTTGAGCACTTCTTGCTTTGTTTTTGCCTCTTCACAATGACTCACTTATTTTAGTCCTAATTTGTAAGTCGCTTTGGATAAAAGCGTCTGCTAAATGACTAAATGTAAATGTAAATGTCCTAATATGTGTTCACTAACTTGCATGAGTTAATGCAGAAGACAAATTCCGAGTATGGGTTACCATACTTGGCCTTCACATATCAATTTCACTTTTTCACATTCACATTCATTATATTTATTGTTTCTTCTTAACAACAACAATAATAATGTGGTCTTACTATTAAGAATAATAGCAATAAATACACACACCAAAAAAAAAAAAAAAAAAATCCTCTGGCTCACCTATTAGGGGTAAAGCTTCTCCCCTTTATCCTCATTTCTGGTTATACCGACACTGTTCGCCAAATTGGTATGTCAAGGCTTGATTCTGCAGTTCATCTAGCAAGGCTTAGCACAGTCTATTCAAAGAAGAAATCTATTTTAATTAAGACACTAAGAATGGTAGAGTCAAAAAACATGGACAAATAAACGGAGCAATTCCAATAGGGTCCTCACACCATCGGTACTTAGGCCATAATGATTTTTGTGTAAAATAGTTTAAGATTTGCGATAATAGGTCACAATGCATTGTCCAAAGAGCAGTACATAAATATTTAAAACTTTGAGATGGCGCAAGCACATTCTGTCACATAAGGTTAATTTATTAACGCATATATGAATTTTTAAAAATGCCCTGCGGAAATCCTTTAAGGCTTTGCTCCTGGAAACAGTGACACTATATATTCCCTTTTCAAAACTGAGCATAATAAGTTATGACACTTTTGATAGTTCATCTAGAATGCACCTTTCTGTTATTTGATGGCTAGTGGGAATTCTTGGACTGCAATCCACCTGAGCTCTTACGTTTTGATTTGTCATGAACTAGTATTAGGGAAGCTGCTATTTCTTGTCAGACTATACGTTACTCATAATGGAGCTGACTACGGTCACGCTTTTAAATTAAGTAGCTAGTTTCTCTAGACTAACAGAATGTAGTTACATATAAGGAGTTAATGTCACAAAAATATTTTATAATTTTATATTGTTGTTGTACGGAAGTGAAGTTCGGAAATCAAATGTCTGGCGAGTGGCGATAAAAGGCTTACGCTCTATCATGTTTGAAAATAATCTACACTAAACCCTACCCTAAACATAATCAATAGTGTTAAGCGCAACCGTGAGATAAAAACACATTTGCTGAAACAAGCTAGTAAAAGTCTTTGAACTTGTTGTTTCACAGGACTTGTTGCCCCACTGCATGGAAAGTGCAATGCTGTACCAGGTGAAGTACCAAGCAAGTTTATGGTGTTAGAAAAGCAAAACATACTGAGCTGGTTATGTGATTCAAATAATAAAAAAATTACTTAATTTACAAATCATGCACTATGGTAAAAGTGTTTTGAGGTCATAACATAACTATTGTGCAAAGGACCATGTGAAAATAACTCTTTTTAAAAAAATGTTTAAATCAATAATCTGTCGCTAATCGTTTGTGTGAAAAGGAATAAAAGATGTTGGTGTTTTAAGTCAAGTCAAGTCACCTTCATTTATATAGAGCTTTTAACAATATTATGAATTGTTTCAGAGCAGCTTTACTGTGATAGGCTTATAGGAAATTACAGTAACATAGATTGTTTTGGCTTTACAGCAGCTCCAGGATAAAGTTATTGTCCAAGCTAAAGTTAGTTTTAATTGATTGATTCACTTCCGTTGCGGAGATTATTAGTTATTAACTTAGGTGCCGCTAACACAACACCGTTCTAACAGAAAACCCTCAACACAAAGCCAGAGCAGCCACCAATCCGCACAAAACAGTGCCTGGCAGCTCGAGAATGCACTCCTGGAAATATATTCCAAGGTGCAAACGATTATCAGTTATCTCTGCGAAAACACAGACGTCACGCACATGCACATCATGTGTTCAGTCCATAGGTTTTCGCGTTTGAATATATTTGTGCACTGGGGTGTAGTCCTTCCGGGACCCCCCACAAGCATCAAGGGACCCCCCATAAGGCCCAAAAAAATTACCTCGGGGGGTCCCCTGGTTTTTCATTAAAACTAATAGAAACATATAGGTAATATACAGTAGGCTATATATATTTTTTAATCAAAGTATTGCGCTGCCGCTCCCATTAGAAAGTAATTCAAATTAGATTTGCGTCTGAAAAGACGCTCAAGTGCGCCACACGCTGTTTTCTGAAGGAATTTACAGACTGTTGAATTTATAAACAGATACATTTTATTTATCACGCCATTTATACGGCAAAAATAGTTTGTTTTTTGTTTTTGCTTTTTTTGCGTGTAAATGATACGCACTGCAAACCCCTTGGGTAGGATTAGGGGTGTGGAGTACGTGCGTATTACACGCCATAAAGTGCGTATCATATGCACGCAAAAACTATTTTTGGCGAATAAATGGTATGAGAAATAAATTTCGTGCTATAGATAAGCACTTTCACGAGAGTCTGGCAGAGTGGATCCTCATTTTCACCTCACGATGACAGTAAGATAATATTTCTTTCTTTTATGATTATTTGGTAATTTACTGATCTGAATAGAATTTCGACATTAACGCTTGTCCGGGACACGTGCGTGTGTTTTTCCAACAGTGATGTAATGAAATATTGACAATTTAAGTTTGAAGGGAGTAAAGCCTCTGTTTAGGCTGGAAATGTAGGCTAATTTTGACAAAAGAAGAACTTTTATTTTAAATAAATCTTAATTTTAAATCAGCCTACTTCAGTGTGATATTTTATCATTACCATGCTTAACACTGAGAATTTGAATAATTGAAATGTGATGATCAGATGCAGATATCAAAATCAGAGAATATCATATAGGTTTGGGCGGTTGGCAGGTGGATTATTTATTTTTAACAGCAGATTCGGGGGACTCAAAGTGCACCAGATTAATGAATTTATCTTTAAAATGTACAAAAATTTAATTATCTTAAATTGGGGGGGGGGGGGGGGGGGGCTCCAAGAGCTTTGACACAATTCGAACACTGCGCCTACTCTATACGCGATGTGATTGGCCTGACCCAATTTAGGTTTTTACAGCTCCGAAAGTCAACGGAGAGTTGCTAGACTATCCTGGCTGCAAAATACATTTTGCTGCCGCTAGGGTGCGTCTAGATTTCTAGGCTAACATTATTGATGTTTTCCAAAAACATAGAGGCAAGTTTTCCCATTGAGCCTGTTTAAACAACCAATGAAATCATAAAATAATTAAAAACAATTATGAATGTAGCATTTTATTGAAGATATCATATCAGGCGGAAACCAACAATGTTTAAATTCTCTGTTCCTGTCCGGACTCCAGTTTTCTTCTCGCCAGGATGCGGCTGCAGTGGTCCATCACCGGTAAACTCAAAATAGAAACAAATATAAGTAACCGATACAATGGAACTAATTTGTGTGCACTTCAAATCTGTAACAATGTATATAAAATGTGTTGTAAATGTAAACATATGCAAACCTAACAATAAAGAATTAATGAATATTGTTTGTTTCGTGTGGTTATTATGGCTATCATTATACTGAAACAAATGAATGTGAATGACAAAAGAGGGAAGTTTAAATAAAGATTATTCTTAAATGAAAGCATGTAATTTGTGTAGATGCATGTATGTGTGTGTGCGCGCATGCGTGTGGAAGCATGTGTGTGTGTGAGATGATACATCCACACATTACCACTCTTGTGCGGTCACCACTCGGGCCGTCACACCAAACAACTCAAACTTACATTTTCTTTACCCTCAAAACTGAATTCTTTGAATTACTGAGAATGGCTGTCAAGACTGCATTGAGTCATTTTATTCAAAGGCTTTAGCTGTTGGTGGAGGTTGTCAAATTATGCTGAACTCAGACAAGTTTTGCTTTCTACACCAATGGGCCAGATTATGGTTACAGATGTAGGTTGCAAATTCTGATGCTAGTAAAAGAGACATGCTTTTACCTCAAGAGAAATCTGTTTGTTCAATCAACCTCACTGTCAGTCCTTATCAGCTAGATGCCCTCAATACAGGGTCACGTGACTGTCTGGCATGGAGGACTCCCATAAGGACTGACTACACCAGGGATGACATAGGCCTATTTTTTTAGGGAGCACCAGTGGCAGTTCAGGATCACTTGCTGTCCCTGGTGAGAAACGACATGATCGAATTAAATAATACTAATAAAACATAATCTTAGCATTTTTTGGGCCTCATTTACTTAATGCCTAAATCAAAAACCTAGCATGTCATTCTGATATCTTTTTATATATTAGTAAAAGAGCTTTTCCTAGCAGATAACTCTATGCTAACTTGTAGGCAAAGTTGTAAAACAGAAAACACAAAGAAGTAAATGTTAAATTGACATTTTTAGCTTTGGTAATATATAATGTGATTGTGACATGTACACTACCATTCAGTTTGGAGTTGGTAAGAAGTATTTTATGCTCACCAATGCTGAAGTCATTTTGTACCATTTCTAATCAGGCACAGAATAGAGTATCTACTTTCCATCATCCTTGCTTTGTGTCATCATTTTGTCATCCTTGTTTTTGTCGTCATCGCCATGGAAGCACGAGACTCAGTTCTTTCACAGTACATGTCAGTCACGCAGCCATGACATGCGGATGAAGGATCAGCAATGCCTGTGAGTTGTGGGATGGCAGGACTTAACAAGGTCACGGTGGAGTTGGTGGTAAACTTCTGGCAAACCTTGTCTATTTTCCTGTTTGATCTTTTTATGGCAACCAGGCACCCGGTATATGCCATTCTCCTTCGAACCTACTTTCCTGGAATGACAGCTGTGGGTCATAAAGTAGATGAGGGCTGAAGGCACTGTAAACGCCTTTCATTTACTGGGCATTCTTGTTGCCAAATTCTTGGCTTGTCTAAATAGAGATTGGGGGAGGGACAGAAGGGCTAAACTTCCATGCCAACTGTTTCCATGATGATAAGAGTGCACTTATTAAGAAAACATAATCACTGCATGTGGGTAAGTGCAGATTTTGTTAATTGGAAAACGTTAGGTTTTGTAAGATAATGGAAGACCTGTTCCTGTGCCTTTTCACTATTGATGTGATAGTACGACTGTTAGCATATGCCAATGGGTAAAATGGCATATTCTAGAGTACAGGAATTGGGGAAGATTTTGTCACAGCTGGGTGGTTGTAATCATAAACCTCACAACAAAGAAGATAAATAGCTCCAAAAAAGTCTTTATTAAATCCACACGGAACTATGTGGAATACAAGGAAAAACCTAAACCACTACAGGAACAAGGAACAGACAGAAACTCAAGGTATAAATAGTGAAAGTAACAAGCCGAACTAAATGATGAACACCTGAACTCAGTGAATCAAACCATGTGTAACCATGGTAACTGATGAGAAGTGAACAGCACAAACAGAATCAATTAACTAACAGCAATCACTAGAACAGAAACGGCAATATTTATTTGATCAGAAAAAGTAAAAAAAAAACAAAAAAAAACAATGGCCATTTGATTTTATTCTCCTCTATGACACAAAAACTTGGCGCAGCACTTTCCTAAACATCCACGCTTCATGATGCACATGGAAATGTGTCTGATCCTTGATGCAACTGGGGGCAGCAGAGCAAAGTTGATTCAGTGCTAAATTGATCTAATATTTAATGTTGTTTTTTTTTTTTTTTTATGTTATAGAGAGCAAATGAGAAATGCTAAAATTATGGAATATATTTTAAGACAAAAGTCTAGTTAAAGTTAGCTACACTGTAACTTTTGGCCCTGTAGAGGTTAAAAAACAAAACATTCTCCTGCCCCGATGGACTTCCAATGAATCGTCGGCAGAATCGTCTCCCAGTGATGAAGGCGAAAATAAAACAACCGTCTTTGGAGACAGGCCGTATCAGTTTGAGCCAATTAAACGTTACGGGGCGGGATGATTTAGATTCTAGAGAGCATTTGATTGGACAGAAGATGTGATGAGAAGCTGAAGTTTGCGGTGATGTTATAAAAATCAATGATCCATTTTAGCGGAAGTGAGGGACTGTAAGTTTTGAAAGCTTATATCTCCTAAATGCGAATTGTGTCATTGTTTTGCAACACACCATCTTATCCATAACCTTAAGGCTATATTCATCCTAAAAGCTAAAAAACTTTAATGTCACAAGTCAATTAACCAATGCTTGTCTGTGTCATTAACCAACATTTTCATGACATTTTCCACTAGTTATAGAATCATTAGTAAAGAATTTTTTTTTTTTTTTTTTAACAGCTCAGCGTATTAGAGCAAACATTTCATGTCATGTACTTCCAGGGAATCCTGTACTACCTGATCATCTGCCATTGAGATGAACACTATATAGACCTTGACCTCTTTTCAAAATGACAAATTCACACCACTCTGAACACTACAGCACAATGTTCTGAAGCACGACGACTAGTACACACAATCAACCCTGAAGAGGAATACAATGAACTACAATAGAGCCCATGGTCAAATGCTGAAGAACGTGCATCATACCCCTTGCTAATGGAGGCAACCTTGCTTTGATGTGTTTTTCTCTTGTTTTCAATGATCACTTAACCTTCTTCTGCATGGGAGAACTACATCCATATTTGTTCAGAGATTTAGGCCAACATTTGACATTGTTGTCAGTGGCACTAGAAAATGAGACATGGACGTGTGTGAAAATGAATCTGGAGCAGCCTGCAATTCAGTTGATAATATGAAATACACAAATCCCCCCTACAGATGCCATTCAGTACCATTCATTAGATTATTCCTCATGCACAGTAGCTCAGAAAACAGGAAGAGAATTTTGACAAGGCCTGAAACATGACTCACATGCCCTTTAAAAGACGCTTAAAATGCTTGCCACTGCAACGTGTTTAAATGCTCGTTTCTGCGTAACATTATAATCAGCTTAAGAAATTCAACAAATTACTCTATATTGTGTGTGTATGGACCAATTAACACATGTTAGATACCCTTTCTTGCTGGCCTTATAATTCTCAGTTGCTATCTATAATTAGATGTTAAACACTATTCTCAGGACACTAAATCTTAAAGGGATAGTTCATCAAAAGTTGAAATTCGGCCATGCTTTTCTTACCCTCATGTCATTCCAAACCTACTTTCTTTCGTCTGTTTATTTTTCATTTTTTTCCCATTCAATGCAAATCCCTCCAAACACATAAATGTCACGATTCTGTTCTGTCTGAGTGTTTTTTGTCACTAGTCACATGTCTTCCTTTGTTCTGTTTTCCCGCCACTCCTTGGTTTCCATGGTTACCCTCATTAGTTCATTTGTATCACCTGGTTCCTCGTTAGTCTTGTCAGCTGTGTCTTGTTTCCCTGATCTGTTCTCCCCTGTATTTAAGCCCTGAGTGTTTCAGTCTTCACTGGTCGGTCAATGTTGAATGTTAGGTTATCTATGTTCTGAGCACACGCTCCCTTTTTGTTTGTATTTGTTTATATTGAGAATTAAAATCTTGGAATTCATCATCTTCGTGTTCGTCTCCTACTTCATCCACCCAAGAAGCCTGACAGATTGACCGACCCAAAAGAATAAAGAGACTATGGGGAGATTGATTGCGGGGATCCTCTGGCCCCGAGCTCGTAAGCTGGTGTCGAACAGTGCAGACCTGGCTTTGAAGATGTTCGACCCAGCCTTCATGTCAGTCAGAAAAGCCATTGAACACGCCGGTCCAGCCGAGCCTGCACTTCACGCCGGTCCAGCCGAGCCTGCACTTCACGCCAGTCCAGCCGAGCCTGCACTTCACGCCAGTCCAGCCGAGCCTGCACTTCACGCCAGTCCAGCCGAGCCTGCACTTCACGCCAGTCCAGCCGAGCCTGCACTTCACGCTAGATCTGCCGAAGCCAAGGCAGCATGCGTCATGCCCGCCGCCCCTGAGACTGTGCGTTATGCCCGCTGCGCCTGTGACAGACAGCGTCATGCCCGCAGAGCTTTTGTTTTCTTTTATTCCGTCGACCCTGAAGCTCCCTTCGCCGCTGGTTCCGTCCAGCTCAAAGCCTTCACCGCTGGTCCCGTCCAGCACAGAGCCCTCTTCATCGCTGGTCCTGTCCAGTTCAGAGCCCTCTTCGCCGCTGGTTCCGCCCAGCTCAGAGCCCTCTTCGCCGCTGGTCCTGCCCAGCTCAAAGCCTTCTTCGCCGCTGGTCCTGCCCAGCTCAGAGCCCTCTTCGCCGCTGGTCCCGCCCAGCTCAGAGCCCTCTTCGCCGCTGGTCCCGCCCAGCTCAGAGCCCTCTTCGCCGCTGGTTCCGCCCAGCTCAGAGCCCTCTTCGCCGCTGGTTCCGCCCAGCTCAGAGCCCTCTTCGCCGCTGGTTCCGCCCAGCTCAGAGCCCTCTTCGCCGCTGGTTCCGCCCAGCTCAGAGCCCTCTTCGCCGCTGGTTCCGCCCAGCTCAGAGCCCTCTTCGCCGCTGGTTCCGCCCATCTCAGAGCCCTATTCGCCGCTGGTTCCGCCCAGCTCAGAGCCCTCTTCGCCGCTGGTCCTGCCCAGCTCAGAGCCCTCTTCGCCGCTGGTCCTGCCCAGCTCAGAGCCCTCTTCGCCGCTGGTCCTGCCCAGCTCAGAGCCCTCTTCGCCGCTGGTCCTGCCCAGCTCAGAGCCCTCTTCGCCGCTGGTCCTGCCCAGCTCAGAGCCTTCTTCGCCGCTGGTCCTGCCCAGCTCAGAGCCTTCTTCGCCGCTGGTCCTGTCCAGCTCAGAGCCTTCGCCGCTGGTCCTGTCCAGCTCAGAGCCTTCTTCGTCGCTGGATCTGCCCAGCACAAAGCCCTCACCGCTGGATCTGCCCAGCACAAAGCCCTCACCGCTGGATCTGCCCAGCACAAAGCCCTCACCGCTGGATCTGCCCAGCACAAAGCCCTCACCGCTGGATCTGCCCAGCACAAAGCCCTCACCGCTGGATCTGCCCAGCACCGAGCCCTCGTCGCTGGATCTGCCCAGCACCGAGCCCTCGTCGCTGGATCTGCCCAGCACCGAGCCCTCGTCGCTGGATCTGCCCAGCACCGATGCAAATCCCTCCAAACACATAAATGTCACGATTCTGTTCTGTCTGAGTGTTTTTTGTCACTAGTCACATGTCTTCCTTTGTTCTGTTTTCCCGCCACTCCTTGGTTTCCATGGTTACCCTCATTAGTTCATTTGTATCACCTGGTTCCTCGTTAGTCTTGTCAGCTGTGTCTTGTTTCCCTGATCTGTTCTCCCCTGTATTTAAGCCCTGAGTGTTTCAGTCTTCACTGGTCGGTCAATGTTGAATGTTAGGTTATCTATGTTCTGAGCACACGCTCCCTTTTTGTTTGTATTTGTTTATATTGAGAATTAAAATCTTGGAATTCATCATCTTCGTGTTCGTCTCCTACTTCATCCACCCAAGAAGCCTGACAGATTGACCGACCCAAAAGAATAAAGAGACTATGGGGAGATTGATTGCGGGGATCCTCTGGCCCCGAGCTCGTAAGCTGGTGTCGAACAGTGCAGACCTGGCTTTGAAGATGTTCGACCCAGCCTTCATGTCAGTCAGAAAAGCCATTGAACACGCCGGTCCAGCCGAGCCTGCACTTCACGCCGGTCCAGCCGAGCCTGCACTTCACGCCAGTCCAGCCGAGCCTGCACTTCACGCCAGTCCAGCCGAGCCTGCACTTCACGCCAGTCCAGCCGAGCCTGCACTTCACGCCAGTCCAGCCGAGCCTGCACTTCACGCCAGATCTGCCGAAGCCAAGGCAGCATGCGTCATGCCCGCCGCCCCTGAGACTGTGCGTTATGCCCGCTGCGCCTGTGACAGACAGCGTCATGCCCGCAGAGCTTTTGTTTTCTTTTATTCCGTCGACCCTGAAGCTCCCTTCGCCGCTGGTTCCGTCCAGCTCAAAGCCTTCACCGCTGGTCCCGTCCAGCACAGAGCCCTCTTCATCGCTGGTCCTGTCCAGTTCAGAGCCCTCTTCGCCGCTGGTTCCGCCCAGCTCAGAGCCCTCTTCGCCGCTGGTCCTGCCCAGCTCAAAGCCTTCTTCGCCGCTGGTCCTGCCCAGCTCAAAGCCCTCTTCGCCGCTGGTCCCGCCCAGCTCAGAGCCCTCTTCGCCGCTGGTCCCGCCCAGCTCAGAGCCCTCTTCGCCGCTGGTCCCGCCCAGCTCAGAGCCCTCTTCGCCGCTGGTTCCGCCCAGCTCAGAGCCCTCTTCGCCGCTGGTTCCGCCCAGCTCAGAGCCCTCTTCGCCGCTGGTTCCGCCCAGCTCAGAGCCCTCTTCGCCGCTGGTTCCGCCCAGCTCAGAGCCCTCTTCGCCGCTGGTTCCGCCCAGCTCAGAGCCCTCTTCGCCGCTGGTTCCGCCCAGCTCAGAGCCCTCTTCGCCGCTGGTTCCGCCCATCTCAGAGCCCTATTCGCCGCTGGTTCCGCCCAGCTCAGAGCCCTATTCGCCGCTGGTTCCGCCCAGCTCAGAGCCCTCTTCGCCGCTGGTCCTGCCCAGCTCAGAGCCCTCTTCGCCGCTGGTCCTGCCCAGCTCAGAGCCCTCTTCGCCGCTGGTCCTGCCCAGCTCAGAGCCCTCTTCGCCGCTGGTCCTGCCCAGCTCAGAGCCCTCTTCGCCGCTGGTCCTGCCCAGCTCAGAGCCCTCTTCGCCGCTGGTCCTGCCCAGCTCAGAGCCTTCTTCGCCGCTGGTCCTGCCCAGCTCAGAGCCTTCTTCGCCGCTGGTCCTGTCCAGCTCAGAGCCTTCGCCGCTGGTCCTGTCCAGCTCAGAGCCTTCTTCGTCGCTGGATCTGCCCAGCACAAAGCCCTCACCGCTGGATCTGCCCAGCACAAAGCCCTCACCGCTGGATCTGCCCAGCACAAAGCCCTCACCGCTGGATCTGCCCAGCACAAAGCCCTCACCGCTGGATCTGCCCAGCACCGAGCCCTCGTCGCTGGATCTGCCCAGCACCGAGCCCTCGTCGCTGGATCTGCCCAGCACCGAGCCCTCGTCGCTGGATCTGCCCAGCACCGAGCCCTCGTCGCTGGATCTGCCCAGCACCGAGCCCTCGTCGCTGGATCTGCCCAGCACCGAGCCCTCGTCGCTGGATCTGCCCAGCACCGAACCCTCGTCGCTGGATCTGCCCAGCACCGAGCCCTCTTCGCTGCCCTGCACCGAGCCCTCTCTGGTACCCGGGACTTTTCCCAAGTATTTTTTGGGGGGGGGCCATAGGGCTCCGTCCTGGCCACTCGAGGGGCCATGGCCACCCGAGGGGTCCTCACCACCATGGCCACCCGAAGGGTCTTCACCACCATGGCCACCCGAAGGGTCCTCTCCGCCGTGGCCACCCGAAGGGTCCTCACCGCCGTGGCCGCCCGAAGGGTCCTCACCGCCGTGGCCGCCCGAAGGGTCCTCACCGCCGTGGCCGCCCGAAGGGTCCTCACCGCCGTGGCCGCCCGAAGGGTCCTCACCGCCGTTGCCGCCCGAAGGGTCCTCACCGCCGTGGCCGCCCGAAGGGTCCTCACCGCCGTGGCCGCCCGAAGGGTCCTCACCGCCGTGGCCGCCCGAAGGGTCCTCACCGCCGTGGCCGCCCGAAGGGTCCTCACCGCCGTTGCCGCCCGAAGGGTCCTCACCGCCGTGGCCGCCCGAAGGGTCTGCTCCACCGTGGCCACACCCACAGTCTGCTCCGCCCTGGAGGCTTCCTGCCTTGTCTCCCTTGCCTTGTCTTCCCCGTCAGCCTCCAGGGCGCCCACCCTCCCACCCCTTTGGTCTTTCTACGGCGCGAGGACGCGCCTACCGGGAGGGGGGAGTTATGTCACGATTCTGTTCTGTCTGAGTGTTTTTTTGTCACTAGTCACATGTCTTCCTTTGTTCTGTTTTCCCGCCACTCCTTGGTTTCCATGGTTACCCTCATTAGTTCATTTGTATCACCTGGTTCCTCGTTAGTCTTGTCAGCTGTGTCTTGTTTCCCTGATCTGTTCTCCCCTGTATTTAAGCCCTGAGTGTTTCAGTCTTCACTGGTCGGTCAATGTTGAATGTTAGGTTATCTATGTTCTGAGCACACGCTCCCTTTTTGTTTGTATTTGTTTATATTGAGAATTAAAATCTTGGAATTCATCATCTTCGTGTTCGTCTCCTACTTCATCCACCCAAGAAGCCTGACAATAAAAGGTTATTCTGCAGGAAGACATACAAGGATAACATATATACAGGGCATTATAGCCTGTTATGTCAAAGTAAAACTTAAACTTAAACTGGACTCTTTTCCAGGTGGATGGATGAGATAATGCTGAACTTGTTCTATTTATGTATGAGAAGACCTCATACTTCCACTTCATGTTTAAGGGGGGAAATGTGCACTAGAGATGTGATAATAATGTGAAGGGCTGTTGCTGCTGTTTAGATGTTGATGTTGAGAAATACTGCTTTGACAGACAACATGATACTGTCAACATGTTTCCTCAGCTCAGTCAAGTTTACTATACCTTGCACATGGCTCTCTAAAGAACCCTTCTCAATATAGGCCTACATTACCAATCAAAAGTTTGTGGTATATACAACATATTCAAAAAATAACTTAAATGTACAAAAGTGATTCTAACTACGGCACAGTCAAAGAGGATTGGAACCATGTTGGAGAAACATAACATATTCAGTTGTGATTTCTAGCCTTTGCAATTACATTTGCCAGACACCTCCAGACACATACCAACTCAAGTGCTGCTATCATTAAAGCAAAAAGTGACATATCAAATACAAACAAATTCTGCAATGCATGAAAAAGGCTTATTTGATGAATGGATATTAATAACTGACATGCAGTGAGTGTTTCAAGCCACAGAATCATATATCCAATTTGTACATGAGCAGGGAGTCACTACAGGCAAGACTGAAAGGAACAACAAAATAAAAATGAAATAAAATCAAACCGAACAGGCTATTTGCTTTTAGAAGTAAAAGTAAACAGAGTGCAAGTTGAATAAAAGTAATCCTTAAGTTCAGTGAACCAAGTCCCGCCACACAAACACTCAACATTCAATCAGTCTGACAGGTCATATGTGTATAGCTCAATAATAATGAAAAGGGCTCTCTGAAATGGTGTTGAATTCCAACGGAGAGTCACCTTCAGCCCAAAATCTGCCTCATTTCTCTCACAGAAAGCTTTTCCTTAATCTGACATGTGAGAAATCGGGCATCAGGGGGCGAGAGATATGACCACTCCACTCAATTCAGTCGGATGGCCATGAAGAAAGAAGGATTCCCTTTCATTCATTCTATTTTCCTCTTTTCATCCATCATCCACCGCTATGTTATTCACTCTATAGCTATGGTCAAAAGAATATAACATGGATGCTCATAAATGTCAACAATGTCATTTGGTACATAGTGAGTGGGTGTACAGGTAGTTCTGATTAATATTACTTGCTTTCTAAGAAAAAGCAACTGTAAAAGATTTGACATTTACCCAGAAGGTGTATTTGTGTGTTTCAAAGACATCTTTTTGAAGTTTGACTTATAGATTTAGAAGCTTGCTAACATTGTTTTCTTTGACACTTTGTCACTAGGAGGTCCAGAAAGGCTAAATGCTCTAAAAACACACATTTTCCGGCCTTCCCATGGCTATTTACCTTTAACAGACTCATGTAGTCCTCTGGGTGTTTTAAAGCCATTTCCTGTTAAGTCATTTCATATTCCAGAAAACAGGGTCTTAAAGCAACAGCTTCAGCCAAGAAAGTCAAGAAATGCTATCATATAGTCCCAATGTGGGGGAATCTTAGTCCAAATATTGATAAGTGTTCTTCCACACACATAAGGGGATTCATCCACATCAAGGTTGCCTGCATAAAATCCAGGGAATAGAGTTGTATATGTATGGAATGCAAGCATTGTATTTATTGGTGAACAGAGACTGACTGTAAGAGATAAGGCAGATATCTGATCTGGAGTATCTGTTAAAGAATTCTATATCAAATCTCATTCCATGAAGATTTCAACTAGAAAGAAAATGACTAGATTGTAACCATCAAATTATCAGGAGAAAGATGTTGAGTCAAGGAGTTTGATGCGCCGAACCACACCAGCAGCAAGATAGACTAGACTACTGCACAATAAAAAGAGAGGAAATGCTAAATTTATACCATTTGCATTTTGATTGCATTATTTTATTATCTCTGAATAAAGCAGTGCATTTGCGTAATTTTTACTCTACATCACACATCTTGGACAGGGAAATATATATATTTAATTAATGAATTATTAATTTCTAATAAGACCTGAAATGAGCTGAATCTCATCTATCGGTGTTGGGTGCACCCATTTCCCATTAGAGTGAGAACTGAGACAATATTTTACATTACAATCACACTCAAACACCTGTTGCTTTTATGTGAAAAGGATCTTCAAGCAAATTGGCTTTTGAATGACTTTAGAAAAGTGACTTTCCAACAGAATTGTAAAATACTTCAGTAGTATTACTAAACCTTCTTCTTACGGATGCTGGGAAGGTAAGTAACAGGTCATGAATTTTTTTTTTTTTTTTTTTTTTTTTTTATTAATACATTTAATCAGCAAGAAGGATATTGATCAAAACTGACGGTAAATAAGCATGTATAATGTTATAAAAATATACATTTCAAATAAATGCTGTTCTTTTGATCTGAAGGATCATGTGACACTGAACCTGCAGTAACGATGCTGAAAATTCAGCTTTACCATCATAGGAAACAATTACATTTTAAGATATATTCAAATACAATAGTTCTCAAATTGTAATAATTTCACAATATTATTGCCTTTACGGTATTTTTGATCAAAGCATACAAGTTAATTAATCGCGATTAATCACACCAAAAATTAAAGGTTTTTAATATATTTTTATATTGTAATATTTTCACACTGAATCTCCAAAATAACGTAGAAACAATAGTGTATTAAATATTTGTTTGTTATGGCACCGTTTTACTAAGCATAATGAAGGCCTGTATCACTGATACCACAACCTAGTGTCATTCAACCTAGTGAAAAGAAGTCTCATCAGTAACCACAACATCATCTTTGACCTAAAGCAGGATGTTTACATTGTCCCTTTTTTAGTGAAGGTTACCGTCTATTCAGATATATTGAAATGCCAAACAACAACAAAACCATCTGGTTTAAAGCCTTAAACAGAAAAGACTTTAAGAAAAGTATGATATTACAGGAAATTATGTGCAGACAACAAAAGCCAAAAGCCTATATACCTTTGAGTACCAAATTGTTAGCCGGCGTTCTGACGTATAACCCAGAAGCACTGCACTGTGTTTACTATGTGAATCGCATAGGAGAATGACGTTGAGGAAAAGAGATTTCTGAATAAAGTTATTATTTTTGTTTGTTTTTTGCGCACAATAAGTATTCGTGTCATTTCATAACATTAAGGTTAAACCACTGTAGTCACATGGACTATTTTAATGATGTATTTACTACCTTTCTGGGCCTTGAAAGTTGCAATGTCATTGCTGCCTATGGCTGGTTCTTAATTCGTGTTCCAAAAATGATCAAAGGTCTTACGGGTTCAAAAAACGATATTGATGGTTGGTAATTAATGACAGAATTTTCATTTTGGGTGAACTAACCCTTTAAGTAAAGTAAGAAAATTCTCGACACAGTGCCTATATTTGAGTGTAATTTCTTTGTACTTTTTATACCTTTGATTTCTAAGGCATGAAAAGCACACAAGATTTTGGTCAAATACACTTGTGTTTTCATAAACTGTTGAGGGAAACAAGTCCTTTACATAACAAAGATGAATGCACTTTTTCATATGTGCTACTGTCAGGCCTCTTATATGCATTTGTAACTGCAGGTTATATGCATTTATGTCACCTTTGTGCTGCATTAAACAGTTTGTATAAATACATCTAAATGTCACTTCAGATGCAGCTTCTGTGCTTTCTCTGCATTGCAAAGACAGATTTTGTTGATACTGATTTCATTTGATTGGCAACAGCCCCATTGTTTCTAATTATTCTAATTGAATTTATTGATTAAATGTAATAGTTTGACATAATAAATGATGCATAGGCTACATTTAATTAGGTAAGAATACCTACATCAAGATGTTAGGTCTGGCAACTCACCTAGACATGGCTCAATCCGAGGGGCAGGATAAACGGTTGTCTTTCAAATTCCCTCTGCACGCAATATAGTGCTACAACCAACCA
Organism: Squalius cephalus; assembly: GCF_949319135.1. Taxonomy (NCBI): domain Eukaryota; kingdom Metazoa; phylum Chordata; class Actinopteri; order Cypriniformes; family Leuciscidae; genus Squalius; species Squalius cephalus. Next base: position 45,294,528 of record NC_137122.1, on the reverse strand, counting down.
GAGCGTTTTCCCACCAGCGGAGCTAATTGATAGATTAAACTTTTGCCATATCTGGTCGGCAAAAACTACGAACACATCTTCCTTTTTTAAGAATGACTTAAGTGCCGTTCTTTGTTCTTTTCTCGAAGAAAAGCTTAACTCCAAGTCTTCCAGAGTCTTCTGTGTGTGCCATTCTTTGTTTTCAAGTAGAAGCAGGGAATTCACGCAGAACAGTCACAACTCTGCCATCATTATGTTAAGCCCGCCCACCGACTCTATATATGATTTGATTGGCCTGACTAGAGTTTGGTTTTGCCAGCTCGAAAGTCAACGAAGTTGCTAGACTACTCTGGCTGCAAAATAAATTTTGCTGCCGCTAGGTTGCGTCTACATTTCTAGGCTATAAAAATGCAGATAAAAGGTAAAAAAATGATTTAAACTTATTGGAAACTACCACACAAAATATGAAGAATAACAAAATCTTTAGGAGCCAGCTGTCCACAGCAGTCCTAAACCTGCCAAGGTACCAACACAATAACACACTCGGCAAAATATTGTCAAATCCTTGCTATCTACACAAATCCAGAAAATATCTAGATATTTTTTGTATCAATATCGAACACCCCAAGACAGTAGTAATAATGGGTTATTATTATCATTTTCATCATCATAATACATAAATAAACTTTCTTTGTGCACAGTATGTGCACTGAAAAAAGTGCATTTTAAAATGTGCTTCATGTTGTAACATCTAAAAAAAACTAGTCCATTTTTTAAGGGTCAGATCAGATAGCTCTTTAAGGTAATAATTGCATGTTTTCACTTTTTGCAGCGTACATATAATGAAAGAAAATCATTAATTCAACATACGTCACTATATAGCAACAAAGTATAGTCCTACTGTATACTTCATGTATGGACACTGATAGTGTTCCCCCAGATAACCCTCTTCTGCTGCATGCAATTTTCCCTGGTTCTCCTATTGGAAATGTCTGGGTTAACCACCTCCGCAAGCTATACAGATTGCATAACAGAGGAGCAGTTTGTTCTTACAGGGGACGATCTGGGGTTCATGTCATCAAGGTCTTAGCTAGAGACAGGTTATATCTTCATCAAACAGCAGATAAATTGCTTCTGCTTTCCTACAATACAAATCCTATTCACTGTCTCACTGTACACCGCTATTATTTTTCCCAAACAAATGTTTTCATTTTCTGCACATGCTACTGAAGCATCCATGATAAATTAATGAATATACAGTTGATTACTGTTAAATTACACTTCACTCTGTTTTTTATTTATTTAACACTTTTAACCCTTTTAACCCCACTGCAAAATCTTCAGTTTGAAATGAACACTTGTGTGTCCACACTACAGAGTGTTGGAGATAAGGAACTGTTGTTCTATACAGGAACTGGAGCAGTGTTGAAGTTAATGATATAATTCAGTGATTAATTAGCTGATGATTGAGCATTAGGGATGAACACCTGATGTTAACAAGCAGAATCACTGAAGGACAGAGGAACAACAAGAAGATAAAAAAGTGAAACAAAAGAACTACAACTGACTTCAGCCACAGAAGACATTAAATCTCTGAAAATCTCTGCAGAGGAGGATTGAACAACTCCAAAAATAGCATTACCAGCTTCACTTATTACTAACCAGATTGACTTTATTTATTGTTGTATTATTATATGTCTATTATACATATGTCTACAGAAAATCCTATTGAGAATTATCAGATGCTGTTTTGTTTCATTTGACGTTACCATTATGGAGCTCAGTTTTTGCTTTAGTTTGGCTCTTGACCCTTGACTTTAACATTAGTTTTTCTTTGGCTCCTGCAACTGTGTGTTTTTAAGACACATTTGTTGTGGCAGAAACAAAGCCAACAAAAATGAGATCAGGTGTTGCTGATTATGATGTCATCACATAATGTTTCCTGTCATCCTGTGTCTAATCCTTTATCAAAAATGTGTTGTTTTAATACAGCTTATTTTTTATTACTACACGGAGAAACTACAGCAAAAGATCAAGCAGTGCTGCGTAATTAGTTATGAAGGATTTTTTGAACTCATCATTCTCTAAAAAAATTTGATCTATGGCTTCTGATAGACATTTACATTACATTTACATTTATTCATTTAGCAGACGCTTTTATCCAAAGCGACTTACAAATGAGAACAATAGAAGCAGTTAAACTAGCAGTAGGACAACAAAATGCAAGTGCTATGACCCTTCTCAGTTTAAATAAACGCATTTTTTTTTTTTTTTTTTTTTTTTTTTTAATAGAACAGAATAGAGTAGTAGAGAGAAAGTGTTAGTATTACTGGATCAAGTGCTGTCGAAAAAGAAGTGTCTTCAGCCGTTTCTTAAAAGTGGCTATGGACTCAGCCGCTCTGGTTGAGTTCGGCAGATCATTCCACCAGCAGGGAACAGTCATGGTAAAGGTCCGAGAAAGAGATTTTGTGCCTCTTTGAGATGGCACCACAAGACGCCGTTCACTTGCAGAGCGCAAGTTCCTGGAAGGCACATAAGTCTGAAGTAAAGAGTTAAAGTAAAAGGGAGCAGAACCAGTGGTTGTTCTGTAGGCAAACGTCAGTGACTTGAATTTGATGCGAGCGGCAACTGGCAACCAGTGCAGTTTTGTGAGGAGAGGAGTGACATGTGCCCTTTTCGGCTCGTTAAAGACCACTCTAGCTGCGGCGTTCTGGATCAGTTGCAGAGGTTTGACTGTGCAAGCTGGAAGACCAGCCAGGAGAGCGTTGCAATAGTCAAGTCTGGATAAAACAAGCGCTTGGACAAGGAGTTGAGTAGCATGTTCTGATAGGAAGGGTCTGATCCTCCTAATGTTGTACAAGGCAAATCTACATGACCGGGCAGTTCTTGCAATGTGGTCTGTGAAGTTCAATTGATCATCAATTACCACACCAAGGTTCCTGGCTGATCTAGATGGAGTTATGGATGACGAGTCTAGCTGAATGGTGAAGTTGTGGTGAAGTGTTGGGTTGGCCGGGACCACGAGTAGCTCTGTCTTCGCAAGGTTTAGTTGAAGGTGGTGGTCCTTCATCCAGCCAGAAATGTCTGTCAGGCAGGCTGAGATACGATCAGCTACCGTCGGATCGTCGGGCTGGAATGAGAGGTAGAGTTGTGTGTCATCAGCGTAGCAGTGATAGGAAAAACCATGTTTCTGAATCACAGATCCTAGTGATGTCATGTAGATGGAGAAGAGAAGTGGTCCAAGCACTGAGCCCTGAGGCACTCCAGTAGCTAGATGTTGTGTCTTAGACACCTCACCCCTCCACGAAACCCTAAAGGACCTACCTGAGAGGTATGACTTGAACCATTGGAGTGCGGTTCCCGAGATGCCCTTCGTCTTTAGGATTGACAGGAGGATCTGGTGGTTAACTGTGTCAAAGGCAGCAGACAGATCCAGCAGGATGAGAACTGAGGATTTGGAGGCTGCTCTTGCCAGTCTCAGAGCTTCAATTACTGAGAGCAGGGCCGTCTCAGTTGAGTGTCCGCTTTTGAAACCAGATTGATTGTTGTCCAAGAGGTTGTTCTGTGTAAGGAAGGAAGAGATCTGGTTGAAAACAACTCGCTCAAGTGTTTTCGCGACGAATGGAAGGAGAGATACTGGTCTGTAATTCTCCAGATGTGCTGGATTTAGAGTGGGTTTCTTAAGCAGTGGGGTTACACGAGCCTGCTTAAATGCTGTGGGAAAGGTACCAGTGTGAAGAGAGGTGTTTATGATGTGTGTGAGTGTGGGTACAACTGAGGATGAAATGGCTTGAAGTAGGTTAGTGGGAATAGGATCAAGCGGACAGGTGGTAGGGCGATTGGAAAGGAGGAGATTGGAGACTTCTGTCTCTGAGAGTAGAGAGAAGGAGGGTAGAGAGTGCGTGTTAGCTGGAAAAGTGTGTGTGTCAATTTGTGGATTGCTAAATTGGCCGCTGATGGAGGTTGTTTTATTTATAAAGAATGTAGCAAAATCGTCAGCATTTAGTGTTGATGAAGGAGGAGGAGGAGGAGGGTTGAGAAGAGAGGAGAAGGTTTTGAAAAGCATGCGAGAGTCTGAAGAATTGTTAATTTTGTTGTGATAGTAAGTCATTTTAGCAGTAGAGATATTATCAGAGAAGGAAGAGAGGAGGGACTGATAAAGACCAAGATCAGTAGGATCTTTTGATTTGCGCCACTTCCTCTCTGCACCCCTAAGTTTCGAACGATGTTCCCGGAGAACATCAGATAACCAGGGGGCAGAGGGTGTGGCGCGGGCTGGCCTGGAGGAAAGGGGGCAGAAGGTGTCCAAGCAGGATGTTAAAGTGGAGAAAAGATTATCAGTTGCACTGTTAGTATCTAGTGTTGAAAGCTGATCAGGTGGAGGAAGTGTGGATGAGACCAGAGAGGATAGACGAGAGGGTGAGAGTGAGCGTAGGTTTCGCCGAAAAGTGACCTGTGGAGGAGTGTGTGTTGTGTTCCGTGGCAGGTTGATGTTGAGAGTGAGGAGGAAGTGATCTGAGGTGTGCAGTGGAGTGACCAGTGTATGGTCAGTGGAGCAGTAGCGTGTGTAGATAAGGTCCAATATATTACCTGATCTGTGAGTAGTCGCAGTAGATACTCGCTTGAGGTCAAATGAGGCAAGCAGAGTGTGGAAATCAGCAGCCTGAGGTTTTTCTAGGTGGATGTTGAAGTCTCCAAGAACAACGAGAGGAGTACCATCCTCAGGGAAGGACGAGAGTAGCACATCAAGCTCTTCCAAGAAACTGCCGAGCTGCCCTGGGGGACGATATACAACTACAAAATGGATATTAATAGGGCTAGTGATAGTAATTGAATGTGATTCAAAAGAGCTGTTGTCACACAGAGTTAGTAAATGATCAAATTTCCAATCGTTTGAGATGAGCAGACCAGTACCACCACCCCTTCCAGTCAGGCGAGGGGTGTGTGAGAAAGTGAATTTAGTGGAGAGGGCAGCTGGTGTGGCAGTGTCCTCTGGTCTGATCCAGGTCTCAGTCAGGGCCAGTAGACTGAGACCCAAATGACTAGAAATAGATGTAATGAAATCAGCTTTGTTTACAGCGGACTGGCAATTCCAGAGACCAATAGGAAAAGAGAATATAGTACTAGAAGACACCGGAAAAGTACGCAGGTTGTTAGGATTGGACTGCCTCTGACGTGTGACATTTGATTTACGTGTGTTAGTAATAGTAGGGATTTGAAAACACATAGTGTAAGGTCACAAACAAATAGATCAGATGAAAAAGTTGTGTAGACGAGAAAGTAAAGGAATAAATAGGGAAAATTAATACTCAAGTGCCTTGTTGGTGTCCTTGCTCGGTGGAGTCGCACAGGTAGAGTCGTTGGTCTTTACACTCTTCGGTCTTAACACGATGTGGGCTTCACACGAGGGCTGCCGCGACCGCTGCCGCGGTGCACTAACCAATTTTATACACACCTAATACCTCTTTATTGAATACAGCAGGTCCCGCCCTCCTGTTTAGTCAAGCGAAACTAACCAGTCACGACGCACAAACAAAGTCACACGTGCGTTTTTACCATAGTAAAAACACGGTAAAACACACTTCCTAGCAACACAGCCGCGCTAAAATCTACTGGGAAAAGTAAACACTCACAGACTGCTGATCTCTCCTGTTGTTCGACTGCTTCTTCTGATAAGTACTAGCAGTTTCTTAGAATAAATACTTTAACTGGCTTAGGTCCCGCCCTCCTGTTTAGTCAAGCGAAACTAACCAGTCACGACGCACAAACAAAGTCACACGTGCGTTTTTACCATAGTAAAAACACGGTAAAACACACTTCCTAGCAACACAGCCGCGCTAAAATCTACTGGGAAAAGTAAACACTCACAGACTGCTGATCTCTCCTGTTGTTCGACTGCTTCTTCTGATAAGTACTAGCAGTTTCTTAGAATAAATACTTTAACTGGCTTAGGTCCCGCCCTCCTGTTTAGTCAAGCGAAACTAACCAGTCACGACGCACAAACAAAGTCACACGTGCGTTTTTACCATAGTAAAAACACGGTAAAACACACTTCCTAGCAACACAGCCGCGCTAAAATCTACTGGGAAAAGTAAACACTCACAGACTGCTGATCTCTCCTGTTGTTCGACTGCTTCTTCTGATAAGTACTAGCAGTTTCTTAGAATAAATACTTTAACTGGCTTAGGTCCCGCCCTCCTGTTTAGTCAAGCGAAACTAACCAGTCACGACGCACAAACAAAGTCACACGTGCGTTTTTACCATAGTAAAAACACGGTAAAACACACTTCCTAGCAACACAGCCGCGCTAAAATCTACTGGGAAAAGTAAACACTCACAGACTGCTGATCTCTCCTGTTGTTCGACTGCTTCAGACAAACACAGACATCAAGAATCAGCCAATGAATCTTCACAATGGTGACAATCAACATCAAATCTGAACATCACAAAACACACTACTAAAAGTCAACACAAAACCAACAGCAAAAAGTAAAAATTAAAGAAAATAACCAGACAATTCAGCTGCATAATTTATTTATTCTGCAATGCATGCTGGGAGTCATGGATGATTTTTTTGTACTATGCTGGTACCCAACATGCATTTTGATTGTCAAACTTTTGATTGTCACCATTGTTGAGATTCATACACCGAATCTTGATGTCTGTGTGTGTCTGGCTGATCTAGAATTTCAAAATGTTCTGAACATAAACATTTCATATTTTCATATTCGTATTCATATTCATATTTTCTGGATGTCAAATCACAGTGATACAATAATTAAAAATATCAAAACATCACCCATATAAATACATTTGAAAACAAATTAGATCAGTGAATCGGACTACTACATGATGATTGCGACCATTAACAAACAGCAATTGTCATCTGATCCTGTTTTCTTTCAGCTTTTTTGCCATAGTAAAAGTATTTTAAAGACACAGCTGCAGCAGCCAAAGAAAAACTAATGTTCAAAAGTCAAGGGTCCAGAGCCCAACTAAAGCAAACACTGATCACCATCATGGTAACATCATATGAAAATAAAATGGCATCTAAACCTCTGTCACCTTTTAATAATAACTTCTTTAGACGTCTGACAGAAATAAAGACAAACTGGTTAGTAATAAGTGAAGCTGGTAATGCTGTATCCTCTGCTGAGATCTTTAGAGATTTAATGTCTTTTATCTTAAATAGATTTAATATTTTTTTCTTCAGTGATGCTTGTTAACAGCAGGTGTTCATCTGTGTCTGAATTAACTTAGAAAATTAACTGAATTAACTATGAAATTGTTCAATCAGTCAAGTGGACTATATTAGTGAACTAATGTAGGGAATAGTGAATGAGGGTGTGATTTTTAAAACAGCCTCTGAGTGTCGACTTTGAGCGCTGTTAATTCACAGTATATTCCGTAGGCTACTTTCTCGAAAATAACAAATATCACCCAGAATGCATTTTTTCTACAGTACATTACTGTTTTAACACTAGAACTCCCAAGGCGGTCATTTTGACCGTTTTTAAATTTTACAATGTAATAACTTTGTTAAAATAAAATAAATGTTGCTGTAGGACTCTGACTTTTCCTAAATATGTGTATATTTTATTCTGACACTGTTATTTTATTAAAATCATAAAACACACAACAGTTCTGACTATTTCTACCTAGAACTACCATAACGGTCATTTTGACCGCACGCGTGATATCATAAGTCCGCTACATTGCAAGTTTCGCAGAGGAACTTCATCATACGACTGGCGAGCGAACTTCACTCCGACCACATGGAATCAAAAGCCATACAACTGGAGGAACTGCAAACAAAATAAAACCAAGGAGATGTATCAAATGTCACAACGTGTGTGGGAGCTGCACGCGAAAGGCGGTGTTTACCTGTGTGGAATGTGCGTAAGCGTCAATGATGCGGTATGTTTGCGCCGTTCAAATGGGCAGTTAACCTGATTTTGTTCGTTAATATTTTTTGTTCACTGAAACTAATCGTTCTGAAGCAGTTCGTTTTCTTGTTTAGCTAATGTTCATGTTTTTTTCTTAGCCTGTTTGTGTGTGTGCATTTTCACATTCATTTGAATTAAAATTGTGTGTCCTGTTTATCATTACCTATCATTGTAGATCCATTTATTTTTAGATTTTGTATTGATTATTGAACTTATTTACAAAGAGGGCTGTACTAACTGTATGAAGCTTTGACGTTTCCTAACTTTTGTGCGTGTCTATTCACGTGGTGACTGCGGTGAAAAAAAAAATTATTTTGATGCAAAATGTTCCTCAAATAGAGGCAGCACCTGTCGGGGCAATCTTTCTTTTGTGCTTGTTTTAAGGGCTATGACGACAGGAATTAAAAGCTTCATTGGAAAAGAGAAGGTTAACATGTACAATAGATATTACATGACGAAAATGACGTTCAGTACGGCCATATGAACGTCAAAGTATGAACGGTCAGAATGACCGCTATGGTCGTTCTAGTAGCTATGGAATTCCGGTAGTTCTAGTGTTAATGGAAAAAAGCACGTTACTGTAAAAATTTGCCTGTTTTTTTCTGTTACATGTGCTCAGACACTGGTCACACCATGGGCGTTCCCCACAGCATCAACACCAAGGCTAAACTCAGCCTGGAGGCCCACTGTCCTGCAGATTTTAGTTCCAACTTGTCTCAACACACCAGCCTGGAAGTTTTTAGTATGCCTACCTTGATTAGCTGATTCAGGTATGTTTAATTGGGGTTGGAGCGATACTCTTCTGGACAGTGGCCCTTCAGGAACTGGATTGGACACCCTTGGTCAACACTTAGAAGCAGCGCTAAAGTTCCACTTCGAAAGGACACAATGCAGTTATAGGAGTGTCTTTGAATTTCAATTTATTTGAATTCTACCTCCTCACAGTATAGTAAATTTCTAATTCAAATTGCCATTCTGTAACCTGTTTGCTACTGTATATACTGTATATATATTTTTACGCACAACCATTTATAGGGTTTACAAAGAATGGTGTGAAAAGGGAAAAACATCCAGTATGCGGCAGTCCTGTGGGCGAAAATGCCTTGTTGATGCTAGAGGTCAGAGGAGAATGGGCCGACTGATTCAAGCTGATAGAAGAGCAACTTTGACTGAAATAACCACTCGTTACTACCGAGGTATGCAGCAAAGCATTTGTGAAGCCACAACACGCACAACCTTGAGGCGGATGGGCTACAACAGCAGAAGACCCCACCGGGTACCACTCATCTCCACTACAAATAGGAAAAAGAGGCTACAATTTGCACAAGCTCACCAAAATTGGACAGTTGAAGACTGGAAAAATGTTGCCTGGTCTGATGAGTCTCGATTTCTGTTGAGACATTCAGATGGTAGAGTCAGAATTTGGCGTAAACAGAATGAGAACATGGATCCATCATGCCTTGTTACCACTGTGCAGGCTGGTGGTGGTGGTATAATGGTGTGGGGGATGTTTTCTTGGCACACTTTAGGCCCCTTAGTGCCAATTGGGCATCGTTTAAATGCCACGGCCTACCTGAGCATTGTTTCTGACCATGTCCATCCCTTTATGACCACCATGTACCCATCCTCTGATGGCTACTTCCAGCAGGATAATGCACCATGTCACAAAGCTCGAATCATTTCAAATTGGTTTCTTGAACATGACAATGAGTTCACTGTACTAAAATGGCCCCCACAGTCACCAGATCTCAACCCAATAGAGCATCTTTGGGATGTGGTGGAACGGGAGCTTCGTGCCCTGGATGTGCATCCCACAAATCTCCATCAACTGCAAGATGCTATCCTATCAATATGGGCCAACATTTCTAAAGAATGCTTTCAGCACCTTGTTGAATCAATGCCACGTAGAATTAAGGCAGTTCTGAAGGCGAAAGGGGGTCAAACACAGTATTAGTATGGTGTTCCTAATAATCCTTTAGGTGAGTGTATATATATATATATATATATATATTTGTGTATAAATAAATAAATATATATATATATATATATATATATTGGAATTTAACAGGTTTTCTCAATTCAATTCTGAATGACACACAGCCCTGCTTTTGGACAGAAAGAAAATCTGATACCAAAGTTTATACACATTTATTTATTTATTTATTTGTTTATTTATTTGTTTGTTTGTTTGTTAGTCCAAGCAGGAAGAGCAATCAGGCAGTGGGGAGTGAATATAATAATAGCATGTATATCATGTAGAAAGATTTAATGTGCACATAAGGTCAGCAATTCTCATATTGGGGTTCATGATTCACTCTTATGCACTCATTCAAAACTACTCAGACCTCTGGCTGGGCAAATGCTTTCATTTGGATTATGAAGAGGTAATTTACCCCAGTGTGATCAAATTGTAATGTAAACTAAATGAACTGCAACAGGTCTGCTATAGAAGTATTTGTTTCCTTTATTGTTCCCAAACAATGTTTCATTATGTTTCATAAGTATTGTTTCATTATGTGAGTAAACACCATTACGAGTTGTATATTCAAGCCTAAACACAATTATAAGGTAAAACAAGCCTTGTCCACAAGGCTAAACATTAGTTTCTGATGATGCCCATGATAAATATTGTATTTGCTCTTAACATTATTGTTTGCGGTTAGAACCACTTAAAATGCAAATTGATTTCTTATTTTCTAAAATGGATAGGAGGAGAGATAATTTCCATCTCATTTTTATGTGTGGGGCTCCATCCCCTTTAAATGTCTTTTTATCACCATCTCAAATGGCATGCTCTGATCTCATACAAAAACAATCTGGATTTGATTAGCATTTTAAAGACCCTTTGCTCACGCAGTGCTCTAAAACCGTGCTTTTGTTTCATTGATGGTACTACAAGTTCAGCCCTCTGGCCATGGATGGTTCAACTCATTGTCAGAATTCACAATGTAATTGGATTATGAATGATGATTTAGTCATTTCCTGATCCATGTAACTTCACATCCCAGTTCACAATATGCCCAGTCAGTACACAGTGTAAAAAACTGCTGGTCAGTTAAAATAGTAAAATCACATCTAATTAACAAACCAATGTTAACCGTTCACCTAACCAATTTCCAACGGAACACCCAAACTCAATGGCATGCTTTAGACTGTGTTTGTGTAGGACACAAAGACTATACTTTTAAACCCATGTGCATACTGATAATTACATTTTCACACAGTTCAGTCAGAGTAAGACATAACTTTTCTTACATAACACTAGGAGGACGGTGTGATTATGTTTCTGCTGTCAGCCTCATAGTATTTATAACAAAACCACCTCTCTCAGGGTCAACACCAGCTGTAAATCGAGTTTGGTGGGCAAGTGAACAGTTGTGTGTTCTATTGTGCAAATTACCTGGGGTTTTGAAGGGGGCCTTTAAAGCATGTCAAAAGAAATTGTTGGGCATCTTCCCAAAGTAAAAAAAAGTTTTATTCTACGTACATAGAGCATAAGGAACATTATTCAAACAACTGTCATCCAAAATCATAAATAGATTTTTTGCAAGTTGGAATCACGTTCACCTGTGAAGGTAACCATAGCAACACAAACAGCAAGCCGCTCAAACACTTTCCGTTAAGATCGGATTCAAACGGTGCATCGTCAAAACATAAGAACTTTCATTTTTAAGACATCAAGGCACACAATCACATCCTTTTTATAGCACAGTGAGCCATTCACTGTTAAATTTACTCCATCCAAAGAAGCTGAATGTCAGAACATTGATTTCAAATATGGCTCCAATTTGGTGTAGGCTACATTATGCAGCAAACATCCGCTCTGCTTGAGAAATCAATACAAAATACTATCCAAATCAATACTAAATATAAAACAAACAACCACTTTCTTAATATCATATAAAATCGTTCTCTTTCTTAGTTTATTATATACTGTACTTGATGAAAGAAAACTGCAAAATACTGTATATATCATGCAATCCTGAAATACAACACCAAACTATACCCACCCTAAGCATTCCAATGTGAACTCATTTACTGAACCCAGAAAAACTTTATCAGTAGCCAAATGTTACTCAAAATAATCATAATAAACATGAAAACTGGGTTATCAGTTTGCACTGGGGTGTTCTTTTGGTTTTCATTGATTTGCTGATTAATGAAAATGTATTATTCACTGAAAGAAAATAGACTAACATTGTTCTGTAAGCTTCTGTGTTGCAAAAATCAATTCAACATAGCTTTTAAAATATCTAAATAAAAGTGTATATAAAAACTTATACTACTTTGCAGTAGCACTTAAATAAATATGAACAACAAAAAAAGAAAATTCTGTCATCATTTATTCCCCCTCATGTCACGTCAAACCCATATGATTTTTTCATCTGCTGAACATGAGCGATCTATTTTTTTATGATATGCATTGTGTTAAAGCACTTCTAGAAGTCAATCTAAGAACTACAAAAACACAGATGAGCACTCTGAAAGCATCCTTTGAGAAGAGGTACTGCATGTCCAAGGCTGCCGCAAGAAATGTAAAATAATTAATAAAATCATTACAGAGTATCTCCTTTTGTTGCCTACAACCATGTTCTTTCAATCAGATTTAAAATCCCTATGCCTCTGAACTCATACGTTTTGAAAATGTATCCTTCCACAGGGAAACATACTCATCTAAAATTACCTAAATTTAATCCTAAACATTTAACCTTAAAGGTACATTATGACTCACTTCATGTCTAATATGACCATTAATAATAACACAGTTATTCTTTAAATGGACATCAAAACTCTAAATTAAACCGAGGCATAAAGGTTAACAGCTCTCCTGCAGTGCACAACAGCCATTTAATACTCAGTATAGTCCCAGTGTTAATATCATAATGCTTATGATGTATATACTGTTAATGTGACTTTAATTCAGAATGCATGCCATTAAATGACCCCCTTCAAAGTGCACAGCACGGCAATATTAGGGTAAATCCCCTGGGACATCCTGGGGTAAAGTGCCTTGCTCAAGGGTTCATGTGACATGGTTCTCTCTGTAACCTTCCATGAGAGCTGCTTTCTTAGAATCTGTGGAAGAGGGTGAGATGTATAGTACATACTAAGCGGTGATGTGCTGTGAGTGTTAATGCTAATACAGGTCTATAATATAGGGAAGTTATCTATTTGCATTACCAATCATCGATGCAGTTGCTCAGCTAGCGCAAGACATAGTGTAATATAATGGATTTCTACAGTATATATATTTAATCATGTTAAATGGCCATAATCTCTCATTTTATCCTTAAATTGAAATAAAGCCACACAACAGAGCTTTCAGTAATAACAGTACTGGCCTTGGTTATATTTTTTTTAAAGATGCTAAACAAACAAAAAATAAAAAAATAAATGTATTATTGTTTTCACAAAAATATTAAGCAGCACAACTGTTTTCAGCATAATCGGTAGTCAAGTACTTCATACTCTGGTTTTGTATATTGCATCATACAGAGCATGATTTCTGTCTTAGATGGATTAGCTCATCACAGTGCATTATGGGATTTTCTCTGTGAATGATGGGATGTTGCCTAAAATACAACATCTTACAAGTCAGCATAATCACAACACTTCACTCAAAGGAATAATTCTTATTTCACAACTCTAGCTCCTTCATAAAGGCATATGGTCAAGAGCTCTTTTCATGAAACAGTCTTTGCATAGCTGCCATATTTTTGCAGTGATCAGTAAAGTGGAACTGATCCTGACTGGGACCTGACTTACATTTGCTGATCTCACAGTGGTCCTGAACCTTTTCTAACTCTCTCTGGTGATGGGAAGCTCATATCCTCGGGGTGGCCACTATTTAGCAGGCGAGTAATCACAGAGTGCTATCGATTGGGCTTCACAATTGGGCACTGCTCTCGTCTCTTCAGGGTTGACTGGTTCATGCTTCACAGCACTCATTCTTCCCTTTCCTTCCTCTTGCCATATTGGCTTAAACCCTCATTTCTTCACATGGCCACAGCATGTATCATTAACCAAATCTGTCATCAGCTAATTCAGACTGTGGCCTCCTGCCAAGTGGCCATGAAGGCCATTAACTGTCGAGTAAGACATCTGGGGCCTCATTTATAAAACTTTGCGTAGGATTTGCGTCAGAAGTGGCGTATGGATGAAACATAGGACGTGCGTACGCACAGAAATATTCGGATTTATAAAACCGTGCGCACGCACATCCTACGCAGTTTTCCCTTAATAAATCACAATCAATTCCAAATGTAGCGCAGCTTTTGCGGCTTCATGTCACGCCCATAGTTGCCCATAAATAGTCCGTGAAACGCCCACAAGTTAATATTCATCGATGCGAAATCATGGCAAACACAGAGAGGAAAACCAAGAAACGTAACTTCACTCACGTCATTACGCATTGTGACGGCATCATGGCATTTTATTACCATCAATTTGATTACATCTGACAAGCTACTGATGTGTTATGAGGATGAATTGCATAACATGCCAATATTATTGCAGAACATATTTCAATTTGTTGTTAAATTGTTAATTTGCATTTCTGTTGTAATCTTCGTTTGATTTTGTTTGTTTTACATGGCAGATCGATCAAACGGGTGTTCGTGTAGGCTGTTAATTGTAAGACTTGCTTTGTGAATCTTCATGTTATTTTTTGAGAGGCAGTATTGCCATTTCTTTTACACAACGGTCTACAGTTTCACACACTTTCACGTGTTTCTTCCATCTGCCGACGGTGTCGCCATTTCTCATTTCACCCGTTTTTGTGCGTACGCCTGGGTCAGAGCTTGCGTGAAGGACCGCACATTTTCCCGTCAAGTTTGCTTTTTATAAATGCCAATTATTGCGTAGAGGGCGGCGTACGCCTTCTTTTGTGCGTACGCAACGTTTATAAATGAGGCCCCTGGTCTCTTTGCTAACTTCTTAAGAGGAGCGTGTGTGTGAATGATGTTTCTGTAAAGAAAAGACCATTGCACCAAATACATAATACAGAATACTTCACTCAAAAAGGGGAAATTCTATCATAATACAGAATGCACTGTCATGTCATTCCAAAAGGTCACCGTGATTTTGCCAAGTAAGATATGTTCCTGGATCATCATCCTTTGTTGATCCTGTATCAACATTTAATCAACCAATCACAAGCATCTGATGTCATCTGTGTGTGCTGACCAAATGCAGTCAATCCATTTTGATTGCTCCCTTTTACATCGTCTGACCCATTCCAAAACCCAAAAAGAAGACACCATTTTTCCAAGAAATTATAATGAATGTGGACTAATGCTTTCAAGCATTCAAAAAGCATCATAAAAGTATTATAGAAAATACACTTTGCAGTCCATATGACTCTTGCACTATATTCCAGCCATATGATATGATATAGATTTTTGAAGCTTTAACCTTTGGACCTTTTCATTTTAATTGCATGGAAAAAGCATGGAAAACCTTCAAAATCTCTTTTGTGTGTATGTGTGTTCCCTGGAAGAAAGAAAGTCATACAAATTGGTAAAAACATGAGGGTGAGCAAATGGTGACAGACTTTTCATTTTTAGGTGAACTATCATTTTAATAACATGATCTACTACATTAGATTACTATTACTATTTTGTCCTGGATCGGAGGAGGAGGGCGATGACAGCCTGTCTTTGGCTGCATCCGAGGGCGAGGAGTGGTAGGGCTCAGTGACTGACCCCATCCCCCCATTCCAGTCCAGCGGAAGTGGCGCAAGAGCGAGGGCCGTTGAAGACCTCGGTCTCGAGTGGTCCTCTCCTGAGGAGCCCACTAAGAGCCAGTTCGATGAATGGTTCCTGCCCGGGGCGCCAGCAGGCCCCTCGTCAAAGACCAGCGCTGTTCTTCCCTGAGGTTCACGATGAACTCACCAAGTTGTGGCGTGCCCCCTACTCGGCCTGCCTGAAGACTTCTACCTCTGTAATGCTCTCTACCCTTGACGGCGCTAAAGAGAAGGGGTATGAGAAGCTGCCCCCCCTGGAAGAAGAGGTGGCCGCACACCTCTGCCCGCCTACCAGTATTGGATGTAGATCCAAGGCGGCTCACCAATCTAAACCCTGCAGAACCACCTCAGCTATCACCGGCCGAGCCTACACCTCTGCTGGACAAGCTGCATCCATGGCGGTCCTCCAGGTGTTCCAGGCCAAGCTCCTCCACTTCCATGGACGAGTCTGGACTGGATCCCGAAGCCTTTAGGGACCTGCGGAGCACCACCGATCTAGCCCTGCACACCACCAAGACCACCGGCCATGCGATTGGAAGGAGTATTGCCAGTCTAGTCGTTAGAGCACCATCTCTGGCTCAACCTGATGGAGATTAAGGATGCAGACAGGATTGCTTTCCTGGACTCTCCAATCTCCAGCACCGGCCTCTTCGGTCCCGCAGTGAATGGCTTCTCCGAGTGCTTCACCGAAGCACAGAAGTCTTCGCAGGCCATGCGACACTTCTTGCTGAAGCGTTCCAGTTCGGCTTCGGGCCGCCCCAAGAAAACGCCGCCCTCTCAGCCAGCTAAGCCTGCGCCACCGGTTTCTCAGGCCCGCCCAGCGACTGAAACCCATCGGCGCCCACAGCCAGCCAAGCGCTACCAGCTTCCGGATTGTCAGGGCCCCCAACCCAAGATTGTGTTAGACCCTGAGCCTCAGAAGCCTTCCTAGTCGGACGACAGGAAGGAAAAGAGAGGGGTCGAGTCCCGCTGCGGCCGGACCACCCTTGAGTTTGTACGCTTCTCCCAGTCTCCTCATTAGCTCAGGCGGCTGGAGATGTTCAAACTGCAGTCAATGGGCACATTGTAATACACGCACCCCTGCAAACAAACGCTGTTTAACAGCGACCCAAATAAAGCACAAAAAGAGCACTTTTCTAACTCACTACACCAGGTGGGCCGGGTCCCCATTGCACAGCGGTCCATCCCCAGACTTCATTCAACCCCTAGTCACTCGGGACAAGGCCTGGGAAGACATCCCCGACATGTCAGAATGGGTACTGAATACAATAAAACGAGGTTACTTCGCTCGCAGACCTCCGCACTTTCATGCCGTGGTCGAGACATCGGTGAGAAGCAACGTGGCCCACATCCTTCGAACCGAAGTGTCAAATCTATTAGCAAAAGGAGCTGTCGAAACAGTTCCTCTGTCATTAAAAGAGTCAGGCTTTTACAGCCACTACTTCCTCGACCCGAAAAAGGATGGCGGCCTCAGACCCATCCTAGATCTCAGACACCTGAACAAGGACCTCATGAGACGGCCATTCAGGATGCTAACAACCAAACAAATCCTCGCACAGATTCACCCAGGAGATTGTTTTTTTTTTGTCAGTGGATCTGAAAGACGCTTACTTTCATATCCAGATAGCCCCCCATCACAGGCCATTCTTGAGATTCGCCTTTGAGGGGCAGGCTTATCAATATACAGTCCTCCCATTCGATCTGTCCCTGGCACCTCGTACGTTTACAAAGTGCATGGACGCAGCTCTTTTCCCCCTGAGACAGTGGGGAATGCGCATCCTGAATTACCTCGATGATTGGCTCATTCTAGCCCAATCGGAGGTCAAGTTGCTAACCCACAGATCCTAGCTCCTCAGCCATCTGGAATGCCTTGGGCTCAGGATACATTTTTCCAAGAGTGTACTGTCTCCCAGCCAAAGAATAACCTTCCTGGGAACAGTTATTGACTTGTTGCAGATGAGAGCGTGGCTCTCTGGTCGAGCCCGGAGAAGCGCCTACATATCAACTGCTTCGAAATGAGAGCAGTTCTCCTAGCCCTAAAAGCCTTTCTCCCAAGCCTGGCAGGGCACCACGTTTTGGTCCGGACGGACAACATGTCGGTGGTGTCTCATATAAATTGCTAGGGCGGTCTCAGGTCGGGCAACCTGTACACCATGGCCAAACACCTTCTCCTATGGGCACACGCCAACCTGTGCTTGCTGAGAGCGGCGCATGTACCAGGCATTCTGAACCAGGGTGTGGATATGCTATCCCGAGACAATAATAATAATAATAATTCATTACATTTATATAGCGCTTTTCTAGGTACTCAAAGTGCTTTACATGAAAGGGGGAATCTCCTCAACCACCACCAATGTGTAGCATCCACTTGGATGATGCGACGGCAGCCATATTGCGCCAGAACGCCCACCACACACCAGCTTACTGGTGGAGAGGAGACAGTGATGAAGTCAATCAGTATATGGGGATGATTAGGAGGCCATGATGGACAGAGGCCAAGGGGCAAATTTGGCCAGGATGCCGGGGTTACACCCCTACTCTTTTTCGAAGGACATCCTGGGATTTTTAACGACCACAGAGAGTCAGGACCTCGGTTTAACGTCTCATCCGAAGGACGTCCTCATTGACAGTGTAGTGTCCCCATCACTACACTGGGGTGTTAGGACCCACACAGACCACAGGGTGAGCGCCCCCTGCTGGCCTCACTAACACCTCTTCCAGCAGCAACCTGGTTTTCTCAGGAGGTCTCCCATCCAGGTACTAACCAGGCTCAGCCCTGCTTAGCTTCAGTGGGCAACCAGTCTTGGGCTACAGGGTGATATGGCTGCTGACAATATCCCCCCCGGGCAATGGTCTCTCCACCCTCAGATGGTGCAGTTGATTTGGAGTGTCTTCGGCAGGACAGAGATCGACCTCTTTGCCTCAGAAGACACCTCTCAGTGCCCAGCTTTCTTTTTGAAGAACAAGGACACGCTGACCCACGAATGGCCCAGCCATCCTCTTTATGCATTCCCTCCGGTCTCGATGCTCCCTTAGGTCATCAAGCAGATCAGGGAGAGCAAGTGTGCAGTCCTCCTAATAGCCCCTCTCTGGAAAACCCAAGTTTGGTTCCCCGAGTTGGTGCAGCTGCTGGAGACAGTTCCTTGGCCTGTACCGCGGAGGAAGGATCTCCTCACACAGGCGAACGGAACAATCTGGCACCCCCATCCCGACTTGTGGGCCCTCCATGTATGTCCCCTCAACGGGTATCCGGGAGCCTCCTGGGAAAAGTCTTAAACACTATCTCTGAGGCTAGAACACCATCAACTCTGCGCCTCTGGTCAGTGTTCACCAGCTGGTGCACAGCTCGATGCAGATTCATGCTACGTACCACTGGTACTTTCCTTTCTTCAGGAGCTATTGGATGTGGGTCGTACCTAGGGCTGTGCAATTAATTGAATTTCGATTTCGATTTCGATTTTGGCTCCCAACGATCACCAAAATAGTACAATCGAGTAAAAACGATTATTTTGCCATGTTCTGTTTTGCAAGAACACTCTTATTTTGTCTTGTGTTCTGAATGACACGCGCATGCGAACGCGCACATCCGCCCCTCCCGAAGCCATAAAATCTCTCAGCCTATACAGTCAGGGAGGCGAGTCGTGTGGATATCATCCGCTGAAATTTAAAATCTCGGCGCGAGTAAAGATGGCAGAAGGAGGGCAGCAACAGCAGCGTTTGGTGAGCAAAAAAGGCAAAACCAACTCCGTTGTCTGGGAACAGTTTGGCTTTGAGGAATCCGACGACGAGCAGGTAGTTGCTGCAACGCATGGGAACACCACCAATTTGTTTAACCACTTGAAAATTAAACACAAAGTGACCTATGACAATCTAATAAAGAAACAGCCATCCACAACCCCCTCAAAATCCTCCATAACTCAGGCATCTACAACAGACACACTGTACAGTGCAACTCCCTATCCGTTGAATTTGGAAAGGCACAAAAAAATAACTGATTCCGTTGCCTATTATTTAGCTAAAGACATGCGGCCCACTAGCATAGTTGACAACCCTGAATTCAAGAAAATGGTCAATACGTTGGATAAGCGCTATGCTTTGCCATCTCGACACCATTTCTCGAGAGTTGCTCTGCCAGATTTGTACAACAAATGCCATGCAGAAGTGGCTAACGAGGTGACCAAAGCAAAATACTTCGCAATCACGACGGATCTATGATCTAGTCGAACCATGGAGCCATATATTAGCCTCACAATCCACTATATTGATGCCGATTTCCATTTGAATACCAAATGCCTCCAAACGGCGTTTATTCCCGAAGACCATACGGGCCAAAACATTGCCAATGGACTGAGGGAAGCTTTGGCTGCATGGGGTTTAAACGAAGAAAAGCTAATCTGCATTACTTCGGACAATGCCTCAAACATAAAGCTGGCGTCAGAGCTAAATGGATGGATAAGGCTTCAGTGCTTCGGGCACAGACTCCACTTGGCTATAGGTGAGTGTTATAGGAAGTGACTTGTGATATGTGGTGATTTAATTATGTGTAAAACAACAGTTACAACAATACTAGGAATACTAATAAATAATATGTCAGTTAGGATACATGTGATTGTTTCTCTCACACTAGCCTTATTCTACCATTAGGCTACTACTACTAGTTTAGGCTAGTACTAGGCTAGCCTACTACTATTATATGTAAGGTATAATGTAACGTTAGAGCGAGGCGGTTGCGAATACAACCATATGCTATAACAACCGCCTCGCTCTACATTATCCCGCTTATTACATGACTACCTACCAAATAAATCAATCATTTGACACAAAATATTGATTTAAAAAGGAGTTTATTGATTTAAAAAACGATTGTATTGCTTCCGCTAAAGAAAATAGTCCGTTCCGTCTCTACGGTTAGAATCCTGCGTCCATAGCAACGCTCTGTTTTTCATGGCGACGGTGTGTTATAAAGTACTTCGCAGCGGTATGTTATTAAGAAATAACACACCGCATTCTATATTACAATTCAACTAAGCCATGTAATAAACTATAATAATAATAATAATAATAATAATAGTAGTAGTAATAATAATAATAATATTATTAATATTATTATTAACAACAACACACACCACAAATGGCAAATAATGCTTTGATGAAGGTTGTGACTAGGCTAGCCTACTAGCCTAAGCTTACTATTATATACTGTCTATTATACTATAATAATATACTATAATATTATACTATATTATACTATAATAATGTAAAATAAATGCTTATATAAAATAATGCTTTGATGAAGGTTGTGATAATCATAGTGATGCTAAATATGTATTTTTTGTAATCTTAGAGAATGCAATGAAGGATCCCAGGATTGATCGGGCAATGGGGGTCTGCAAGAAGGTGGTCAGTAGCTTTTCCTACAGTTGGAAAAAGAAGAGGGCTCTGACAGAGGCTCAGAGGCAGTTGAAACGGCCTGAACACTCGCTAAAGACTGAATGCCCGACCAGATGGGGATATAGGCAGGCTATGGTCGACAGTCCTTGAACAACAGAAGGCCATTGCCCAGGTTTTCTCTGGTGACCGGAAGGCTAGACATCTCACCCTCACATGGCAGGATATTGATGTGCTGGAGGCCATCAACAAGTCACTCAGCCCTCTGGTTGAGTTCAATGACGCCCTTTCTGGAGAGAATTATGTCAGTGTTTCTTTCCTGAAACCAACCCTCCACCTCTTCAATAACCAAATATTGGAAGTGCAGGAGGAAGACACAGACCTTGCCAAAAGCATCAAACTGAAGATAGTAGATTATCTCAATGACAAATACAGTGACACAGCAACACAAGAACTGCTTGACACGGCCTCTGCCCTGGACCCAAGGTTCAAACTTATGTCAACGAAGACAACAGAGGGTCCATTGAAGACAGACTGATAGTGGAGATGAAGACTGTCATGGTGATAATAATAATAATAATATTAATAATATTAATAATAGAATATTAAGTGCATCAACATGTTTGTTGGCAAATATTGTGATAATTAATGCCACAACGGTCAGGTTAAAAATAAAATTTCTAAATTCCCAAATTTATAATTTGTTCCCTCCAGGAGAACGTCCCTCTTGAGACTGCAGCAACGCCTGCTGAGGATACAGAGGATGCTCCAAAGAAGAAGAAGAAGGGCCTAGGCAGCTTCTTCAAGGCCACAGTCACACCTCCTCAGCAACAGGACCAGGCCATAGCTAGTGAGCTACAGTCTTACCTCCAGAGGGAAATACTGGATGCTGAGGAAGACCCACTGAAGTGGTGGATGGAATCCCAGAGGCTATACCCTCGGCTTTCAAACCTGGCAAGAAAATACTTCTGCATTCCAGCTACAAGTTCCTCTTCAGGGAGGGTCTTTAGTACAAAAAGATAGGGTCTTTATGGAAACATTGTCACCTGCTTGCGTTCATCCCTTAAACCAGATCATGTTAACAGACTGGTGTTTCTGGCTAAAAACCTATAAGAGATTGTATTAGCAGGCTAGCAGCCCTACCAGCATGTTGACTTAAATCATTTTTATTTTGTCTTACATTTTAGTTAACTTATTTGCTGTTAATGCTGGGGCCTGATGGTGGGCCAGCCTTTAATATTCTTGGATTGAGTTACTAGCTGGAATTTGTTGAATATATTTTGCCAAAATGTTGTCTCTTTTCAAGAGATTGTGGAAGTGCACTTTATTGTTGATCTTATTTATTTGTGGTTATAATTTTTAGTCGATAAAATAAAGGCTTCAATATTCTCAAGAAAAGGAGTTTTCCCATAAGCATAAAGCTACGCAATACTCATTCCCTTACTCTCAGGGAACCGAGGTTACGTCAGTAACCGAGTAAGTTTTTAATACAACAGATAACCAAACTCAATTACCCATATTTATACTTGGATTATACTGTAGGTCATAATAGCGTGCCTTGGCACATCACAGTAAGAAAAAAAACACCTGTAGAGTCCAGTTATTTTCTCTGTCCGATAGCTAAGCAAACTTTGAGACATTTTGAAGTTTGAAGAACATTTCTCCACACTTTAAAGCTCAGCTCCCAAACTAAATGAGCTATATACACTGCCTACATACTCATCTGCTTTATAAGAAAACAGTACTGAAATAAAAACTCATGAAATACTCAACAAAGACAGCAGTTCAGTATTGCTCTTCTCATGTTGCTAAGCCAACAACATCAACTCTAATGAGCATACAAATACATACCACACACACATATTGGGTAAAACAGCCCAATCTTAGACTGAACTATATTTACTTACTAAGTTTGAGCTTAGATTTGCAAATCTTTACTTTGTTCCCTGCATAAGATACCATAAAAACCTGACATCCCAATCTCACAGTGCAGGTCAGCTTCACTCCATCAAAGATCTTAATTGATTTCTCTCAGCCTTGAGGCACAGATATCCCATTTATTTAGTCTCGTATCGATTTTATGATCCTCTTAGCCAGGAACCATTGAGGTTATGAAAGATCAAAGATCTTAATAATACATGACCACTCGACATATAAAGCACTGACAGCAGTCATTCACCATGTCAATGATCTACGTCAGCCTTTTCCAAATTCAATTGTACTATGGCAGAATTTTTTATTTTAAAGGTGAAGTGTGTCATTTTTCAATGTTTAAATACTCTATCTCAGATTAATATACAGAGACAACTATAAGCCATTAGTAAATAGATTTTTCCAAAAAAGTGTATACTTTACAATAAGGTTCCATTTATGAACATTAGTTAACTGCATTAGTTTAGCAATAACTAATATTAATAAATGTAGACATATTGTTCATTGTTAGTTCATGTTAATCGCAATATTCACTAATAAAAACAAATTATTAGTGTGCACTGTGACCTAACATGAGTGAACGTGGAACAATAGCAATCAAACCAACAATTACATAACATAAAATTAAACATACAGTACAAGCAGTTAATCATATAAGCACACATATTCTGGTTGTTCAACTGAGTCACGTAATTTAATGCTACTACTAACTGCCACATCTCATTCTAAAGAACAGGGCCGGCCGAGGCATAAGTGAACTAAGCGGCTGCTTGGGGCCCCCTTTTTTTTACATATTAAATAACTTAAGCATGCATGCATGCATGCATGCATGAATGCATGAATGAATGAATGAATGCATGAATGCATGAATGCATGAATGCATGAATGAATGCATGAATGAATGAATGAATTCTATTCTGAAGAATTTTTTTTTTCAGTTTGGACATCATAGTTCAAAAATTACAGATGAATCTCTTGTAAAAATGTCCGCCGGCTTGTAGCTCTAAAATGTTCTCCCCTTGCGGAGTTCATTGAGAGGCTGACCGGGTTAATCTACAAAATGCAGAATTGATTGCACATATAGGAGAATCAGGCAGCAAGGCAACTTGCTTCTGTTAAAAAAACTCCTCCGATATTCTGAAGGAGCATGAGTAAATTACAAATATAAAACAATCCATCTATAGAATGACTCATGTGACAAAAGGTTGGCTCTCTGCCATTCTTACACTTTCTCCCTTGCTCCTTACCTCTCTCTCTGCATTCTTGATGTTTCAAAGCAAGCCATGTGGGCTAAATATAGCAGACACTTTCTCCCTGTTCAGCAGTCTTTGAGACTTGGAAGCTGGCCCTAGATTTAGGGACGGTAACTTTTATACTGAGCAGACATATCAAAAAATATATAGTTTTGCAGGCCTGGATTCAATCAACAACTATAACCTGTGACTTTCACATTAATTAATATACTGCTCTGGTTTTCACTCAGTGTTTATTCTGTTATTTAAATAATCTAAATTATTGTAATGTAACAAATTAAGGGGAAATATTAATAATAATCCATAATTACCAATTATGATTAATTATTAATATTTGGGTCAGTTAATTAGATTAACTTTGAGGTAAGACAAATTAATATTACAATCAATTAATCAGTTCCAACGAACTCTTTGATTATTCATTTATTCTAAGGAAAATGTATCTTTCATGGTCGCTGAAAAATAATTATTCCTTATGTACAGCCATTAGAGCATGTAACAAGATCAAAATCGTAAAAGGGACTTTGTATGCAAACAGAGGATCAGAAACCAAATTCATAATTGTGCACAAGTTTTATTAACTAAATCACAAACATAACTAAACTAAACAAAACAAACAAACATACATACATACATTCATCCATCCATACATGCATAGGTCAAGTGGTGAGTGTTATGGAACCGGAAATAGGAAATAGAACTATGGAGCAAGATCTTAGCCTGACGTCGTCATACTCAGATTCTAGTCAGAATGTGAGTCTGATACTGGTCCATTGAGCTTTGATTATAGGGCGTGTTTCAACCGAAGCAGGAAAGAAAATGCCTCTGCACTCAATTGGATAGACCTACAACCAATCAGAGCAACGGAGTAAGTTTTCATTCATGTTTCCGATCGACAAATGCCTTGATCACGGTTCTCTGTTCCTCTTTTAAAATTAATGCGCTGTCGATATCTTCTATAACAGACGCGATGGCGGAATCTACACGATGTTTCATAAACAAAGTTCGGCAGGAGCACGTTCACATAATCAATCCAATCAACTTGTCATCAAACACAATGTCTACACTATCAGCATGAGAGGAAGCATATTATTCACTCTGTCAACTCACCTAACATTCTTTGACAGTTTTCAGCATCCCTCCACTCACTCTCAGATTGTCCTTCCACAGCCAGGAATACGGGGGGAGTAGCCTACTTTGGGTTCGGGCCGAACACCGAGCCCGAGCCCGAGCCCGAGCCCGAGCCCGAGCCCTCTCCTCAGACAGCACGCCAAATATGGATTTATTCTATCTGACTTATTTGTAAGCGTGAACTCGTGAAATCTCAATTCTCCAGCGGCAGTCATTTGTATTCAACCCAAGCGCTCGTTGATGACGTGGATGATTACGTTACCGTTGCTCATCTGTCCATCATCGTATAAAGCCCGCCCCTGACAATTTGATTGGTCCGAACAATTTTTGTTCGGGCATAATAGCTCCTCAGCGGATCGAGTCCATTACCGAACTTCCCGACCTAAAAAATCTGTGGGCGGGGCTAAGTTCGGCTGGCATCCAGGCTAGCAAGATCTATTTTAGTATGAAAAGAACCATCAGCTGATCATTTTCAGAACACCTCATTAAATTGATATACTTGCATGGTCAGTTGCAATCGTGGACAATTCTAGAAGTGGTTGAAAAATGAGTCCGTTGGTGGGTCTGTAAGGGTCAAAAGTCATGGTGCAAGTTGCAATCGTTTCTTCTCCGTTGGATGAAGAAGATAGGATGAACTTGTATTGTTCTCATGGCTGGAGTGCAGATTGTGGCCTACACGCTCTGGGCCGGCAGGACACAAAGAGCACATGGTGAGAGTTGCGAGGGACTTCGTCCGTGTTGAATGAAGTCACTGAACTCCTGAGGTTGTCCTTGATGCTGGAGTGAGCACATGTCCTGGATGCTTCGAAACCTCCTGAAGTGCCGAGAAGGCAAGGAGTTGATTGTTGGACGATGCGGTGATGGTAGGTTTGCAGTTTTGCAGTCTCCCTTTTTGGTAGCATGAAAGCATAGCAGGCAGTGCTTAGGCCTGTTGGATCCAGGGCCATGGGCCCCAGTGGTGGGGGAGGGGTCCCCCCAAATGTGAGGAGTACAGTGGAGGCCAGCAGCACAAACGCCAAAAAGTGGGCTGATCTAGTGAAAAGGCCTTTTTAAAGCTTGACAAAGGACAGCCCTATGCAGGCTGGTTCACCCAATGAGAAGGGTAGAATTTCTGGCGGGAGTTTCCTCTGTCACCAGGATTTACAAGCCTTTGTCTTAAGCGTGCTCACTCGGACTGGCATCCTGAATTGGTGTTTTAAGACACAACTACGAAAGATTCTTGTAATACTAATATGTTGCACAGCTATTGGCATATCATGTACACAATAATTTCTTCATAGTACCAATTTATCGAGACCAAACATGGTATAAGTGGGTTACATTGACCGTTGGTCCTGTAATAACTACATAGTGTCAAAGAGATCATAGTATCAACAGAATTATTAAAGACAAAACACACAACAGTAAATCATTCTCGAAATGTTCTGGAATGCATGTTAATTTCATGTTAGTCAATTCATCAATAAATGAATGCAGGAGAGTCTGTTTTGCAGATTGTTTCTGTCTTTCCATGGTCTCTCTCTTGCATTTGGCCACATTCTTTAACACCCATAAAACCTTATCTGATCGTGGTCCTGACGACTAGGACCATCTTGCCCTGTTTGGGGGAAGATGGGATTCCAGAGTGGAGTGTAAAGATTTTTATGGTACATATGCCAAATAAATGTGTCTGATTTGGTCTCAGTTGTTGTTACAGTAAACATTATCATTTTAAACATTGAATATTTTGCAACACTTTTTTTTTGTCTGTAAATTATCTTTGTGCTCTGATTCAAATCGACAAGCTATACAAATTCACATTGTTTTATGAATTTAATAGTAAAGTAATTAATTTATGTTTAAAGTCAATACACATTGCCTTTGAAAACAATCGTTCAGAGCTAAACAGGAAATAAATAAATAAATACATACAAACATATACATACATATCTTGAACACTTTTGTTAAATCTGCAATGTGTTCATGAATAAAACTGCCATTGATCAAATTTAAAATTGACCCCAAATTGTTTAACCCAAATGTCACTTTTGTCACATTAAGCCATCATTTTATTTCTATTACAATAAACAAGACTTCAATAAATCAATGTTTGCAGAATAGTACAGTGGTGGCTCTAAATAGCAAAAACTTAATTATGTAAAATTGAGTTTTCTTATAGCAAGCCATTCTCTTGTCATATGGGTGATTTGCTATTTAATAAAGGTTATTAGTCCAGAGAAAGCATTGTTGTCTCTTTCCTCTTTTCACTTGGTCATAAAAGGGTTTCACATTTTCTAAATGGCTATTTCCAGACCCTAATAATATTGACTAATCCATGGGACCTGCCAAGGTCCATTTGCTTTACTTGGATAATGATGTTCCCTTCAATGAGACTTGCTCTCTACAATCCAGTACACTGCTTTGAATCAATGCATTTTTTGTATTCAAAAGACTGTCTGATGTTCAATGGTGGTCTTTCAAAGAAACATTGATGTTGCTGGGGTGACATATTCCCCTCAGTCAAAGCATCTGAAATCTTCATGTCAGGTTTATGTTCCGTTTGTGCTTTATTTTTGGTTTTCCCTGTCTGCCCTTTTCAATATTTAGTTTACAGGGTTACTGATTATGTTACTCACCTCTTTCAGTTTCTGTTGATTAACTACCCTTGTATTTATAGTCCTAATTTCTCACAGTTATTTGTTCGGTGTTGTTGTTTTATTGTGGTTGTGTTATATTTCCCTGAGATTCCCCTTTTGGATTTGTTCATCAAAGACTGTTTGGTTATTTATCTCCATCGTCGTGTGATTTATGCAGCCACCCATGCACACACTTAAGATATAATCATCTATTTAAATTTAAAAAATTTAAACACATGTTTTATGTTATGTATACAAAATAGTCTAAAATAGACAATTATAATGGTTACACTGATGTGGGCTCAAGCTCAAAATGCCTATGTTATATTTTAATACTACCGTTTAAGAGTTTGGGGTTGTCATAATACCAGGATCTGTGTGTAGCAGATGAAGTGTGCATGACAGATGAAGATTCAGAAGAGGATAATTCCAATATGAAGTTTAATCCAAACAGGCAATAATCCAATACAGGGCAGATAAAACACACCAATCGTGAACGTAACCGAACAGAGAATGAATGTGAGGGTACAATTTAAGTAGGGGCACAAACAAGACTAATTAATTAAACACAGCTGAAACCAATGTAAACAAATGAGAAGCGAGAAAACTGAACAAAGGAAACAGGAAACTAATGAAAACATCTCAAAATAACAAAACATACCTGTGACAATATGCCCCCTCCCAGCAAGGCACATCCTCGCGCCGCAACTAATACTGGACAGAGAGAGGGATGGTGGAGGCTTGGTAGGTGGGCAAGGAGCAGGCGAAGGAATGGTGGTTGCAGGACGAGAAAAGGAGATGGTGATGGCAGGACGATGAGACCCAGATGGTAAAGGTGGAGGGAGTCTGATGACGCAGACCCAGAGCTTCCCAGTGCCAAAAGCCCATGGCGGAGACGAGGGAGGGAGGAGCCAAGATGTAGCTGGCTTGGCTGTCGTCATTTGGGGGATGACCAACGAAGACAGAACTGATGGATCCGATGGTGCAGACCGAGGGTTGATGAAGCTGAACGACATCGCTGGTGCAGGAGACCAAGGCGATGTTGCGGCGACGAGCGTTGCATAGTGAAATTTAGGTGATGCAAGATAAAATTCACTATAGTGAAGTTCCCTTTCGAAATGGGAAGTTTTGCCTCCAAGCCTCCAGTGTGCCCGGTGTCTGAAGCGCGTGTCTAAACATGACAATAACATTGGCTGGCGACACTACCAGTGTGACCAGAGTATAAAAGGGTGCCTTTAGTACACGTCAACAATTTCTTTTGTCTTTAGGATTCGTTTGTTTATGTATGTGTGAAGACGATCACTCGGCCAAGCGTTTAAGTAAGTATGTACTTCCGTATCAGAATTGACACTTGAGGACACACAACTTGCGTGTTATGTGTTTGGGTAAGAAGCACGCACATTCAGTTCTCCAGGGAACTGAATGCACTCATTGTGAGGTGCTCTTTGTGATGCATTTGTGAGACTGACTGAAAAAGACAGGTAAGAAGCTTTTACTTATTTGTTCTCACCTGAAGAATAGTAGATATCGTTTGCAGGAGCGCGTTCGGGGGAGTCAAAGACACTCACTGTGATGTGTTTGTGACTGTTCTACACATGATTATTAATCAGTAATAGAGTCTGGGATTTGAGTGAAGCACGTTCAGCTCTCGAGGGAGTTGAATGCACTCTTTATGATGTGGTCGCTGTGATAAGCTCCTTTGTTTTTATTCTCTCTTGAGGGTTGAGAATAGATCACCTGCATTCCATGGTTCAGGTTCCGCGACCACCATAGTGGCAGGCAGGTTCGATCACGGGGTGGTGAGCAGGGCAAAGATTTCTTTGCCTTTCCAGTCTTCTAGTACTAATGTGTGAGGCCTAAATCTGTGGAATTAGATGCAAAGAGAGTGCAGGCATGTGTTATTTTTCGATCTGCCCCTTCCGCTGGCCTGCACAATAGCATTGCTTGGTGGTGGTAATATCTGCAACCTGAACTACACCCTAGTTTGTGAACCCTTCCTAGTTGTAGACACCTTCGTGAGTGTTGGAGTCTAGAGAGCCTGTTTTTTCCTCGAGTTTGACTGAAGAGCAGAACCCTCCCCTTGAGTCGGGTCTTGAAGCAGGGTTCTCTAGTCCCTGGTATGAGCTCTTTTGTCTCAAGAACCCGACAGGAAAGGGTTTTTTCGCCCTAGTTTGCGAACCCTTTGTCATAAGGCACCTTCAGGAATGTCTGGAGTCTTGAGATCCTATGAAGACATTTGTTTCCGAGTGGTCGCAGCTGGCTCCCCTTTGATGGCAATGTCTTCAAGGTTGAGTGTAAGTAGAATACTTAATAGTTGGATTCCCGACTCCCTGTGAGTGAGCTCAGTTTGTTGCTGGAGTCTCAGTAGAGCATTTATATTGGCGTGGCTAGCACTTTTGCCTGGCCCCCTTATACTTTCTTATGAGTCTAGAGACCAAATCATATTTCAGGTTTTACAATGGTTGTAGATAACCTTAGCTGTTAGCTCCCATTGGTAATTTAGGATGAGCATGGAGTAGAACCTTCCTGGTTATGGGCAAGGTCCTCCGCTCCCTGTAATGTACTCGTTCTGACTTCAGCATCATTCCATTATAGACTGTGACATTAAGTGGCTCTGTGAGCCTCCTTGGTGGAACTCTGTTTAAGATGGAGTGTTGTTAGGCCTCCTCTCACTCTAGAGAGTCATCCTGCTGAGGCCTCCATTCCCCAGAGCTCCGCTTGGATAGCAGTATCGAGTTGTCTGGCTCTTTTGTGAGCCTCCTTGGTAAGCAGTCCTTAGGGAAGAGCGTAGTTAGGCTTCCTCTTGTTATAACGGTTCATTATGCTGAAGCCTCCACTCTGAGAGCTCCATGGAGGCAGTGGACTGGGTGGTAGGCTCTTTTTTGAGCCTCTCTGGTTAACTGTCTTCAAGCCTTCTTGGTAAGCAGTCCTAAGCGTAGAACGTAGTTAGTCCTCCTCTTGCTTTAGAGAGTTGTCTTGCTGAGACCTCCATTCTTAGAGCTTGGTTGGGGTGGCTATGCCAGGTTGTATGGCTCTCTGTGAGCTTCCTTGGCGGATTCACCCTTAGGGAAGTGTTGTTAGGTTTCCTCTTGATTTAGAGAGTCATCATACTAAGACCTCAGCTCCCCAGAGCTCCTCATAAGATGACATGTTAAAGTTGTGTGGCTCGCTGCAAGTCTCCTTCGTGAGGTGGTCTTTTAGCGTAGAGAGTAGTTAGGCTTCTTCTCACTTTAGAGAGTCATCCTGCTGAAGCCTCTGCCCCCACAGTTCTGACTAAATAGCAGTATTGAGTTGTTGGGCTCTTTTGTGAGCCTCCTTGGTAAGCAGTCCTTGGTGCAGAACGTAGCTAGGCCTCCTTTCGCTTTAGAGATTCATCTTGCTGAGGTCTCCGTTCTTAGAGCTTGGTCTGGGTGGTCATGTTAGTTTGTATGGTCCTCTGTGCCTCCTTGGTGGAACCACCCTTAGGAAAGCATTGTTAGGTTTCCTTTCAATTTAGAGTCATCATGCTGAAACAGTATCGAGCTGTCAGGCTCTTTTGTGAGCCTCAAAAACAGCACCACACTAAGACTCCCATCTGCCCTGGCACTGTAATGAAGGAGAGATTGTATATGTGTCTACGTTTACATTCAGTGTGATGAAATCTGATCATTACTTTACGGAAGAGATTGCATAATATAATAAATCCCTCTCATTGTTAAACGTGTAACCCAGATTACGAGTGCAATCTTTCCAGAGGTCCTAGTGGGGAAAAGGAGGAGGAGGATGATTATGGATATTTTTAGCATCTAATTAGGAATTCATTCAACTGATGTGATTTTAGACAACAAATGACTCATTTACATACTCTAAATTATGTGTAATTGTGTATTGGAGATTTCCAATTCTACTTTTCAGTTCTGGTCATAGAGACATTTTTTTTTTTTTTTTTTTTTTTTTGTACATTTGG
The DNA here is from genome assembly GCF_949319135.1 of Squalius cephalus. Taxonomy (NCBI): domain Eukaryota; kingdom Metazoa; phylum Chordata; class Actinopteri; order Cypriniformes; family Leuciscidae; genus Squalius; species Squalius cephalus. Next base: position 45,262,594 of record NC_137122.1, on the reverse strand, counting down.
CATTTTCATGTACATTTTTGTAACATAACATGTATGCAACATATGGAATTATTCAATATAATTTCTCATTTCTGATTTTAATTTAATAAGTTTAGTGGATAGCATACATTCTAACCTCTGTAATGCATGATGTGAATAGGATAACCTTTCTCAAGCTGCATGCTGATACGACAGAGCTGATCACACAATATGTTTATTCTGCTAAAATGGAATAACTGAATGGCATAAAATTGAAGTGATTAAAAAAATTGTGAGACATTGCACTTTTTGCCTTCCAACTCTGTGAAAAGCATCTAGATGTTCATCTTCATGAAGATAAGCTGATTCAGAAACATTGGATTCAGCATGGCATTGATTGATAATGTAAACAGAGTGATCTAGAAGTTCCAATTGCTTCTAGAAATGCAGAAGTTTTATTATAGACTACATTGACCTAAAATGTATTGTAATGTTTATGTTCAACTTGGGCTGCAAAATTGGCAGAACACATGGAAATGCATTGTGATTGTGAGGTTTAAGTTCTGTTTTCATGGACTTTTAGTTTGTAACACCTTGTTGTTGTTGTTTTTTTATGTGTTCTGTTCCTGTTTCCTTTGTTCCCCACTTTCCTGCTCTTCATTTGTTACCATGGTTACTGGTTAAGTTGCACACCTGTTTCTAGTCTGCTTAGGTAACCTGTGTATATAGCAGTGACCCAATTCAGAGGCTGTGAAGTTCAGACCAAGCATTGTTAAATGGGATGGTCTAGCCTACAGAACATTGTTTTGTCGCCTATAGCAACTGCGACAACTGCCATTGACGAGCTGCAGTAACGTTTGTACTGGACTTTTTTGAAAATTATATTCAACTGTCTGAAGACAGGGTTCACAACCTGTTTAAATATGTTCACCTTGGTGCAATTCTGTACATAATAAAGAGTATAATTACATAAAATCACATCTTAGTAAGTGGTTTGTTTGATCCTTGTTGTTTTCCTGTTTCTCCTGTGAGTTTTGTATTTTGGTTCTTTTGCAAATAACCATCACTGCTGCAACTACACCCTGCATCTACTCTCCCTTGCTGTGCATGCTATGACAGAAATCATTTCTAAATAGATAAAATGTTTGTTTTTTCACCAAATAGTTATTACTTTGAATTACCAAAAATAGTATTATTATTAATATTATTTATAGTTATTAATAAACCAGAATTGTTACGTTCCATATGATTCCATTTTTAGTAAAAGACCAGTCAAAAGACTGATTAGAGTCTTGCGCAACCATGATTGATCTTAAATACAAAAATATTGATATAAATCAAAATATGTCATTCACACAGTCTTGATATCAAAATCGAACAAATTAGAGCAACATTGTTGTGACTAGGTTGTACGAGAATGTTGGTCTAAGTAAACCACTGGTCTAAGTATTGTTACATAAATATAAATATTACACACACACACACCAAAGAGGGAATCTGAAGTCCAGAAGTCGAGATGGCCTGCAACAATCAAGAAACATTGCTCTCTTTGCTATCGAGGACATTGTTTGCTGACAAGGCAAGGTACGTTTATTTATATAGCACATTTCATACACTATGGCAGTTCAAAGTGCTTTACAGAAAAGAATTAATATAATCACAAAATAAAAGCAAGGAAAAATAAAACAGCTATAAAAGAAATTAAAAGAGATGTAAGATACAGTTATAAAATGAATTAAAAGAGTAAAAAGATGATACATATAGGCAAAACACCGGTGTATCATATTTTTCACAACTCCCAGTTTTACTCTGAGATTTTCCCCTGGTAATTACACTGTGTCTGTGGTGTTATTTCGGCGCGCCTAAGAAATCTATTGGACGTCTTCGATGGACCCGATTTTCCCCTAAAATCGGACAGGAGGGGCTGTAGGACTGACTCACGGGGTAACCTCGGGTTCACTGCCTCATCAGTCTGCACCCCAAAAACCCATTTGTTCGGAAGCTCTAGGAATGGAATCAATCCAGTCCGAACCCCACAGAGCCTCGAGTTTAATCACGTCAAACTCTCTACTCCAACACAGACCCAGGCCATCAGCATGGTTTCATCTCTCTTACCCAAATCTCGGTGCCATTTGAGTTCAGTTTAGAATAAAAAGGAGGATGCAAAATAAAATACAGTGCAATCAGTTGGACGTCTGGATTTGAATGTGACTAGTGTAGGAGCACATCTGATTTCTTCTGGAAGGTGGTTCCAGCTGCAGCTGGCATAGTAGCTAAAGTGAACCTGCTTCACACTGCTTAGAGTGAACCATATTTCTATCTGATGTGATCCTAATGATCTGTTTATATTTAGTGAGCATATCTGCAATGTATTGAGGTCCTAGGCCATTGAATGATTTATATACCAGTAATAATACTTTAAAATCAATCCTAAATGTAACTGGGAGCCAATGTAAAGACTTGAGGACTGGTGTGATATGTTCATATTTTCTAGTTCTGCTCAGAATCCTGGCAACAGCATTCTGTATGAGCTGCAGCTGTCTGACAGGAACCTTTGATTTTCACCCTAGTGTGAACCAATGGTAGTTTTATTCAAATGAACCTGTTGTGAAATGAAGGGCAAACCTTGTTTGCAGAGAACAATAAAGGCGTATTATGTGGCAAAAACTGCTTTCATAAATCCACACTAGAAGTCGCACATAGAAAAAACATCACTAAACATGAATAAAAGCTCATGCAGTATAAAAAATTGTTACAAGTTATTATTATTATTATTATTATTATTATTATTTTTTATTTTTTTAAATTACAAAGTGAATTGGAAAAACTATAATTAATAATATATAATATAATATAATATAATATAATATAATATAATATAATATAATATAATCTATCTATAAATTACAGAAACGTCTGTCTGTCTGTCTGTCTGTTATTCACATATCTCTCGAACCGTTAGTCTGATGGATTTCAAACTTGACAGGTGTCTCACTACGGGCATGAGTAAGTGCAGTGCCAAGTTTGATGTTGTTTGGATTAGAAATGCAAAAGATATTGTTAAATATATCGGTAAAAGAAGCCCCAAGAAGGTTGTGGTTTAAAAATAAACATTCTGACTAGTGCTGTCAAACGATTAAAATATTGAATCGCGATTAATCGCATTAATGTCATAGTTAACTCGCGATTAAATCGCACATTTTTATCTATTCTAAATGTCTCTTGATTTATTTTTGTCCCATTATTTTTTTCTCATTTTAATGCTCTTATCAACATGAAAAAAGCGGATTGGCTTGCTTTGTGCAGATTATTTTATTATTGAAAACAACATTGGCAATACTGTGTTCAATTTCACACTAACATTCTCACTTGGAGCAAATAATCTCTCACACAATGTAACACTGTCCATCAATAAAAGTGTGAAATAAATCCTGACGAGGTCCTGATATTGACGAGGGTTTGGAGAATTCGCATCAGCTGTGTGTGTGTGTGTGTGGCCATCATCAAGTGGTGTTTCAGACAGGACGTACTGCGATGATGATAGCTCAGTTCACAACGACAAAACACACAGATCACTTTGGTCTAGTCAATGGAACCATTTGGCAACTTTTTAAAAGTAAACTTTCCATTCAGAATCTTATTGGCATCCATTTCGGCGTCTCGCGCTCGTCATCCACTCAAAACGTAACGTTAACCTACTATTTGGCCGGCTCGCAAGCCCAAACAAGTGTGTGCGCGTGCCTGCTGTTTTGTTTCCGGTCTAGCTAGATCCGCTTGCGCTTTGGTCGACGAAGCAACAAAACGTCCTCGCGCGGCGCAAGCCATTGAAATGAATGGGTTTCATAGAGCAGCGCCGCGCATGCCGCGTCCTGTTGCAAAAGCATGTGAAAAAAACTACAAAGTTTGCTAGGCCAAAAAGACCGTTAATCTCGCGATAAAAAAAATTAATCGCGTAAAAATGGGTTTGCGTTAACGCCGTTAATAACGCGTTAACTGACAGCCCTAATTCTGACATAAACACTCTGTCAGCTACACTGTTTACTTCTGAATATTATATTTTATTCACGGCCATCATTTGTAGTAACCTATTCACAAACTGTTTGCTCAAGCGTAGCATTTTTTTTGGAGTTCACTGTGTAGCCTGCTCCCTGAATCGTCGAGTTCACTATGTATCCTGCTCCCTGAATTGTCGCGCACACTGAGTGTGCACAGCGCAGGACCAGAGACAGAGAGGGTCGAAGAAAGCAGCGGAGCTTAAGTAGCGTTTTCTCGGAGTTCACTGTGTAGCCTGCTCTCTGAATCGTGTAGTTCAATTTTCCACATTTATTGTATGTCATTATGTCAGTATCAGTATTTGAAGTTACTTATTTATCAGTATGTTTTCTTTACCAAGAAAGTGGCCAGATGAAAACCACTATTTTCTGTTTAAAACTTTCACATAGCATCTTTAGGTTATAATAACAAAAAATTCTAATCCAGATTTTGATTTTCAAAGATTTATTATAAAAACAGATAATTTTTTCCCCAAAATGCAATAAATTCGTGACACTTTTTTTTTTTTTTTTTTTTTCAAAATGCAATTAATCCATTGAATCAATATAAAAGTTATTTTTCATATTTAAACTGTTGAAAATACACAACAAAGTCAGTTGATCCACATATGACAGCCTCTGAACTCGGTAAATACTAATCTTGTATACAGGCACGTACTGGACTAAAAATACATTCAATCAGCCATTGCTAAGAAATAGGCTACTTCCTGAACTTTTCTGATGGCGATCAGCTTTAAAATGGCTTGGTCCTGCTCGGTTTTCGTTGACTTTGAGTAAAACAATTGAAAGTTTTTCAAAAGATCCCCTGGGGTCAACGTGTCAGCGTGACAGAAGTTTAATGCTGTCGTGTGAGAACAAGTTCCTCCTCCCGCGTGCCTCATCTTCTTAATTTCCTCACGTAAATGATTAGATTTTGATGGCGTACGTTTCTTCCCTACCGCAGAAACCACCACAGGTTCATCAATGGCGTCAAATTTTTTCATTTTTTAGTTTGTTTGTTGATCAAAAAGTACAAAATAGATAAGGAAAACTAGGATGCCAGGTGTATTCAAAGCACCGCCGTTACTGTTTACAATGCGTGGAATGGTGCGCTGTGATTGGTTGAGCGGATTTATCACATTTTGCAGAGAAAGGAGACTGGCGTTTGTCGCGGTTTGGAAAGAAAGGGACAAAACATGACAAAATAACACAGCGGATATCGCATTTTACGTAAAATTAAAAATGGACTTTTCAATACCGACCCTATACAATACTGATTTTTGCAGGAACAACATTTTTTGAAAAATGGCGTTTATCGAGTTTTGGAACCAAACTCTTCATTTGCTTTCTACCATGCACAAATAAAAACGTCACTGAACTTTTGCTGTGTAATTGTAACAATGAGCACTCAAATACACCAAACCAACAATTACTAAAAACACACAAAAACTGATTTTGCACGGGCACTTTGCACTGCTCCCTGAATCGACGCGCTTATTCATTTGTGGATGTTAACTGAATCTGTAAGTCAGCTATGCTGTTTACTTCTGAATATTATATTTCATTCTGGTGCGCTTAATGTTATCGCTACTGTGTATATGCTATTCACCAACTAAACATATCCTATTCAATGTGTTCACAGTCTCTTTCACGGGGATCATTTGTAGTAACCTATTCACAAACTGTTTGCTCAAGCATAGCGTTTTCTCGGAGTTCACTGTGTGCTTTCTACCATGCACAAATAAAAATGTCACTGAACTTTTGCTGTGTAATTGTAACAATGTGCACTCAAACACACCAAACCAACAATTACTAAAAACACACACAAAAACTGATTTTGCACGGCATTTTGCACTAGTATAATATAATATAATAACATTTTCACGAGTGCACCAGTCCTCCCTCACTGCTGCACTCACACTCAAATCTCATCACTTGCATCACATGACAAATGCTCATCACCACAGTATAAGCACACACCTCAGCCTCAGGAATTTGTCTGGTCTACGACTTGGACTATAGATTACTTACCTGTCTACTCACCTGAGATATAGTTCCTGTATTCCTTGTTCCCTCCAGCTTTCCAGCTCCAGCTTTCCCGCTATCCTGTAAGAAAAAGACATTGTTTGTTATACAGTCACTCTAACGGCAACCAAAAGGTATGAGCGCGCGCGTGTGTGTGTGTGTGTGTGTGTGTGGATTTACTTACTAATTGAAATTACATCCCTTATCATCATATCCTCTATCATCACCTGCAAACCTAAGACTGAAGCATTACTTGCACAGCACATTGTTTGTGGTCTATACTCACCTGTTTTGGACACTGTTCAATAAAAGCTTTAAAGTTGTCATTCATCCATCTCTCTCAAGTCTGATATCTCCTAACAATATTATATTTTATACTACAGGGCCGTTGAATGCTTGAATCTGATTGGTTGACAAACGTTCTAAGGTGTGCATTATTTTCAGGGAAACGCACAGCTAAAGTAGTTCCAGGCAGGTCTTGACCGCATTACAGTTCCATATCACTTCGCGTAGTCAACTGTAATAACGGAAAATAGGATACAATTCATAACAAGAAAAAACATTTAGCCCCATGCGCTTGATCTGCAATTTTCAATGTCTAGCTTCACAATCAGTGGAAACATGCAGTTTAATTTTAATAAATAAAGTATATTCCTATCTATAATAAATTAAACTGAATATAGGCTAAATAAACGGATAGTCCTGCAGCACGGATTTTTATTGCAGATAATATAACAAATAAATAATTATTGATAGGCCTTACTTGTTAAAAGGCTTTTTTTTTTCATTTATTTGGCTAGTCTACTGTCATCTGTCAATAATAGAAAAAAAAGAATGAACGAATGAATTAAAACAAATTGAATTAATTAATAAATAAAAAATATTGACGCACATGCTTTTCTGTCTCATTATTGCAACATCTCTCTCTAATAACTGCATAAAGCCGAGCCGAGGACACACTTTAAAGGCCGGTTATGAATGTAATTTGATGACTGATCATGCCCAAACGCGTGTTCAGCACGTTAAGTCTGTGTTCAAAGTTGGTGTTTAAAATATGCTGCGATGAAAACAGTCAGAGAATGTGTCAGCTAGTCGTGTGTCCCCAGCATTAGTCTGCTATCAGTGGCTCAAACCTCCGTTACTAACTCTAACATGACGTTTTGGAATTAGCAACGGAGGCATTGGATTAGATGCGTAAGAAATTAGTCCTACATACAAGAGCGTTTTAATGACAAAAACTTTACAAACGTCTTGAAATACATAATCTGAACAATGTTTCGAGGTGTGGTAACTGTAGTATAAGCGGAATAATTGACTTCAGGCCGTTGAATTATTAGAAAAATAATGCACACCCGAGGTGAACGGCCACTCCGCTTCGCGTCGTGACCGCATTACCACCTCGGGTGTGCATTATTTTTCTAATGATTCAACGGCCTGTCGTCAATTATTCCTTACATAATACAATTATATCTATCTATCTATCTATCTATCTATCTATCTATATATATATATATATATATATACAGTGAGGAAAATAAGTATTTGAACACCCTGCTATTTTGCAAGTTCTCCCACTTGGAAATCATGGAGGGGTCTGAAATTGTCATCGTAGGTGCATGTCCACTGTGAGAGACATAATCTAAAAAAAAAAATCCAGAAATCACAATATATGATTTTTTAACTATTTATTTGTATGATACAGCTGCAAATAAGTATTTGAACACCTGTCTATCAGCTAGAATTCTGACCCTCAAAGACCTGTTAGTCTGCCTTTAAAATGTCCACCTCCACTCCATTTATTATCCTAAATTAGATGCACCTGTTTGAGGTCATTAGCTACATAAAGACACCTGTCCACCCCATACAATCAGTAAGAATCCAACTACTAACATGGCCAAGACCAAAGAGCTGTCCAAAGACACTAGAGACAAAATTGTACACCTCCACAAGGCTGGAAAGGGCTACGGGGAATTTGCCAAGCTGCTTGGTGAAAAAAGGTCCACTGTTGGAGCAATCATTAGAAAATGGAAGAAGCTAAACATGACTGTCAATCTCCCTCGGACTGGGGCTCCATGCAAGATCTCACCTCGTGGGGTCTCAATGATCCTAAGAAAGGTGAGAAATCAGCCCAGAACTACACGGGAGGAGCTGGGACCACCGTTTCCAAGGTTACTGTTGGTAATACACTAAGACGTCATGGTTTGAAATCATGCATGGCACGGAAGGTTCCCCTGCTTAAACCAGCACATGTCAAGGCCCGTCTTAAGTTTGCCAATGACCATTTGGATGATCCAGAGGAGTCATGGGAGAAAGTCATGTGGTCAGATGAGACCAAAATAGAACTTTTTGGTCATAATTCCACTAAACGTGTTTGGAGGAAGAAGAATGATGAGTACCATCCCAAGAACACCATCTCTACTGTGAAGCATGGGGTGGTAGCATCATGCTTTGGGGGTGTTTTTCTGCACATGGGACAGGGCGACTGCACTGTATGAAGGAAAGGATGACCGGGGCCATGTATTGCGAGATTTTGGGGAACAACCTCCTTCCCTCAGTTAGAGCATTGAAGATGGGTGGAGGCTGGGTCTTCCAACATGACAATGACCCGAAGCACACAGCCAGGATAACCAAGGAGTGGCTCTGTAAGAAGCATATCAAGGTTCTGGCATGGCCTAGCCAGTCTCCAGACCTAAACCCAATAGAGAATCTTTGGAGGGAGCTCAAACTCCATGTTTCTCAGCGACAGCCCAGAAACCTGACTGATCTAGAGAAGATCTGTGTGGAGGAGTGGGCCAAAATCCCTCCTGCAGTGTGTGCAAACCTGGTGAAAAACTACAGGAAACGTTTGACCTCTGTAATTGCAAACAAAGGCTACTGTACCAAATATTAACATTGATTTTCTCAGGTGTTCAAATACTTATTTGCAGCTGTATCATACAAATAAATAGTTAAAAAGTCATACATTGTGATTCCTGGATTTTTTTTTTTTTTTAGATTATGTCTCTCACAGTGGACATGCACCTACGATGACAATTTCAGACCCCTCCATGATTTCTAAGTGGGAGAACTTGCAAAATAGCAGGGTGTTCAAAAACTTATTTTACTCATATATATATATATATAATTTTTTTTGAACATCCAGACAGAAAAGTTGCCCTAATTGAATAATCTCTGACTAATGAGATCATGCTGAGTGCGCGCACACACACACACACACACACACACACACACACACACACACACACACACACAAGAGAGATAGTCACGGAACAGAGAGAATGTAATAATTTAAAAATCCAAACAAGCACACACACACAAGCAATAAACACACATACACGCAATAAACACACACAGTCTGACTGTGAGAGACAGCAATTCAGTGACTTTATAATCTGTATGCAAGACAGCCATGCATGGAATTACACACACTCTCATACCCAAAGAGACACACACCCACACATACACAATGAATCTGGGACATCTTGTACAATCTCACAACACTTTCCCAGGGTTTTTTTACAGTAGCAAATTTTTAGCATGATGTGCAATAAAAATTAGTTATTTTAAAACACTGTGACAACAGGGTAAACAAATAAATCCCTTAACATCGCAGCCGCAAATTTTTTTTTTTTTTTTCGTTTTTTTTTTTTTTTTTTATGCACATCTTGGACTGTGTTGGAACATTGGTTTGTGTGGTCCCACTGGACCTAAATCTTTTTCAATAGCTCCTGATGCTAAACAGACATCCCAGTGGAACAAACTAGAACAAGCTTAAACCTCCAAAAATACATGTCCTGCATGTTCAATTCGAATTTCTTTTTTTTTGTTCAATCCTACGACTGAAATGTCAGGATGCTCAAACAGCAGCAGGGGGTCTGTGTGCTTTTACAGAAAATCTTGTACATGACGTCCGACTGACGGAAAATGTAACAGCAGGATGTTACAATGTGCACCAAGGTGAAAAAAACCTATATGGAAATCTATTTAAAATACATTTATTTCATACTGCAAATCTATAGTATTAACATATTTTCGACATATCGCTTAAGACTTACTGATATAAATAATATAATTAAACTTTATTTGGAGTACTTCTTTATTGCAAAATGCTAATTTCTTAATATTAAGCCTAAAATGTGTTTTAATATCACTATTAGTAAGGATAGTATGCTCTCTGTATAATATAATTATTTAAATGCAAAATATTTAAAGTGTACCTAAAGTATACTTGCAATAGTTCCACTTCAGCACAATCAAATATACTTAAAGTGGTGGCCAAAATTATTAGAACACCTGACAGATCTGAACATTTTGGGGAAAAACTTGCCTCCAAAACATGATTTCATTTCATGTTCATGAAACATGCAGATGGTTCCACTGAGCACAACAAATATCAGATGAAGTGAGTCGTACTGTTTTTATGCACTTTTAACTTTAATATTTGGTATGTTCACCTTCTGCAGCAATTACAGCAGCACATCTCTCTGGCATAGTGTCAATATATTTCCTGAGAACTTCAAAACTAATGTTATCCCATGCCTTCTGAAACTGAAGCCAAAGGCTTTCCTTTGAATGTACAATAGATCTGTCCAGTTTATTTTCCAACTCGCCCCAGATTTGCACGATGGGGTTGAGGTCCGGACTTTGACGGGCCCAGTCAGTAATTTTTAAATGTTCCAGCAGATTCCTTCCGTCGCAGGAAATTCCTGCAATAATTAAAGGAATGTTTAGGTTCATTGTCCTCTTGGAAAATAACAACTGAAACCTCTTAAATACGCCAAGTGTTCTAATAATGTTGGCCACCACTGTAAGTATATCTTTAGTTGGACATCAGCACTTGCATTAAATCACTTTTTGCTCGCAGGTTTCTCTATAGAGCTCCCCCTACAGCTTCGGAACAGATATTTGACAACACTGTCGTAAAAACTCGTTGGCGACTCTCCCGCCTCCCATCTTCTCCCTCTGGTCATGTGCATTTGTTTTCAAAGAAGCCGGCGCACGGAGCCATGTCCACTGAGGTATGTATGATACATGGAAGGCTAGCATATAAATGTATGTGTGCAGTGCCATAAAGCAATTCGTTACATCGCGAGACCTGATATCACACAATTCTTCCTGACGCTGAAGGCCGGCGGCCCAAAGTCCGCTCACAGGCGCTAGGGGGAAGCGAGACAGCCACTATTCAACCCGAAAAAAAGTCATATAACCAGTCCAATGACTCCGAAGCTGTTCAGTCAGGCCCGGGGTGGGTAATCGGGAGAATCGGGAGAATTCCCGGTGGGCCGCTTCACTTTTGGGCCGGTCGAGGATTTATTAATTTTTTTTTCACATTTGTCACGTTAGTTACATTACACGTTCCGCATTCTGACACCGCAGCGCGCAGCCTCTGCATGGGTTGTACCATGTGAGGGAGTTCTCCCCTTCCCTCCTATAGAGTTGGTTGGGTCCATAGTCCGTCTTTTCAAAAACCGCCAGCGCCTACCGAATACCGATAGCTGGGCCGGCCCTACCGTAACGGTACGCGTCAGGGAGGATGGGAGGAAGAGGCCAGGAGGTATGGAAGCTTGTTTCCGCCACAGAATAAAACATTTTAAAAGATAATTGCGACTTTTTATCTCACAATTGCGAGTTTACATCTCGCAATTCTGACTTTATTTCTCAGAATTACGAGATATAAAGTCAGAATTGCGTGAAATAAAGTCGCAATTGCGTGTTATAAAGTCAGAATTGCGAGATATAAAGTCAGAATTGCGTGAAATAAAGTCGCAATTGCGTGTTATAAAGTCAAAATTGCGAGATATAGAGTCAGAATTGCGTGATATAAAGTCGCAATTGCGTGTTATAAAGTCGGAATTGCGAGATATAGAGTCAGAATTGTGTGAAATAAAGTCGCAATTGCTTCTTATAAAGTCAGAATTGCAAGATATAAAGTCAGAACTGCGTGAAATAAAGTCGCAATTGCTTCTTATAAAGTCTAAGTGAATTATTATTTAACCTTTACATTATTTGTTGAACCATGGTATTAGTAAACTACACAATAGTAAGAGCTGAACTGTTGCTTCATTTATCCAATTTGGAAAAAGTGCTAATTTGGAATTCCACTATGGAAAAAGTGGGCCGGTCTTGGGCCTGAAACTCCCGGGCTGAAAAGTGGCCCCACTCCGGCCCAGTGTTCAGTAAGGGTAAATTAAGCTAAAAACTGTGCAAAATTCACTTTTATAAGGTGTTTGAAGATGTGTGTCCACAGTGTGTGTAAACAACCAGCCTATAATGGTAAAAATCCACCTAATACTTTTTTTATAATCCCTATATAGGCTATCATTATCAATCTCTCAGAACAAGCTGTTTCAAATTTCCCCCTACTCATACGTAAGAGTAGAGAAACCCCACCCATGACTGGTGATGATCTGTCCTATTAGCATAGATCCCATCCTGAGTGAGAAGCAGCAGTCCGCCATTACTGTTTACTTTCTCTATCAGCTAGTATTACAATGTCTGCGCCTAAAAAACATTATAAAATGTTCTGTTGCTGGATGTACCAAAGAAAATACGAGTCTCCATAGACTCCCGGGCATCCGAGCCACTGAGAATATAGAATATGAGCTGAAGAATGTCGGTAAAATGTTACAAAAATCATTTTACACATGACTGCTTCACCAACGAGGGTCAGTACAACGCTGGATTTGCGAAAAGGTTTTTTCTGAAGGATGGGTCAATACCAAAGCTTTGTGCTCTAACTTCATATCGAGAACAAGTAAGTAGGCCTATGCCACTGAATACATTTACATTTATTCATTTAGCAGACGCTTTTATCCAAAACGACAGCAACTCATTTGCATTTAAAGGTACACACACACACATTTTTGCTCACACCCACATAGGGGCAAATTTGACACTATAATAAAAAAATCTGGGTGGTATTTTGAGCTGAAACTTCACAGAAACCAGAGATTTATATTACATCATGTGAAAATGGGCATAATAGATAACCTTTTAGTACAAAATGAGTTGTTACAATTTAGCATACTAAACGTACAATTGCAGGATATTTATATTAAGTACATAAATACAAATGTATTTGTAGCATAAAAATATGCTACAGTATACTTAGCATAAAATAAATGTATTTCAAATACATTTTAGTATATTTATTTTTCACTAGGAGAGTGCCTATTATGTTTCACTCTTTAAAGGTTACAAAATTGTGCCATTATTTATACACATTATTTATCACATTTTCTATGCAACAGAAAAGGAGAAAGTTCGGGGAATTAGCAAACAATTCTTATCCAAAAAGTATGACAAAAATAATGTCAGAATTAAATCTTTGAAAGAATTACTTTACAATTACAACATCCTGTCTCTGTCTTAATCAGCAGGATGTCATGTTCACATCTTTGTACATGCAGACATCTGATATTTCAAGAGAACGACTGAAAAAAAAAATAGGAAAAATAAAGGAACACTAAAGAAAAGTCACTGGAAGAAGTGCAACTGGAAGAAAACAAAACTAGAGGTATTTCGCGTTTCATGGAAGGAGAGCTCAATTGCATACAGAGAGGCCTTAAAAGCTGCTAGATCTGCTTATTCTTCAACCCTATTAGAAGAAAATAAACAAAACCGTAGATATTTATTTGAAACAGTGGCTAAACTAATGAAAAATAAAGCTTCAAGCCCAGAAGTTTCCAAGCAGCACAGCAGTAATGACTTCATGAACTTCTTCACTTATAAGATTGATAATATCAGGGAGGAAATTATAACTATGCAACCATCTACTACAGTATTGCATCAGGGAGTGCATTGTAGTCTCCCTAAGGAAAAATTTGATTCATTCATTGCTATAGGAGAGGAAGAATTAGCTAAACTCGTTAAATCATCTAAATCGACAACAGGATACGTACCAAAAACTTTTAAGCTGGCTATGATTAAACCGCTTGTTAAAAAAAACACAACTTGATCCTACAGAATTAGTCAATTAATTTAAAGCTCTACATGGACTGGCACCAAAATATGTTTCTGAATGTTTCTACATTTTAGTTGCTCACAGAGATCTCTGAGATCCCAAAATCAGCTGCTCCTTGAAATTCCTCTTCATCAGCCCTGTGAAGGCCTCATCGACACAACCAATCTGACTTCTGACCTGTAATGCTGCCTGGCTCATAATCATACACTGTTCACTCGTTGGCCAGAGGAGAACTGGCCCCCGACTGAGCCTGGGTGAGCAATTGAGATTTATTGAAAACTGGCTGTAGTAGTTTTTGTAGCTGTAGCAGATGTTTAAGCATCTGGACAATCCCGTGGCTTTGTTTCTGATGTTAAATCTGTTTAGCTGATTTGACAATCTTGTTTGGGTATAAAAAACAAATAAATAAATAAATTGAAGAAATTATTATTTTACACTATTACACATTTAAAGAGAAGACTTCTCCACTGACCAAAAATTAAGATTTTATTTAGCTGGTTAACCACATTAGCCCCTGCTGGTAGATAATTATGGTCGTACTTACACCATTCTACGACCAAAAAGCATATTTCTCCCCTGATGACCATTCAAACGTAAATGTGAGTACTGAAGTAAATTTTTATTTCAATATTTCAATAACATATATTGCATTATATTATAATTAGTACTATATGTTTTGCTACATTTTTTGCAGCTCTAAAGTCTAAAGCCCACAACAAAAAGATCAAGGTGCCAGAAAAAAACATTTGTAACTCTCCAAAGTTTTATTTGTCAGTGAAAAATCTTAAAAGAACCATTTTTCTTAGTCTGAAGAACCTTAGACCAAAGAACTGTATCACCCTTTTAAACAATAGAAAGTTCCATAGATGATAAAGTCGACATGAAACGGAAGTTGTGCGATAGTATTTTCTTCCCTATTGTGATGTCTAAGTGAAACCTGATTTTTTTTTTTTTCATCGTGTATTGATTGGATTGTTGAAGTTTGATATTGCTGTGATCTCATGCAAGTGACAGGCTGCAATATTAAATAAATAATAAATACTGTAATATCTATTATAAATATTACCATTTACATGAATGAGAACATATAGCTTTATCCAGGTACTTTCTCCAGACCAAGGAGGCATTTATATAGCGCTTTGTACTACTGTACACCAAAAGCGCTTTACAATCATATCAGGGGGTCTTCTCCTCCTCCACCACCAGTGTGCGGTAGCCACAGATCAAAGGTGCCAGTGCGCTCACCAGCTATACATGGAGAGAGAAGAGTCAATTCAAAGGAGGCCATGATTGATAAAGGCCAATGGAGGGAATTTGACCAGGACGCCTGGGTTTTCACCCCTACTGTTTAACGAGAATATGGGATTTTTAATGACCATAGAGAGTCAGGACCTCTCTTTAACATCTCCTCTGAATGACGCTGCTTGTTCCAGTATATTCCCCATCACTATACTGGGGCTTTAGGACCCACTCAGACCACAGGGTGAGCACCTACTGGCCCAAACTAACACCTCTTCCATCAGCAACCTAGTTTCCGCAGGAGGTCTCCTATCCAGGTACTATCCAGGCTCAACCGTGCTTAGCTTCAGTGGGCAATCAGTCTTGGGCTACAAGGTGATATGTCTGTGGCTTCCCCTCATCTCTGCCTTCAATGTTTCTTCTTCACTCTTACTCCAGATAAACTTGACGGAAGAGTGAACCTGTATAAGTGGTTGCAGAGTGTATTGTGTGCAGTGGCTTATTCATTTCCTCACCATATTTG
The DNA here is from genome assembly GCF_949319135.1 of Squalius cephalus. Lineage (NCBI taxonomy): Eukaryota > Metazoa > Chordata > Actinopteri > Cypriniformes > Leuciscidae > Squalius > Squalius cephalus. The sequence continues at coordinate 45,246,855 of NC_137122.1, read as the reverse complement.
CGGTAATCTATTTATTGGCCAGTGCAGAGTCACGACGCACTCTCTAGAGTCTACATTAGGAGTGAGAGTTGAGGCATGAAGAGATTTACATGTTAAATGTCACTTCCTCAGTAAATGTTTTAATGGGAATGTGAATGCAGCATGCTGTGTGTTATTAGTTTCCTGCCATGACTGATGGCATTTTCTCTAGTTTTTATTCTGTTTGCCCTCCAACTGCAGAGTGAACACAACATGGCCAATAATATGTGGAGAACCTACTTCAGCTTCATCCATTACTAGTAGGCACATAAAATCAATAACATAAAAATTCAGTTGCATAAACGTGTGGACTAGTTTGACCAATAGCAGTTAGATCAGTAGATAATCAGATAAAATTATAGATCAGCTAGATAATCAATCTTACTTAAATCAGATGAATATACATTATGTAACTGACTTTAAAAGGTCAGAACCAGTCTTGGAAGGAAAAAAACAAAAACAAAAACCTAGATGACTTAAGACTATAGTATAAGCAATTTATGCAACCAGTCACCGTTTTGAATTTCAGCCATTCCCTTAATAATGGATGCATTCTGAAAATAATACACTTTCTGACTCTAGCTACATGCTCTTTAGATGCCCATTTCTCACCGTAAGCAATTTTTTTGGCTTGTAAACATGCTTATTTTTCCAGTAATTACTGATTACCCCAGTAAAGTGTTTTTATGACTTCAATGTATTGGCCATAACAATAATTGTTTGGTCCTCTGGAACCATTTTGCAGTTACTATGGTTCTTGGCTAAGCTTTACGATCGAAGGTAATAGCTTTTTAAAAGCTAAACTCAAACTTAAATTTTCACGACATGCATATATATGCACAGCAAATATCACTTCAAAGACAAGGCCAAGTTCTTAGTGCGCTCACAGGTGTAAAAAACTTGAGTAATTCAGCTGAGGCAGAGGAAGCAGAATATCACATGGAGCACAGAATCACAACAAGGTTTTTGAGTGGCAGGTTTGAAATGCAAATGAGTGTGGATCAATGTTAACTTAAATGCCTCTATCGGACAGTACAGACTTTTAAACAGCTGTAATATCAGTGTCTTATAAAACTGCAGAGGATGTGTCAGTAAGTGTGAATAATACATCACACACACACACAAAGAAATAAACTTAAAAAATTATATTGGATCATTTTTTATCCCAATCTGCCATGTGTCACTCAAGATAGGAACAAAGCTCCATGTGAAGCCTCTAAGGTTATTCAGAATTCATCACAGTTGTCAATTTGGCATTGGAATATGCGTTCAGTCACTCATTAAGGTAAAAAGAATGTCAAAAATGAGATCTTCAAATATACAGCAGTGTCAAAAATTCCCCTAAAACTCAACAACTTACAATACAAATAAAATAGTGTATTAGTAAAAAAAAAGAAAAGTGGATCATAGATGTAAAACAAATAATGTATCCTGTGAGAACAGCCCATGTCAAAAAGTCAGTGAAAGTTCAAAGATGTTAAGTGAACTTCAGAGGCCTAAAGGTCTGAAATTAAAATATAACATTACTAATTCAAGTTCTACTTTTAGTACTACTACTTTAATAATAATAATAATAATAATAATAATAATAAATGTGTTAATAAATATTAATATTAAAGAGATAGTTCACCCAAAAATGAAAATTCTGTCATCAGAATCAAGTTGTTTCAAACCTGTATGAATTTCTTTTTTCTGCTGAACACAAAAGAAGATATTTTGAAAAAATGTCTAACCAAACAGTTGATGGACCCCACTGACTTCCATAGTAAGAAAAAAAAATAGCCTACTAAAAAACTAAAAAACTTTGAACATTGCATTTACGTCCAATAATTTCCAAAAGTACAAAAAGTCCCTGCCAAAGCCAGAGAGTAGATCTGGGACAGTCAAGTAGGAAATAACATTAATATCACGCATAATTATATATGTGATATAAAGGTCCTTTGTTGCTGTAAATGATTAAGACATACTACGCCGTTCATAATGCTTTGAAAGCATGTAATTATAGGAATCAACAAACCTTGTTTACATTAAACATTATGATGGGTTGGATGGTTGAAAGCCTTTTCATGTCTGTTGAGTAAATAAAAGTACTTTGCGTGCTAAGCTTCAAGAAACCTTTCTAGATGTTTACTGTAACGCTTAATGCAAGGCTTAAGGTAATAGTTACCAAATCCTCAAGCAGCATATGTTTTCATGTAAATTAACGAAGACAATAGAGCCAAAATAAGAACTGATGAATAAAAATAAAAAAAGATTAGCAAAACTATCAAAATATTGATAGTGTGCAAAAAACAGCATCCTGCTCTGTACTACTACAGACAAATCTTAGAAGCATCAATAGGAACTGTACACTCCTACTTTTACTCAGTGAGGACACAATACATTTATCAAAAGTGACAGTAAATGCATCTATTAGAAAAGATTTCAATTTCAAATAAATGCTGTTCTTTTGAACGTTCTATTCACCAAATAATCACATCAAAAAATCATAAAAACATAATTGTTTCCACAAAATATTAAGCAGCACAACTGTTTTCAACACTGATGATAACAAGAAATCTTCCAAATAAGCACATTAGAATGATTTCTGAAGGAACATGTGACACTGAAGACTAGAGTAATGATGCCGAAAATTCAGTTTTGCCATCACAGGAATAAATTACATTTTTAAATATATTCCAACAGAAAAAAAAGAGAGAGAGAGAAAAAAAAAAACGTATTTTAAATTGTGTATTATGTACATTTTAGTGGCCTACATCCAGAAATCTTCACAGAGCTCTTCATAGCTGGCACCAGTTATAAGCTCAGAGTTTTCATGCGGCTTTCCAGAGTTTTAGTATCTTTAGTAAGTCTTAGCAAGCATATGGCATTCTAAATTTGGCAGATGTTGTTGGGCACAGTATCTGACAGGGTTAAAAGACCTGGAAGTTCGTTGGTTATTTGTCAAAGTAAAACAGGTGTGGAGAGCTAAGCAGTGACCCGCAGTAGGGTCAATACAATGCTGGCATTTATCATTGGAAAGCCAGATAACGGGTATTGACTGTTACGCGCCACTCAGGCTGGTTTGGAGAAGGTAAAGTTCAGGCAAGGTATTCAATCTAATTTGATTAGACTGAGCACATGCAATTATGGAGGTCAGCCAATTATTTTTGTTAATAAATGCTGAAGAGCCTGAAATGGTAGCTTTTGTTAACGTTATCTACATGGATAACAGCAGTGTTAATGTAGTCCTTCACAGTTTGGGGCCTGAGTATCAGGGCTCTTCAGGAACACTGTTTATATTATATTAGCAAATAATATTAGAGGAAACGTAGAGAGAAATTAAAGCACTCCTGTTGACAGAAGAATAGCTGAGTTTCCTTGGCATGGCATTGTCATATAGTCAGGAGAGCAGGATTGTTTAAAAAGGCTTTTAAAATTTGAGAACTCAGAATTGAAATCTCAACCTCTCCACAAAACAGCTACATGGAAGAGTGGATGCTATATGTATTACCAATGCATAACTGAAGAGCCTTTACAGATAAGCTTTTTATGGAAATTATTGTGAAGAGAGGTAAAAATTTACATTTGATTGCATAAGTTGATAGGAGAGGTTCTAACAGCACTATAGTACACTAGCAAGAAGGCTTGACCTTTAAAGAGTGTTTGTCTGTTGGGAAAACAGTGCTTGGGTGTTTAACAGATGGTGTACTTTTCTGGTTTCCCATTAGATTGAACTGAGGAAGTAAATGCATGCTGATGTAGCTCCATATATAAGATCAGTGAGAACAGTAGTGGTTTGTAGATCTACTTAAAGCTAGACTTACAGCATGTTCAATTGTTTTTTTCATACATTCAAATTAAACCTATTTTTTTAATTCAACATTTTTGATTTGAAATTGTTAGATTGCAGACAAAATATTCAGAGCAAAGCAAAAGCTGAAAACAACTATAATCCACAAAAGTAATAAAAACTGAGCGTCTGAAAATGCTGAAATGTATGGGGCTGTACAGTGCAACATAGGCTATTACTGTGGTCTATAACCAACAAAAAAAATCAGTCTGTGCAATGAATCAATGTACCACCTTATCATGCGTTCAATATATTTTTGCATGTGTGTGAGACAGGGCCACTTGATGGTGTGAAGCATAGACTTCCGCATTGTCCGTCATTTTAATTTTCATATTTTAATACGCCATTTAATCGCCTCTGTTTTTGTTCACATTTTCAAATGTATTCATGAACTTACAGGACAAGCATTTAGACTAGATTATGCATTTATTTATTTATGATAATTAAGAAGTTGAACAGAGACTGTGGGTCACTTTTCATGTTATATCATGAATGTTTGTCCATTAAATCGCAATAAGCTTTGTGCTTTGTTACTTATGATATTAAATAAAGTTTCGGCTTTCAAATTCTGTCCACTTTATCACAAAATTCAAACAATGCCGTTTTTGCGCGAGAGATCGCTCTACCGCCGTTCAAGTAAAGTGGAGCGCGAGTGAATGCAATCTTCCTCTTTACTACGTTACAGAACGAAATGAACATCAAAAAATATGGTGCAAGATAGTCCAACTTACCGAAATCAGTCTCATGTAATCGCTCAATCAGTGTTTCAGCCACGTCTTGTAAACAAGGTCACGTCACTCAGAAAAGACATTCGTTGACAATTAACTTGACAATCAGCAAGAGTGCACTCGCCACCAAGTGGGCAGGGGTGAGAATTACAGTTACAAGTTACAATCAGATCCAAGTGGTACTCACTGCAGAGTCAAATAACGACCAGCTCCTCCTCTCTGGAGCTCCAATGGGGTTGGATTAGTCCAGCTCCTCCTCTCTGGAGCTCTAAGGGGGTGGGGGGATAGAGTTATGGGTAGACTTAGGGTGTGGTTGGATATTCTAGCTCCACCCATTAAGGCCCAAAATTTTCAGTTAACGCAACCTCTGGTGCTAAGCTAAAGTTTGTTGTGTGCTTGTTTGTGTGTAAGGTTAATGTATGGCTGCACTGTTAACCAAAATTAAACCGTTTATGAAATCGCAAAGGCTGCAATTTTTAAATAAATATATATAAAAATAATATATATATTTAGCGTATTTCATGGTGAAAGGCAGCACTATGATCAAAGTGGCTGGGGATCGTTTGGTTAGCAGTACATTCTGCTCCATCTCTGTAAACGTCACATTTGAAAAAGCAACCATCTTTCCAAACTTGTAATGAGAAACATTTACAAACCTGCTGTCCAATAAAAGAGAATAATTAATCGAGTGTTTAAAATAACTTTGTCACCTTATCATAAAAAAAAACAAAAAACACTGCAACATTCACTAGAGACACAACATAGCAAAGACATCATTACAGGTATTTAGAGAATATATTTATGAATATAACATGAAAAATTGACAAAATACACTTACATTCCACATTCAATCTATGTGAACAAGTCTCATGCAGTGTTACTTCAAGTAAATATATCTTTTAATATGGACTCTAAATATAGACTTTTAGGCTTTAGACTCCACTGTTATGGTGGCCATTTCAGTAGATTTACTCACTAACATTGTTGTGGAAAAACAATAAGCATGGAAACTTATGGTGGTATCGTGCTACAGCGCACATTCTATCAGCTGCAGTTCTGGCGCCTCAGTCCCAATACTGTAAAACTCGACGTACATTCACATCACATGTTAATGCAGAGGTAGAGTTACACTCACAGGACACTGCACTTATTCGAAATCACAAAAGTTCATTATTTGCTCGTGAAATGTTTACCCGGCAAAGCTTTTATATTTAAAGCTTTGCCAGGTAAACATTTCATTGTCTTTCTGTTCTGACATGACGCACTTTTTCTAAGCGCGTGCGCACAGTCAAACAGCGCCAAACTGGATTTCTGTTGGGTCAGACCCATCTGCTAGCGATGGGTGGCCGAGACTGAGAGAGCCACATGGAGCTACATGGAAAATATGCACAAAACAAGCCACTTTGAAATTTTGCTGTTTTCATGAATACAAAAGTTGGGTGACCCTCCCTCTAGTCTAGACTAAAAAAATTGGATGACCCTCCCCTCAACAAAGAATAAAAAGACATGACCCTCCCCTATTTTCCTCCGGTGGTCCATTCCATAAATACCGAACGGTCCCTTACAGTCTCTGATTAAACAGACCACTTGATTTCACAGAAAACATCCTTCTCTCTCAGGCAAAGAGGCCATAACAACATTCAGAGATCATGCAGTGGATGTCTCAGCAAAATAGTTGTGCACACATGACACTCAATCAAACAAATGAGTCCTTGGTTAGTGGCAGGCACGTACACACGTAGGTCGCACTCTGTGCTCCGATCACTCCTTTTTTCCGATGGCTGCCCGCATGTGAAGTTATTTTCATAAATCATGAGCTGCTCTGGATGCACTGTTGATTACGTCAGTGTTTAATCAGGCAAGTAATGCTTGAGTTTGGAATTTGACAGTGCCCAAGGGCAACTTTTGAGACCTGTCAACATTTACAATGAACCATTATTGCATCACAATTAGCATTCAGTATTCAAGTATAATTTGTGACAACTAGATTCCAAACTCACGCATCACGGTGTTACATTTAATAGTATTAGACAATCAAACAACTTCTTTATGCAGTACAGTAATGACTAGAGACACAAAATGCCAGGCTTTGGAAAATCTGTCCACCACCATGATGTGAGTTTTGATGGAGACTGCTGCAGTGACAAAATCCATCGAGATGCAAGACCAAGAAAAAATGACAGCGAAAGTAATTAGCCTTCATGAAGAGCAGACCCAGCAACACAATATAACCACCTTTTTAAGACAGATGCAGCCTGGAGAGCCAGGTTGCTGTTGTTGTTGCCTCTTCATTGTGGTCTCAAAGCCTCATCTGATGAGTGAAACCAATTTAGACCTCAGGATAATAGAGTACGCTTTCTCCTACATCTACTTTATCAGTCTGGGAGATTGAATGGGGGAAGAAAGTGTCTGAAATTGAATTTAAAGAATTTCAAAAACAGTGGTTCTCAATCAGGGGACCAGAGGCCACTAATAAGCCTCAGCAAATTTCCACAGAAAGGAGGCCACAGAAAGATTTCAAATTATTTAAAATAAATTATATTAAAATACTCTTATTATTTTAATGTAATGTAGTTTAAACTTTGAAAACAAGCAGCTTTGTCGTAACTACATCAGAAATACTGGAGGAAATACCTTAGCCTAAATGGGAGACCATTGAATATTGTGTTGGGCAATGGGAGGGCTTTAGAGTCAAAGGTTGAGAAACACTGGCCTAAAGGGGTATACATTTCAAGTACTGACACATAATATCCAACAGCTACCAGAAAGGCAGAGTATAGGCTTGATGAAACGGCTTGAGAATTTGTGGTGTAACCTAATTTATGAGTTGCACAATAATACATCTTAATTAACATAAAATCCATACTAGGCACATTATCAGCCTAATTGGATCTTATTCAGAGCTGAACACATATACTGTGCACATGTACATTCGCTATTATAAGAGGATCTGGTTGTCATAGCTTCAACAGTTGTTAATCCTGCAAGACCACAGTTAATTGACAGAGGTAGACGCAGCACTACACATTCATATCTACATAAAAGTCTCTGCCTCTGAGGGTGATCTGCCTAAACTGGGACACACAAATTGAATCAAAATTCCATCTAATATTCACTTCCACTGTAGCATATACTAGAATCAAAACTCTTCCATTTGTCTTGTACAACCAATTTATGGTTTTTATCTTTGCGGATAAGCAATATACGTCTATAATTCATCACTAAACACCATCACTGAAGAATCTACTTTACATATTTGACTGTACTATCTCTTTTCCTCAGTAAACCTGCATTGTCTCGTAAGTTAACGCCTAAGTGTGACTTAAAGCACACTTTCCCGTCTCTTTTTAAATATCCCTTTCTTTGTACCATCTAAAAGGATCAAGCAATTTTGCTCACCTGGTGTCTCCTTGAGAACCTACTGATTGCAACAGCACTTTCAAAACGTCTTCTCCGTCTTTTCAAAAATCCCTTTCTCACCTGGTGTCTCCTTGTAAACACTTTCAAAACAGATGGTTTTGCAGCCTCACACCTAGTGTCTGCATATGATATCTCTGGTTGTACACAATCACAGCATAATTGCCATTTGATTCCCAGAGAAACACCCTAATCATGATCTCTCTGCACAAGATGCTTCTGCCCCTGCGTTGAGACTCTTGAAACTGTTTTAAACTCTTCATCCTGATTTTCTAAACTGCTGTCATCTGCAACCAGCATTGTTATTATAAACTAACAGATGCAATGGCATCAAATCCACCACTGGTGGTGGTTGAGGAGAGATTCCCTGATATGATTGTAAAGCGCTTTGGGTGTACAGTAGTACATAAGAAAGCGCTATATAAAATGCCTCAGTCATTCATTCAAATCTTTTATCTTTTCATGCGTCTTTTTCTATCTGAAACCAGGGCACATTTCAGCATTTAAGGAAAGTATAAAGACAGACAATACTGTAGAGAAAGAACACATTGAAGCACACAGACACACTCGCACTCAGGTGGCCAAAACAAGATCCATTGCAACACAAATTTGTGTCGCAGAACACAAAGCAGACACTTAAGCCGCATGTACAGTACATTACATGGTTCAAGTGACCCAATTCTGATGTTTTTCCTCCCATGTGACACAGAGCGGATATGACCCACGACCGTACAGTATAAGCAGGAAAAAAGCACATGGGTTCCTCATTTATATGCAGAAATAAATCTGATATGAATTCCGGTACATGCATTGCGTCTGCCATGTAAACAGATCGGATACTCATCAATGCAAGCCGTCCGTCATTGAAAAAGCGACAGTGGTGAATGACGTCAAAAATCTACTTTAGTGGACACAGTCACATATGAGAGTTGCGACACTCTGTGATCTCGCCGTCACGCAGTCACGTTTCGTATAGCTCTCAATTGTTCCAAACAAATCGCGTTGCCAGTGATTTTAAGCGGGGCAGAGAGCAGCAACTATTATTGCAGCAATTATCGGTAAATATTGACGCATAATGTACATTGATTATTACATTGACACTAAAATTACTTGCATATAATAGCATTTTTTTTTTTCTGGGGAGTAGCAGAAACGGTATTAATACATTTTTGTGTTTAATTTTGGAGGGAAATTGGCTGATCCCATAACGTAGAATACACACACACACACACACACACACACACGTCAGTAAAGCCCTTTGAATAGAATACATTTTATGCATTTTATACATACATTTCTTCTATGATCTAAATTAATAACATCCTAATGTCATGTTATGACACTTTCACATAAACCTGCACAACAAGTGAATATCAATGAATGCCAGAAGCTGCTTAGTTTAAGTCAAGAAAGAAGTTTGATCAACAGTATAAAATATACAAGGCAACCAGTTGTGTAGGTAAGTTTAGGGGTAGGTAAGTTTTCCTTTAAGGGATGTATCAGCGATTTCAGGCCCAAACATAAATGATCACATTCATCTAATCTTTCCTAACGATCCGCTAGCTACCCGCCCCATAAGCATGCTGTCAAAAAAACGCGTCTCTCTAGGCCAGTGGTTTCCAAACCTGTCCTGAAGGCACCCCAACACTGCACATTTTCTTTGTCTCCCTAATCAAACACACCTGATTCAACTCATCAGCTCATTAACCCATGTGATAATGAGCTGATGAGTTGAATCAGGTGTGTTTGATTAGGGAGACAAAGAAAACGTGCTGTGTTGGGGTGCCTTCAGGACAGGTTTGAGATCCACTGCTCTAGGCAGCCTAGGCTCTGAGATCTGCACACAAAAACAACATCATTTATGTTTGGGCCTGAAATCGCTGATACAACCTTTAATGCTCTTCAAAGAAACTTCAGAGAAAAATTACAGAAAGCAGGCCAGAAAAGTAATACAAGTGTTCACAATAGCCATTACATTCTTTCACCAAAGATGTAGGATGATCTGGAGACCTGGTGGTGAATCGAGAATCAGTCAAATGCTTATCCATACATTGATTACAAAAGTATTCAAACTCCACGCTAATGCTATAGTTACTTGGATTTTTGAGTAAGAGCATTCCCCTGCTAGAAGCATACCGTGTCATAGGCCCCAGAGGCGACCGGGTCTTGAATCAAGACTGTTGCAGCTGGACAGAACTGGGAAAGAGGAAACAGTGTTAAGGTTAACACATTGAAGGATATACACAGATTGAAAGCCTATGTTTCCTAAACATTTTCATGAGGTTGAGATTACAGAAGTGAGAGTACGCACCTATAGTTAGGTCTATACCTATTTGGACATTTGTCAAGATTTTTGTTATTTTGGCTCTGTACATATTTCCTGTATACAGTACTGTGCAAAAGTCTTTGCCCCCCCCCCCCCCCCCCCAAAAAAAATGTTTTTAAGTCAGTTATTTATATCTTTTGCTGTAGTGTGTCAGTAGGAAATATCAGTTTACATTTCCAAACATTCTTTTTGCCATTAATTGTATTAATCCAGTGAGATTTGTGTATGCACAAGGAGTATAATCTGATCTCACCATCATCGAGTCCGTCTGTGATTACATGAAGAAACAGGTTTCTTCAAGCATCTTGGAGACATTCCCGCAGTTCTTCTGGATTTAGTTTGTCTCAGTTTTTTCTGTTTCTTCACTGAAATATTAACATGCCTAAAACTTTTACACAGTACTGTATATATACAAACAACTATTGTTATTCAAATGTGTATTCTTACACAATAACATTATGGAAGAAGCTGGATGACTATTTTGCTCATCCAACAAATTATGCAAATAAGGGAAAAATATATATATTTTTTATTGCATTATGATACCATATATACAAATAATAAATTCTGCTTTTATGTTTATATAATTCTATAATTCAGGATTTTTTATGCGGTCATAGAGGTGTAAATTCGATGTAAAAAAAACTACTGAGGTCATAGTTTGTGGGGGTACTGTTGTACTTGCTTTATATCCAGATGTATTTCTAATATTCAAAAAATAAGAAACCCCTCTGAATACAATGTAGGGCAACATCACCTTTAACTATGACCTCAGTATTGAATTGATACATTTCTGACTGATTCTAAACTTCATAAAAGTAGAATTCATGGAAAGCTGTAGTATTGAATTACGTCATATCATTGTACAGGCGTACCTAATAAAGTGGACACTAAAGGCTGGCATACACGGTGCGATTTTTGCTGTTTTACGAGTTCGCAGATGATTTTTTTTTTTTTTTTTTCACTCGGGGGAAATCGAGTGGAAATCGGTGATGCTCGCATGGTCGCTGCTCGCAGCGTGTGAGAGGAATTACAAGCCGAGCCGACCACGGTACGAGCACCTCCCGACCTCCCGAAAATGTTTAAACATGTTTTAAAAATTCGGGGAGTCGGCCCGATTTTCAACAGCGAATAGGCTATCCCCTATTGCCAAATCATACAGAACCACGTCACAGGCTAGATCGATGGGGCTATACCTCAGTGGCAGCAACCATACAGTCACACACACACACACACACACACACACACACACACACACACACACACACACACTCTCTCTCTCTCTCTCTCTCTCTCTCTCTCTCTCTCTCTCTCTCTCTCTCTCTCTCTCTCTCTCTAAAAAAAATTTAAGTTTTTATGTTGAAAGGAATGGCTATGTTCTCTGCTTTTCAACAAATCATTTGCACACACATTTCTGTCATTTTTCTGAATGCTGGATCTGAAGCTTTAGTTGCCTGCAACATTGAAAGCTCCGGTCTCTGTGTTTGGCGAGAAAGCTCACGTGATTGCCGCCGGCTCAGGATAAAATTTGTGCAGGACAGTCATGCCATGTACCAGCTGCTTTGCCGCGATTATCAGTTTAACTGACTCGTAACGTGTGCAATATCTCACAACCTCCCGAGTGTCCGAACTCACACCGTGTACGCCCGACATAAGTGTATACAACATCCTTACTGTGAGGTTGTGTCATTATCATGGTCCTGTACTGACCTGGCCCCTTTCACAGAAGTCCAGGGAGAGACAACAAGAGATAATGCTGAAGGTAGATGGGCTGACAGAGATGGAGAGGTAAAGTGTGCTAACTCTGGATGAGATAGCAATTACACCGAGTGTGGAGCTGCACCTGGGAAGAGAGGAGCTTTATGGGGACATGACATTAACCTGGGCACAGAGGAATGGCAACATATGTGTTTCTGTGTGTGTTTTTATGTTGGCAGGGACCACAACACGATGGAAGCCAGTTGTAGCTTACCACTACAGTGGTAACTCCACTAATGGGGCAATCTACAAGCCTATCATCCTCAACATCATTGACAAGGCAGCTTCCATAGGGCTTCATGTGGTTAACGTCACCACCGACATGGGCAGCCCTAATCGGGCAATGTGGAAGGCCTTTGGAGTGGATCAAAACAAAACATCTGTCCCACATCCGGCAAGATCAGACAAGAGGTTATACTTCATGCCAGGCGTCCCACATCTGGTTAAGAACTTTGAGAGTGCCCTGGTCCATGGACAGATTTTTACGATTCCTCCAGATACGGTAGAGAAGGAGAACATTGTCTTCAATAAGGTTTCAATAGGTCCACTAAAATATTTGGTGGATTATCAAGAGGGGATGACATTGAAAATTGCTCCAAATCTATCAAGTGAAGGTGGGCCCTGCGATGAATGTCTTTAGCAAGGCAACAAGTGCAGGCCTGAAAGACATGTTGGAGCAGGAACAAAGACCCCCTCTTACCGGACAACAGCATGGTTTCTGGAGCAGGTGGACCACTGGTTTGACATCACCTAACCCTAAAGCAGACCTGTAAACGCCCACATTACCTCAAAACAAAGAATCAGAGACGTACTCCTCTGCTTTTCATCAAGTTTGGAAGACACGTTGTGTTTGTGCTGTGCTGTTTACCTTGGATTTACCTCAGAAGAATTAAAAGAATACGATTTGAAGATGAGAAAGATTTTTAAGAAGGTAAGAAATTTCCACTCATAATAGTAAGCATGTTATTGTTGCATAAGCTTTACATTGTAGCTACTAGTTTAACTAGTGCCAGACTAAAATATATGTGTATATACATATATTTATAGAAACATGTTGAAATGTGAACTATAGACAGGTAGGCAACCTTTCAATGCTAAATTTATATACATGTACGACACAAGGATGTTTTTACGTTCGATTGTTACCGGCTGTGTCCGCCGGCATTTTGACAGTCAAAAATAGTCGATCTCCAAATGCAACATAACAGGGAGGAGAGTAAAGATGGAAAGCTCCTAAACAGAGGTGGACAGTAACAAAGTACATTTACTTGAGTACTGCACTTAAGTACACTTTTTGAGTATCTGTACTTTACTTGAGTATTATTTTTTTCTGGAAACATTTTACTTTAACTTCACTACATTTGAAAGACAGATCCACTACATTTCTGTCAAGGTCATTGAGTAGAAAGTAGTAATGCCAGTCAGGGGATGATTTTGGTTGCAGGGGCTGCATTTTGGTTAGAAATGAAAGTCAGGTTGACGCTAGGATGTTGGTTTCTGACGTCAAACCTATTTTCATTTTCAACCACAATACAACGTCTGTCCAACTTTGGAGATTGATGTCAATCTGATGTTGGATTCTGACATCAATCTGATTTTCATTTTCAACGTTTGGTTTGGTCTTCTAAATGCAAATTTTGTCATTGTTTTGGAACACACTAGCTTATAACAGTAAGGCTAACATATTCATACTAAAAGCCAAAAAACTTTTAATAGGGCAGTATTTGAGGGAACAGCCATTTGGGTGTCCAAAACCATCATGGACGTTATTGAGTGCACTTACTCAATCTCACATTCAATCCCACTACTGGAACTGTGTTCTAGAAATAAATTTGACATTGATATGAGGGTTGGTAGGCAGGCATATATTCAGAGGCATAAGGTACTGTAAGTATTACATACAACAATGCAACAATAAAACAATTCATTGACATTTACTTTTTACTTTTGATACTTAAGTACTTTTAAAAACTAGCTGTACTTTTAGTAAAAATCAGTCTTTACAACTTTTACTTTTAACGGGGTAATATTTGACCAGTAGTATCTATACTTTCACTCAAGTAAGGAAGTTGTATACTTTGTCCACCTCTGCTCCTAAAGCTTAGTTCCATATAAATTCACATATAATGTGTTGTTTTGTCGTTAGTGAAAATCAATATTGACTTTGTATTTGAAAAAGGATCCTCATTAAGAAACAACGCTAAAATTCAGAGTCAGTTCACTCACATTCGGAGATCGACTTTTTTTGACTGACAAAATGCCGGCGAACACAGCTACAGTGAGTAGTTCAAAATCTTTCTTTTTAGTAAACTCTGTGTACACAAACAATGTTCTCAATGCTCGAGTTCATGTGAAGAGCCCCTGGTGATACTTTGAGCAAAGTTTCATGTTGTGTCGAGCCTTCTTAGTGTTTTAAAAATAGCGATTTTTGATGCTATCACTGTAGTGCCCCAAGCACTCCCATTCAAAAGGCAATTTGACCAAAAACGAAAATACGGTGGAAAAAATAAACATTTCATAGAATTTGTTTTTTAAATGTTGTATAAGTTTAATAATTGTAAACGTTTCATGATTTCAATTAATTAGACATGCTTTTTGATTACAAAAAAATGTACACCACGTATCCGTAACACGCCCGCTCTACGAGTACACTAGTAGTACCACCCCCCCCTGAAAAAAATCCTAGGGGAAACACTGCAAATCTGTATGAATTTCTTTATTCTTCTGAACACAAAAGAAGATATTTTGAAGAATGTCAGTAACCAAACAGTTGACTTTCATAGTATTTTTTTTCCCCCTACTAATTTTTGAAGGGCTAATATCATTGACAGAAACAGTAGGCTTGTTTCCATTACAGATTTGCGCAAAACTTTTGCGATTTTTTCTAAATATCGATAAAAAACTATTGCGAAATGACGGCGTTTCCATTAACCGATGTTATGCGACTAAATGTCATTTTTTCCTCTCGCGATAAGTCATTCCAAAAATCATGGCAACAGACGTTGGTAGGTTTATATATATCACAACCACGTACGTACCGCACTAGACATTATTATTATTAATGGAAGGAAACGTAGGCGTGTTATCCAAGCATTGATGGCAAGGAAAGACCCTTATACTGTGAGCGGCACATATGAGGTGTTCCTGGGTTTTTCTCCCTCATTTCTGCTTCGAGGTCTTGATTGTGGCATTTCTTTGAGGTTTAGAATCCAGTATTTCTGTCATTCTTTTGTCTTTTATGAATTTAATAAAGATCTCTGTCTCATATTCTGTCCAAACACACCGCACCTTCTAAGTCAGGAGACTGTAAATGCGCAAAAACTGTTTCCATTGCAG
Source organism: Squalius cephalus (assembly GCF_949319135.1). Classification (NCBI taxonomy): domain Eukaryota; kingdom Metazoa; phylum Chordata; class Actinopteri; order Cypriniformes; family Leuciscidae; genus Squalius; species Squalius cephalus. The sequence continues at coordinate 45,231,440 of NC_137122.1, read as the reverse complement.
TGTTGCGAAATATTCCTTTTTCGAATTGCCTGAAAAACCACCTCATGCGAGCGTAAAAACTTTTTTGCGATAAATAGGAGTTTTTGCGAAACTGACGTGTTTCCATTGGGCGTATTTTCAATTCGCAATTTCAATTTGCGCAATTTGAAGGGTAATGGAAACGCGGCTAGTGACACTTAATAAGCTCTTCTCTGATGATGTGTCAATTTTGAGCTCACAATGTGGATAAGCTACAACAGGTAAACATGTCTGCAGTGGAAACATTTCACTGTGACCAAAAATTATGCTAGAGTAGCAATATGTAAAAAAACAGGAAATTAGTAATGTAGCGCAAGTAGTGACAGCCATTTTCTTCTGTATTGTCATGTCCGAGTAAAATATCAAAAAAGGAAAAAATTCAATTTAGGATGGAGATTTGGTTCTATCCAGCGGTTGTTGATTGGATGGAGGCAGATCTGAATGTGAGTTTGCAGGGGCGGGGTTTCAGCAGATTCAAGGTGCACTCATGACATTTTGATTAATTAATATGAGCTAAAAAAAAAAAAAACAAGCATGAATGAATCTGTCACAGACTCAGCAACAACATCAGCACCAGACCCTACAGGTCCACCCACTTGTTCCAACTCCGAATACTAACCAGCTGCACCTATTCACACTCATTAAGAACTCGGCAACACTTTACAAGTACATGAATAATCATGTATTAATACCTGAATTAATAGTTACAGATTGTTGTTTTAAAATGTTGTTTTCTTGTTTCTGATTTCCCAAACAGCAACACAGTGTCGGCCCAGATCCGGGTCACATCTGGTACATGTGGATTCGACACTTACCAGATGCGGGCTGAGTTTCTGTCTGGGTTATGTTTAATTCAAATTTAGATTACTTCTTATTTATTCTTACGGAGCCTGATTGATTTATTTTACCCCTAAACGTTAATTAATGCATTAACTATTAAACATGTACTAACATTTTTAAGGCTGCTTGAAACGGCATATTTAACGGCTCTGGCCTGAGCGTTCCGCTCGCCGATACGAACTAGATGCTACGTCATGGGGGGGTGAAAGAAATGGAATTTGAACATTCGTTGTTTTGTATTATTATTTTGTTTTGTTTGTTGTTCTATTTACTTTGATTAGTTGAATTGTAAATAATTTGTTGATTTATAAAAAAAATGTTGATTGTATGCGTCCCCCTGTCTTGTTTAAGTGAGCTCACCGTCTGTGATAAATACCTGTTTGGTGTCTCAGTTAAGAGGTCAGTTTTGTTCAGTTCAGTTCTCCTTAGCTTTTCTTTATATTGAGATAAAACTTGTTTTGTTGACCTTAGTTTATTTAAGTCTAGCTAGATTATTTGTTAGAACAAGTTGATTTATTTTGTATTCCTTAATTGTGACTTTTTTTTATTTTGGGGTAAAATGAAACCCATTTTTTTGTTGGAAATCCTGTGTCCTTGTGCCTTACTATTTGGCTTTATCACACTGCTGTTATTCATGCATGAATCATTATGACTCCTGATGTAGTTAAGGATCGCTCTTCATTGGTTCATGATTAGTTCATATCTTCACTAATCATGAGTTCATGTTGAAGTAACTATTAATTCAGGTATTAGTACATGATTATTCATGCCTTGTTATTGTAAAGTGTTACCAAGAACTCTGTTAAATACTCACCAGTCTCCACACATCCTTTGTCTGGTCTCGTCACTCACTACCATGTATGGACTCCTGACTGCTTCATCTTCATCATCATCTTCCATGCATTGCATTTTCATTCCTCTATACCTGCAAAGGACAATACTTTCTATTACCAGCTAAGTGGTGAATCAGTGACTTTCTCTAATACAGTTGGCTTCCCTGATTCATTCCTTGTGTTTACACGTTTCAATAAAGAACCTGTTTCAGTGAATATATATATATATATATATATATATATATATATATATATATATATATATATATATATATATATATATATATATATATATATACAGGTGCTGGTCATAAAATTAGAATATCATCAAAAAGTTGATTTATTTCAAGAATTCAACTTAACAGGTGAAACTAATATATTATATAGACTCATTACATGCAAAGTGAGATATTTCAAGCCTTTATTTGTTATAATTTTGATGATTATGGCTTACAGCTTATGAAACCCACGAAATCAAAATCCCAGAAAATTAGAATATTACATGAAATCACACAGTAATTACACAGTGATACCATGGTCATTGAACCAGGTTTTGGTTATTTTGGCAGTGTGGGACAGTGCAAATCCTGCTGGAAAATGAAGTCAGCATCTCCATAAAGCTTGTCTGCTGAAGGAAGCATGAAGTGCTCTGGAAATGTCCTGGTAGACGGCTGCGTTGAGTGGACAGCACAGTGGACCAACACCAGCCGATGACATGGCTCCCCAAACCAACACAGACTGTGGAAACTTCACACTGGACTTCAAGCATCTTGTATTGTGTGCCTCTCCATTCTTCCTCCAGACTCTGGGACCTTGGTTTCCAAATGAGATGCAAAATTTGCTCTCATCAGAAAAGAGGACTTTGGTCCACTGTGCTTTATTAAATCCAGAGTCAACGCAGCCGTCTACCAGGACATTTTCAGAGCACTTCATGCTTCCTTCATTTTCCAGCAGGATTTGCACTGTCCCACACTGCCAAAATAACCAAAACCTGGTTCAATGACCATGGTATCACTGTGTAATTACTGTGTGATTTCATGTAATATTCTAATTTTCTGGGATTTTGATTTCGTGGGTTTCATAAGCTGTAAGCCATAATCATCAAAATTATAACAAATAAAGGCTTGAAATATCTCACTTTGCATGTAATGAGTCTATATAATATATTAGTTTCACCTGTTAAGTTGAATTCTTGAAATAAATCAACTTTTTGATGATATTCTAATTTTATGACCAGCACCTATATATAGTAAATTAAAATTTTATAATAAACAAAATGTGATTATAGGGGCCTGTGTACATCCATAATTAATGTAATATTATGTAACAATAATTATATGGTACTATGCATCCTTACAACAGCAGTTCTCCCATCAAATATCACATGTCTGTGTCTTATCCGATCTGTAGCACTCCCACATTTGACAGCAATATATGGGATGTAATCTTCCAATAAACCCCAGGTCCCCTCCAGCCTAGCAGCACCCCAGACCCACATAGCCACCAGTTATTGTCAGAGTGCAGGTGAATTCATCTTGTCAGAAGATGATGGACAGATGGAGGTGACCAGGCTGGCACCAATGATTTAGCAATTTTTGTAATGTCGCATCAGTGTTTCTGAGCACTGTCAGGCACCAGCATGCAGGCAAGAACTGTTCCAGAGCACCAGCATGCTGGCTGGTTAATTTACACAAGTCAGGCCAAAATGAAAGGAGAGGGTGGGAAAGAGAGATAGAGAAAGATTCAAAGACAGAGACATGCTCATTCATCTCATACACGCCTGCTGGACGGGTGAATTAAACCCTTAGAGCAAAACAGGACATGACATGTCCAGGTCATCTCTGTGCATGCCCGGTCGTGGTGATGTACTGCAACTGGGGACAGAGTCATCAGCAATCTTTTTTATCCACTCACTTCATCATGACTTTCTGGCACTCGCTTCTGTTTAGCATGCTGTGCTACGGAATAGCTTCATAGATTTATTACGGGATGAAAGGAGAGTGAATCTTTGAACAGTTTTACGAAAAGACCTGCCAGCATACTCGACCCGATGGCCTTGAGCACCTTTTTTGGGCCTGGACGTAACATTTTGAGCGTGAAGGCTAGCACTAGTCAGTCTGTTTACTCAGAGCTAATAATAATTACCTTGCAATAATCTCACTATAATAATAATCTCACTAAAATATACACACAATACGTGACTGTATTGTAAATAGATAGCACTTGTTACAGCTCGAAGATGAACTCAAATGAATCTCATTTGCTATATTTACCTCATAAATATGTTTTTTTAAGAAACCAACCAAGTAATATTAAGTTTAAATTCAATTCAATTCAATTAAATTAACAGCTAAATTCAATTTGCCAGAAAACATCTACAACCCTTGCTACCTTAAGAAGCACATCTTGATGTTTATACTTGAAAATAACTATTGTATTATTTTCTGAGTTGAACTTAGCATAATTTTTTCAGCTATATCTAGCCGTGAAAAGATATTCTGGTTAGCATGCTATGCTACTGAACAGTGGAGCTGTGCGCTACACTGCGCTTCATAGATTTATTAGGTAATGGAAGGAGAGTGGATCTTTCGACAGTTTTACGACAAGACCTGCCAGCACACTCGACCTGATGGATCCGCTAGCCTTGAGCGACTCGGCTACGATTTTGTGGGCCTAAATGAAATATTTTGAATGCGCAGGCTAACGCTAGTCTGTTTGTTTACTCAGAAGTGATAATAATTCCTGGCAAAAGCACAGATAATTAGATTTGCCGGTCTGGAAATGTTCTTGAGGAGTATCCGCTGCTAATGCTGCCATGCTAATTCACTCAATAATCAATCAAGGGCTTTGGCGCTGACATTTCTCTGATTCATTGCCACCTCCTTCGCTACCCCTTGTATTCTCCTGCCCCTGAAATATTTTTCTTAACCCCCCCTTGTTTCCTCCGTGCCAGACCGGTCTCCACGGTATTATGTTAGCAGATGTGCAGAGTGTTTTTGGCTGACAGATAGACAGCAGCTCTGGCTTCCACATCTATCATTCTCCCACAGACTCCCATTGCATGGGTTAGGACCGCCACCACAACAGGATTAATTCACACACTGCACTTAAACCCTGACAAAGAAGCTATCATTCACTATTTCCTCTCCTTGCTTCAGTCTATTTCCTTCACAGTCCATTATGGCTTTCCTTGTTTATCATAGACACTTGAGTTGATCACATATAACAGGACAGCGGTACTTTGATTTTGTTTGCACAAACTTATGATTGTATGCTATGGAAAAGACTGGAAGAGCTGGAGAGATTTTAACCAAAAACTAATAAATAATGTGGCAGGAGTACCGTGGTACAGAGATGGTATTGTTATACTGTAGAGCTGCATGGTACAAAAATTCAGTGGTGCTCCATGATACACAAATCCTGTAAACAGACAATGAAATCAGACTTGAGTCTCTACACTGAATCAACCAATTAGTTCTCTTAGCACAACATTGGCAATCGAGAATACGTTAAAGTCACGAGTAAATCATTCTTTGTGATTTGTGAATGAGTTCAAGCGATTCATTAAAAAGAATCAGTTGTAGGCCTAGTAGAAAAAAAAGAAAAGCAAGTTGTCAAAAAACAATTACTTATTCAGAGCAGGTGGAGCTGGATAGATTTACCGTGTTTTTACTGGCATTGCTGTAAAAGGCTGTATTAAAATCCTAGATCAGTTATAAATTTCCACACCACATGTTGTTGTCTGGAGTTTGTTGTCTACTACAGTCTTGTAGTAGACTTTTACAGTCTTGTCTTACATAGACTGTAAAAAATATGGACAAAGCGTCTGTGACGTCACCCATAGACTTTCTGAAGAACGGTTTTGAGGCCGTTTATGGGGGGTATGGCCGGCGCCATCTTGGAAAATCTTGGGAAATCCTAATGTTCAGAAAGGATACAGAGGTGGTATGATGTGTTGTGTCAGATCATGGCAGAGACGTCAAATTTCAGGAATTCCACTCGGCACAGCCTATGCTCGTTATCAAGCTGTCAATCAAAGTTAACCACGCCCTTATTTGTCATACATTTTATATTTAAATACGATCTAAACTAAAGAGTTAGAAAAAAATGCACCCCCCTCACAGTTGTCAGGCACTCGGAACCTATCGAAAAATACAATAAAAGTCCATGGGACCAACCTGTAAAAACATGAATTTATGCTGTGAATACGGACATTTTAACATGGGGGTCTATGGACATTTGCTCCCTTTTGGGACCTGCCCCTAGCGGATTTTCGATGTATTGCAGTTTTTCGCACTTCCGGGTAGGCTTCATTTTTCAGATTAGAATGTTGCCGCTTGGTTGTCTATAGATAATGCAAACCTACGTCACGCTGTGTTGCATGCTGGGGTGGCGTCACCATCTTGACAGGATACGCTATCCGTTGCCATGGTTACTTCGACAGTGAGACCGAGAGAAATAGCGGCAGAGAGAGAGAGAAAGAACAGCTTGATACTTGTTTGCTTTTTTGCAATATGGCGCAGTTTCTTGGAGAAGGAGGAGGCAAAAGGAAAGGGGCTCTATCGGGAGAGACTAAATAACAACGCCAGGCAGCTTTATTTAGAGAAACTGCTTGTCACTAAACTAACAGCAGCGACAACAAGCACTGATGATTTCAAAAGCAACACATTTCAGTGCCAGATCACCTTTTATTTAACACAAACAAACTAAATTAATACTCTGTTAGTCAACTAGAGTTGTTTAATTTGTTATAGATATATCTGTACCGCGAAATGTTTCAAAAAGACACTTTTTTCAATGACGTACGACTCGCATTGACAGGGGAATATCCGATCTGTCCACTTTCACGTCAGGTGCAAATGCACGTATCCAATTCATATCACATTTATTTCCACATATGAATGAGGCCTGAAACCTCAAGTATGACTGAGCTCTCGCAGTTTTACAGGTTTGTGGGTTTGTAAGTCTTGCAGAATTGTTCATAAGCTTCTAATGACTTAAAGCTTCTGAAGTCTTGCATTGTGTAGGCACTGATACCATAAACCAGGTAATTGACAATGTCGGGGTATGTGAAAGGTGGTAGTGTTTTCATCCTTTCTGCTGCAGGTCATACAGGTCCATGTTGTTGATGTCAAGCAGTTTCTCTAAATAAAGCTGCCTGGCGTTGTTATTTAGTCTCTCCCGATAGAACCCCTTTCCTTTCGCTTCCTCTTTCTCCATTTATTCCAAAGAAACTGCGCTGTTTTGCAAAAAAGCGAAAAAATATTAAGCTGCTCTCTCTCTCTCTGCCGCTATTTCTCTTGGTCTCATAGCGTATCCTGCCAAGATGGCAGCACGTTCCCTAAATGCAGCGCGGAGTGAAATGCGTGACGTCACATTCGCATTCTCTACTGAAATTTCTTGGTAAGATATTTTTGCAGTGTTGTTTCATCAGCAGAACAAACCAAAAACACATTAAATAACATCACAACACACTATCCCTCACATAATAAAGTCTATTAGAGATTGCACCGGTCGACCGGCCATCAATCAGAACCGGACGGTTTTAGCTCGAAAAACACACAATCGGCGATCGGACGTGTTCTGAATCTTTATATAGTCTACACTACTGTACAATATTTTATTTTATATTTGACAGAGAGAGAAAAATTTATAATTTTATCCAGCAAGGAAGCAATAGTAGCCTACATTGATCAAAAGTGACAGTAAAAACTTACAAAAAATGTATGTAGCCGACTTCAAATAAATGTTCTGTTGTTCTTTCTATTCATCCAAGAATCTTGAAAAAAATATTGTGGTTTTCAAAAAATATGTTGTGGTTTTACAACTGTTTTCAATATTGATAATAATAATAAATGTTTACTGAGCAGCAAATCAGCATATCTGAATGATTTCTGAAGGATCATGTGACATTGAAGACTGGAGTAATGATGCTGAAAATTCAGCTTTGCATCACAAGGATAAATTTTAATTTAAAATGTATTAAAATGTATTCTTTTATATTGTAATAATATTTCACAATATTACTGTTTTTACTGTAGTTTTGGTCAAATAAATTCAGCCTTGGTGAGCATAAGATACTTCTTTTAAAAGCAAAAACGTTTACCAACCCCAAACTTTTAAATCATATACAATAACATTATTCTTAAATAAATACAGCTATTGTGTAAAAATATCCTTGAATTTTCACAGAACACATAATTAACACAGAATACATAATGGTATTATAAATACAGACTGCACTTGTTAAATAAAGCTAAAAGATTAACTAAATTAAATATCATTTGCTTTGTTTACCTCATTAAACTGTATTTAAGATGCCTTTTCAAGATATTAAAGCAGCAAGAAGAGATGTGATCAGCAGCCAGTGGTGACAGCTGAGGCGCTCTGTCCTGCTCTGGGACTTCATTACTCAATCTCTCACCATCCTGACACCGGAAATATTGGGAGGAGTTTTCTGGTGAATATTGCATGATGGAGACAGAAGACCACAGAAGCCTAGGTAAATATGAGGACAACTTAAAACACAGACAGTACTCAGAGGGAGGGATAATTATATCTTGTGAGAGAGCAGAAGAAACAGGCTAACACATCTTGTGAAAGTTTTGACAGACAGATGGAAAATGTTCTTTTGACTGATTTTAATGATTTTTTGTTTATTAGATCACAAAATAACAGATTTGTTAATTACAGAATTTTTGAGGGGTGCAGTTGGGGGCTGAGATGAAAGTGTCAGAAACTGGCCTGAATAAGGTCTAGAAATGCCTTGGCTTGTGTGAATGCCATCTAAACTGAGAATCAAGTTGAACAATGTATTGAATAGAAATACTGAGTAACTGCTTGCTAGATGCACATTCACTTAAGTATCAGTGAATGCAAGAAGTGGTGTGCCTTGTGGAACTTCTTACATCTCTATTCTTTTTTTCTTAACTTTGAAATCAGATTTTCCCCAGCTATAGTGTCTGACTTGACTGCATGTCCACCTACGCCCGCTCTTGATCAGAATGCCGTATCTCTAAATGCTTGCTTCCTACACAAAGCTGGTAGCAAGTAAATTGCTCTTAGGCAGAAAAATAAAAGCAAAAAATAAAAGCAAACGAGTAAACCATTTCATATCAGTCCGCTAATGGTCCCAAGTGACATGATCAATGAGGATGGTCTGTAACATCATTTAGCCAGAGGCAAGTAACAGGCTCTCAAGTTACTTCGAAAAAAAGAGCGAAAAGAAACCCTTAAAAATGTATTGTTTTCCTTGAAGCGATTCATTTGCTGTATTAGCTGATAATTTTGCACCACTAAACAGCTCAATTTGATTTTTTTGACAATTAAGGAAAAATTTCAAATGACAATTTTGCTAAAAAAATGGTAAAAGTATGTAAAAAATAAAATGCAATATTTTGTTGGAGGGTATTTTTCAGTGACGTTTTTACAAGTTGCATCGTTACGTCTAGCAGGTGGCGGCAAATCTTTATGAAGTATAGATAGAAGTATAGATTATTTATAAAGAACACTAGCACACTTCCCTACTATAGAGCAGGTGAAAAACAGTAAAGAAGTGTGTCCAAATTCACAGTGATGATGGGGTAAAAAAAAATACATATCAAAGTCACAATGTCACTGTCAGTGTCTTAAATAGGCCTGTTTCTTTTGTTTTGCCAGGTTTGATCTGTATCTGAACTCAGAAATATTACTGCCACAAAAAAAAGTCTACTTCTTCAGCTCAATTTTCATATTTAACGTCGACTGCCAGGATTTAGCCCTGCAGTATGGAAACTACAACTGGAATATGCTTTCATGCCCATTTTGTGTCAACAACAGCGTAATTTCATCCTGCAACATTTTTCATTGCAGTCTGGCAGGTCTACATGTTTATGTATTTATCTTCCATACTGAAAACGCAACCGCTAATCCCCTGGATCATTTGCATAGACGTACGGCTCCCCATCGCAAATCAGAAAAATTGCACTTGTGACAGAGAGACGCTGTCTGCTGGTTTAAACATTAATGGGACATATAATATCACAAATCTTAAGGCCTTCCTTGAAACTATTATGAAGCGACGGATGCTCGTCAAAGTGTTTCTTTCAATGTGAAAGTAAACATAACGGAGCAGAAACCTGAGTGTAGGCTATATTTACTTTCTCAGAACTGGCATTATTGTGCAAGATCTTCAAAAATCTAAATGTATTCATATCTGAAAAAAGTCATAACCCCACTCCTCCAAGCACTTATAGCTCCACTTTTCATGATCCAATCAATGAGTAGCCTAAAATCCTGCCATTTTCTCATCCTATTTTACTTGAAATAGGTTAGATTATGGAAGTAAAATGAATTATAAACTGCATTCCATTTAACATATTTTTTTCAAACCTGAATGGTTTACTTTCTTCTTTAGAACACACATTGAGAAATGTTCAATAATGGTCTTCTTTCAGTGCAATTACAATGGGAAAAAAAGACTCAAAACATAGGCTATTTCTATGAAATAAAAAGTCAAACAAAAACATATTGTGTTCCACAGAGAGAGAAAAAACATCATCATTTGGGTTTAGCACAACATGAGAGTGAGTAAATAATGACTGACATAATCAATTTTAGGCACTTTTTGCTGATTTACCTCTATTTCAGGCCTAATTAAGATGTAGCGTATGAGACAATGGGAAGGAGGGTAGATATTATTATAGGGTATAGCTTTCAGACACTTCTCAGTGCCACTGCTCTCTCTTCTCATACTTTTCTAAAATTAGGCCTATTTGAAGTTTTCCCTCCTCAATGAATCACACTCAGACTCTCTCAGTTACCGGAGTACCTTTGTGACTCTCCCTTCATGTTATTTGAAAAAGAAACCTTGGATCGCAATCACTTCTTTTCATCTTGCTGAAATGCGATCATTCATCTCACACCTTTTTTACGCTTTCCCTTGAATCTGCTTTTGGTGACAGATGGCCTGATGGTTTATTGATTATTTCAGCTTTTGAGGGTTGTATGTATTGGATATTGTTGGGGTTTTGCTCTCGTCCGTAGATGCTTTCCTCTGAATTTGAATCAGTATCATATCTAATATTAGTCTGAATCATGCCATGATGAATTACAAATGTACCAAGCTATATTTTTGGCATCACATATTGCATTATGGGACAACTATGCATTACTAAGCAGCTGTTTTTCAATGTTTTTCCAAAGCTTACATAAAATAGATCTATAGTACCACAACAATAAACGGTCTCTCTCTCATGCGAGCTGATATCTTTGGTAATTTAATATTTGGTTCAATCCTTTTTCTTTTCGCCTCATTTGCTCTTCTCATTTGTGAGTCACGGATAAAAAGCTGGGGAGGGAGGGGGGGGGGGGGGATATAATATAATGGAATACCATGATAATTGAAAGATTTACTAATTAACATTCCCCAAAAGCCTATTTGATACTTGAAAAAGTAGAACTATCAATAAGATGACAGAATGCATTTAGTATATTGTGTAGGTATAACAGGTTTTCAAAACAGCAAAGTTTTGATCATGTTGATAATTTAGAGGCCTTAGAAATATACGAACAGAGGCTTTATAGGGTTAATGCTGTTTGCTGAGCTGATAAAATTGATGGGTAGTCGTTTGACAGCTCGCCTCGCATCAGTGTTCTGGTAAACAGGGGAGAGGGTTGTTTGTTCAGTCACTTGCTGTGGTGAGACGGACTGTGTGTGTGTGTGTGTGTGCGTGTGTGTGCGTGTGTGTGCGTGCGTGCGTGCGTGCGTGCGTGCGTGTGTGTGTGTGTGTGTGTGTGTGTGTTTTATCAGCTGGTATACTTGATTTGGCACACATTAAAGCCAACATGAATTCCAAAGTGGACCTTTTTTCAATGCATGTCGCTGGTCTGATTGTGAAGGATTCATCATACTTTCTTTGTAGATGTCATTCTGACAGCATGGACTAACATAGCATATATATTACATGACATATATATATATATATACTGTATATTACATGGCTTGGTTGAATTCTAATATAGAAAGCGGTCCGTTATTTCTTGATAACAGACCGCTGCTAAGTATAACACACCGTTGCCATGAAAAACAGAGCGTTACTATGGACGCAGACGGAACGGACTATTTTCTTTAGCGGAAGCAATACAATCATTTTTAAATCAATAAACTCCTATTTAAATCAATATTTTGTGTCAAATTATTGATTTATTTGGTAGGTAGCCGCGTAATAAGCGGGATAATGTAGAGCGAGGCGGTTGTTATAGCGAATACAACCCCTTCAGGCTGATTCAAGACCTCGGGGTTATATTCGCTATAACAATCGCCTCGCTCTACATTATTCCTTACATATATACTATGCAATATATTTAAAAATGTTCTGTTCCATATTTTTCCACTAAACTCTAAACAGTCTTCATGATTTTTTTTTTTTTTTTTAATAAATCAACTTGCATCAGATTCCACATGATTAATATGTTTTTTTAAAGACTACTGGAAAAGTAATCGATCATAGGCTTTACTTGTTTGGCTTGAGCTCATTCCACATTGTTTCCTTTACTTTGAGCTCACGTCTGCTCCCAAAGAGGGACAAATATTATCTAGGCAGAATTAGTCTGAAACAATCATAATAAACAAATCCAGCAAAACTTTTAGTCCTGACCCTGAATATTTCTCTCTGGTCACAAAGACGAAAGTGTGATTATGAATGCCTTTTAAAAAGATGATACTCTAGTCTGTTATTAATTTAATATACTCTGTGATACTATTAAAGAATTAAACATTCATGAAGTACGACTTCCCACAGTGACACATTACATCTCATGACTCTTGGTATGATGCCATGGAAGAAAGGAAGGAATTTAAATAGCTTTAGAAATAGAAATGGCTATACAAATAGCTATAGAAATCAAAAATATAAATCACTATAGAAATAGCTATAGAAATAAAAAATATATAAATCGCTATAGAAATAGCTATACAAATAGCTATAGAAATAAAAAATATATAAATAGCTATAGAAAAATAATATATAAATCACTATAGAAATGGCTATACAAAAAGCTACAGAAATAAAAATAAAAAATAGCTATAGAAATATATATATATACAGTATATAAATCGTTATAGAAATAGAAATGGCTATACAAATAGCTATAGAAATAAGAATATATAAATAGCTATAGAAATGGCTATACAAATAGCTATAGAAATAAAAAATATAGAAATCGCTATAGAAATAGCTATAGAAATAAAAAATAAAATGGCTATAGAAATAGCTATAGAAATAAAAAAAAATCACAATAGTTATAGAAAGAGCAATAGCGATAGAAATAGCAAAAGAAATAAAAATAGCTATAGAAATAGCTGTAGAAATAAAAATAGCTATAGAAATAGAAAATTCTATAGAAATAGAAATAGAAAAAATGATACTGTAACGATCAGTGAGAGTGCCCGGGATAACCATCAGAGGGCACTCCAACCCGGACAATCACCACACATCCAAAAACTACATTTCCCATAATCCTTTGCCCAGACTAATCAGCCATGATCACATTCACCTGTATGTCATTACCTTGTTTAGATCACCCCATATAAGCCTGGTTTTCACATTCATTCCCTGCAAAGTCTTGTTTAGTGTTTGTCCTGTGTCCTGGTTACCTTGATTCTCTGCCTGTTCCCTTGGATTTCTCTCCTTGCCTCAGCCCTTTTCTGTTATTGTTTGGATTACTTGTTTGTGTATGACCCTTGCCTGGATTTGGATTACATCTTTGAATTACCCTCTGTTCAATAAAACTGCATTTGGATCCTCAACCTTCTTGTCTCAGAGCAGTACGTGACAGATATTATATAGTTACTACTTCTTTTTTTAAAGGGGTCATATAATGGTACATGCACTTTTACAAGTTGATTGTACTGAAATGTGTGTTGGCAGTGCCTGTACACAACCATCATAAAATGATAAAAATCCATCCAGTGTTTTTTTTTTAATCTTATATGTTTCCCCCTCTCCTGAATCAAGCTGTTCGATTTTGTGACGTCACAAAATCGACGCCCCTCCCACAATGGTTGATTGACAGCAGCGTTTCAACACAGCCCCGCCCTCGTGTCCTCGTGAGCGAGCTCGAGTTGTCAATCATAGCCCGCGCCAACCGGCGCGTTCATTGCTGATAGCTGGAGCACTGAGTAGAACGTCTCGATTGTGGTGTTCTTGGGTGTAATAACGAACACAGCAGTCATTTTGATGTTCCTAAATCCGAACACTGAAGACGCAGTGGCTGAGTTTGTTTTCGAAGGGAATTCCCCGCGATCAACGTCAATGCTTTCATGTTTGCGCGAATCATTTCACACACCAGACTGCTTTACAAACGAGGGTCAGTAACGTTATAAAGCTGGTTTTGCTAAGAAGCTGCTCCTGAAAAAAGGATCGGTACCAACTATTCGTGTTGCTGCACCTCCAGAAGAAGTGAGTGAGTGTAACGTTTTATTAACCTTTATATTAATCTTTATATTAATCCTTGCAAATCGCTTGCTGCACGCTTCACGATGAATGCGGCTATTTTTACACTCAGGGTACATTACGGCATGTTTTCTATGTATGACGTTCTCAATATAATTCATAATCCCATGTTTATAATAAACAACGCATTATGGTTATTGTGTTAAATTGTGTTACAAACGGTGTTTGCACAGAACAGAGGGGCGGGGTGAGCAGAGCTCATTATCATTTAAAGACACATGCACTTAAACGGCGTGCTGAAAACAGAGCTGTTTTTGACCAGGTAAAATGAGTGTTTTCTTACAATACTAATGAGAATTTTTAATTAAAGTGTATTACAAACTTTTAATTTAGACCCTAAAGAATCATATTAGCTTGTACAAAATTGACATTATATGACCCCTTTAAGAAACCCAAAGTAAAATTTTCAGACAAACAGTTGTTATTTTACTTGGGTAAAATAATACAAAATATTCCAATATTCAGAATAGCAGTAGAGCAAGAACAGCAACTGAATGTGGAGTCCCCCATCCGAACTAATCACCCCCTTAAAGTTATGCATCCTGGCACCAACTTTGTGGTAGAAGACTTGACGAGTGTTGAAAATGAATCACATTTAGCTTTGATAGTGAGATGATGAGATTAGGAGCATTGATTTGTCTTTTCATTTCAAAGCAGTTCATGTTCTGAATCAACATCTAAACACCAAATGTGCTTAATGAAATGTGTGATGAATGTGGTTTAATTAATTACACAGTTGGTATCAATATTTTGCCTTTCATAAAGACACTCACTACAAACAGACCCCTGCATTGTGCTGGAACTGCAACAGACGTATCAGCTAACAGTTAATGTGAGTGGAGCAGCCAACCAAAAGATTGTGGAGAAATATTGCACTTGTAAAGTGCAACACCCTTTATTGCACCTCTCTATGGAAACAAAATTTTGCTTGCATAATTAGATTAAATATTCCATGGCATAAGCCAGCTAGGTGGAGTAAGTGCCTTTAAATTAGTCTACGCTTTCTTTTTACCTTGCTCAGCATAACTTCCAACTTCATGAAGAGGTCAGGGCTTTTCCAGGAAGCACACACACACACTTGAGAAGTACGGAAATAAATGGACGGTATCTTCTGCAAAATTGCTTAAAAGAGGCAATATCCTTAAAAGAGGCAATATAACACCTACACAATAAATTAATTCCAAAGCAAATCTTGGCTGAGTATATAATGACCGTTTAGCAGCCATTCAGTATCACTGCACCTTGCAGCTACATTAAAGAGAGTATTTACGCCACACGATCCATCTGATGGCAAATGCAAATCATTACATTAGTGTGAATATAAATGCTTCCGTTAAATAGGCCAATGGTGGGAAGCATAGCAGAAAACAGCACAAGATGATAATCATTAAAGCCAACTGTAATTTTTGAGACATTATTGAGCTTGATTGTACTTTTTATCATGACCCCACAGAGAAGAGATCAGGAACACGAATCCACAAAGATTTTGTCGAGGTGCAAATTGAGCTGACTAGAAAAAGAATGAGATGAGAATCAGCCCAGTCAGTATGAGTGCAGTGACCTATTCGGTGTGTGATAAATTGTGCCAAGTGAACTCAAGCCCTAGTTGTCTGTTATGCAAACTGCCAACAAATGGTTAAGGACCCCTGTGGGAGCATTTACCCTGGGTGTAGGTTGCCCGCATAACCTGATCTGCGACGGAAACTCCCAAAACGCAGAAGCAAAGACTTACTCGCCTTTTAGAAAGGATTTGTGTAAGGTGTGCCACTTTATCAACCTCTTTCCCAACTTGTGATCAAATACCGTATGGGTAAATTGTGAATTTTGCCCTAGAAACGACCACTGTTGAAAGAGCATTACGACAGAACAGTAGACAAATACTAAAACTAAGATTTAAATGGAAACTTTCTAGATTAAAATAAAAGGAGTGGTAACATCTGTATGATGCATTACTGTGGATCACATCCAGCTCTTGCATTATCCCATTGGAGGTCACAGGCATTATTTTTTAATCAAGCTATTCTCAGTACCTGGCCAAAACTCTAATACAATATCACAAAATGTCACAGTTTCCATTAGTTTACTCAAAGTTCCTGTTAGCCAGAGAAGCACTGTGGTGATTGCATTAGTCATTCCAAAAACTATACATAAAAAAAAGTATAAGATTTCTGTATATAATCAATTTGAATGTTGCCTGCTGTTAGACTGACCTCACAGAGCATTCTCCCCATGGATATAGGATGTCTAATACATGTCAGTGCACCCACGCACACATCATTTTGGGGCAGTGAGATTTTTTGGAAAAAAGTTTATAATGCTTACTAAAGCTGTATTTATTTGGAAAAAAACTCTAATATATTGTAAATTGTCAAATGTTTTCTATTGTATTATATTTTATTACACGGCTCTGTGGGATACTTGATTCAGATTGGTCAATTGAGCCATCGAGCGGCATGTTATTCTCCGATAACAACTGGTAAAAACTGATAACACAGGCTCATCTGGGTGAAGTCAGAGCTATACGCCTGCTAGGAACTGTTTTTCTTCATCAAAGTTTTGTGTTTGGTGAGCTAATAAAATATTAAAACTCAAATCAATATTTTATATACAATTATTGAATTATGTCATCCGGGTATCGCAGACTCGATCTTGATTCATACAAACGCAGCTGCTGCCATTTTGCGACGATTGTTTTGTCCACTGTAATAGATTATAAGATAACAAACGGGTAAAATTTTAAAACAGTTTCATCTCAAACCAATATCTCTTATCCCCATAATTATTTATGTGGCGAAGTGCCGTGTAATAAGTGGTATGACTGTACCATATCCCTTAAATGTCCGTCTAGTTTGAACTTGTTGCTTGCTAGCAAATGCTTTCTTCACAGAAGCTTTGAGTTTAAAGACCTAGTAAAATATATAAACTCAAGTCAATATTTTGTGTCTAATTATTTACTTATGTGGCAACCAGCCGTGTAATAAGCCGGACCACTTCGGGGTCCTGATCACTCTGTCGGGGTTTATTCTGCGATAACAACCATCTGGATGTACATTATCACTTAATAAATATTGTAATTTATTCCTGTGATTTCAAAGCTGAATTTCAGCAGTCATTACTCCAGCCTTCAGTGCCACATGATCCTTCAGAAATGCTGCGTTTGTACATTATAATACTGCAATGCCTAAATTCACTTGTAGCATTTAAAACAATATATTTTTGCAGGCATATTTTTATAAAACATAATGGAATTAAGTCAAATCTTTTAACTAACTTAAGTAAAAATAACAAACAAAATAAGTTACTTTAACTTGGCCAATTAAAGTTTGTTGAGTTATTTCTGCTTAGTTGAAATTTACTTTGCAATATTTTTTAACCCTTTAAGTGTCACCCCCCTTTTTTTAAATATACATGAAAATGCACATTTCGACTTTAAATGGTTGTAATTAAAGAATGCTTTGGAGTATAGACGTAAAATTGGTCTTGTTTTAAAGAAGACATTTGGCAGATTTTTGTTGAAGTGAAATAAATTAAGAAAGTGAAACAAAAAAAAAGTTATATAAGTTTGTGTTTATGAAAATGTACAATTTAAAAAATTTAATTATTCATATTTTATATAAAATATATATTTTTAAAACCTGGCCGACTCTAAAACTGCTAGAAAATCAAAGCCAAAAATCTGAATAAGTTGTGTTTCAAATTTTAGGTTGATATCTCAAAAAATGAGCTTTCAGTGAGATTTTGTTTGGGCGCAGTACCAAACATTTTCACTAGGTGACAACCAGACTCCATTACTGCCCATATAAGGGCGCCTTCATTTCCATATGTGTTATTAAAAACATATTAATATATTTTTTTCTAAAATAATTGAATGGATGATATCTTTTGAACTCTTGGCATGAAAACAAACTGAGGTTTCATCCATTCTTTCATGATTTTTCATGTTCATTGCTATTTCAAAATAAAGGTCTGAACATGCCTTATAAATATGAAAATATTCTTGTTGCAAATTGATAAATTACAGCTCCTCTCTAATTTATTTTGGAAATCATTCACCAAATATGAAAACTAGAGTTTGTAAGCTTTCAAATGATATATAGTTTGTCAAGATTAATTCATGTTTATTATAGGATATTACTGTTTTAAATATGTAATGATTTTGGGAACACCGGTGGGCCGGTGACACTTAAGAGGTTAAGCAAATTTACTCAAACAATATAACACTGAATGAAGCCATGGTTTTTAAAGTGTATGCTTTACTTAGAACATCTAAGAAAATAATATAGAAAAAATGGTGTAGGCAAGATGTCTGTAACAGAAGTGACGTGCGGTACTCACCCGAACACAGATATCTCAATACTTGGTGCTCAATACATATTAACGGTAACATTCGCTGGATCATTTTTGAGTATGAATGTGTAATTTTGAGTAGAAAATGAGTTCCAGATGTCACAAAACAGCAAGTTACTAAACCTAACAACAAAAGCAATAATAAAACAGTGTAAATACAGCTGGAAACAGTAAAAAATTCAACCATATAAATTATTCGTGCCCCAGTACATGATGGGAACACCAGTATCAGAAAGTTGACTAAGTTTTAATTTTATAACATTGATATTTACGCTTTAATTTCTACAAGCTTAAATTGAGTACTAATACAGAATTTACTTTAGTTTTTTCTTTAGTATTTACTTCACCACAGAATCAGTTTAATCAGTGAAACAGGAAGTAAAGTTATGCTCAGACTGCCAGCAAAATCTGACCTTTTGCATATCTTCTCCGTCGCCTGAAAAGATCTGATTTGCCTGCAGTCTGAACATAGCCTTAGAAACTACTTAAGAGAAAGATGACTACTCACAGTTTGTGCAGTATGTAAAGGAATAATGAAGTACTATCTAAGAAGGTTGACATATCCCTTTAAATAGTGTGATGTTTAGTGTTTGTGTTATGTAAGCCAACCCAAGAACAGTGCTATGTATCTCTACCGATGTGTGTGACTCCTTCAAACAAGTGTTTCTGTCTGAGCGTCTAGAACTCTTGAGACAAGCTGCATCTTTGTCAATATGGAGAATCCTGGCCCTCAGCTTGCATCGATCCCCACAGCAGAAGTTTCATTACTGTGTGGAGATGCCAGTCCAAGAGCCTTGATGACACACACACACACTCACACACACACACACACACACACACATATATATACATACATACATATACTGTATATATATATATATATATATATATATATATATATATATATATATATATATATTTATACTTACAGGGCCGTTGAATGCTTGAATCTGATTGGTTGACGAACGTTCTAAGGTGTGCATTATTTTCAGGGAAACGCACAGCTAAAGTAGTTCCAGGCAGGTCTTGACCGCATTACAGTTCCATATCACTTCGCGTAGTTAACAGTAATAACGGAAAATAGGATACAATTCATAACAAGAAAAAACATTTAGCCCCATGCGCTTGATCTGGAATTTTCAATGTCTAGCTTCACAATCAATGGAAACATGCAGTTTAATTTGAATAAATAAAGTATATAGTCCTATCTATAATCAATAGAAAATGAAACTGAATATAGGCTAAATAAATGGATAGTCCTGCAGCACAGATTATTATTGCAGATAATATAACAAATAAATAATTATTGATAGGCCTACTTGTTAAAAGGGCTTTGTGTTTCATTTATTTGGCTAGCCTGTCATCTGTCAATAATAGAAAAAAAAGTCAATACATATTGTATTGATATACTCCGCTTCGCGTCGTGACCGCATTACCACCTCGGGTGTGCATTATTTTTTCTAATAATTCAACGGCCTGTAGTCAATTATTCCTTACATATATACACACACACATACATTTTTTCTGGCAGTTTACACCAGCACACATACAACAATTCTTAAAAAGAATAAAGAAAAAGGACAGATAAATAGCTTGAGGTGACATTGAACTTTAAAGTTTTGAGATAATGGCCAGACTTGATTGACAAGTGGCTCTAAGTCCTTGAAGAATGTTGGGACCCACTGTTTTCACCACTTTTATTCTCTCTCTCTCTTTCTCTCTCTCACTCGTTTGTTCCTTTTACACAGGGAAGAAAAGACTCTCTTACTGGGTTCTTCAAAGTGAGCTCAAGTGAGCTTAAACTTTTAAATTCAGACCATTTAACATCAGAAATGCAACTTCAGCTCTGGACTGCATATTTTTGAACACTTGTGTCATCAATTACTCACCCTCATGTCGTTATAAATTTGTATGATTTTCTTTTGTTAAAAAACAACAACAAAGGAAAATGGTCTGATAATCTTCCCCTCTGCTGTAGCTCACAAAATCTCAGTTATATTTGCTTATATTCAAATAAGGCACTTAAAGATGCATCCTTGCTGCGCGGGTGTTGAGCAAATGATGACCATATTCATTTTTGAGTTAGTGAATGTGAGTGCCCTTAATGAAATAAAATGCATCAGTAAGTCAAGGTTTCTATGATACATTACAATCTGTTAACAAAAGTTTACAGAAATAAGTGTGACAAATATGCCAGAATGATCCTTTCTGGTGGTAATCATACGCCTACAGAATAAATGCGAGCCTTGCATAGCAATTTGGTTGTTAGGAGACTTCAAACACTTAGGCTACAGTATGTAACACAGATAATTAGGATTATAAAATATATTAATATAAATTAATGAGGTTCACAAAAGTAAATAATTAAATATTGGTGATGTTAACAAACACTTTTCATAGAAAATATTGTGTGGGGAAAATTTTTTTTGTAATTTTTGTAATACTGAAAAGAGTCATTGGTTCAGCCAATCAGAATTCTGTTGATAGGAACCGCCCACTTGCTGACTGAGCAGATTGCCCGAGACAGGAGAATGGAGAAGGTTGGGAAAAATTTAGTGATCAAGAAAATCAAAATAACTGAGTAAAACTTTGAAAATAGTCTTTAAATCTCTTCAAAATAGTTGAAAGAGGAAGATATTGAGTGGATTCTGTACCCCTGTGACGATCGATGGGTTGGTGTCAAATTGCTTCACATGCATGTCGTTGTGGTGTGCGCGTGCCTGAAAAGAGATATGTTTATTAGCAATGTAATATTGTAAAACATTGAAATAATTACTTTGTATGTTAATTTACTGGTATGTTGAGATACTTACCTAATGTGATGCCATTGTTGACTAAATGCAGTGGTGCATTTCTGGCCTTTTAAACAGGTCAGGGTTTTTTTTGTCAGGTCAGTTGATTTTCGTTGATGGCAAGCCAACCAAATCGGACACTGAAAGAGAAAGAAGAAAATTCAACCTACAGGACCAAGAGAATATCTTGATTTAAGTTTTTCTCTGCTCAAGGGAAAATTATTACTGGACACACGGGACTGAGAACTGAGAGAACTAATGGAAGGAACTGATATCAGTGATTGAACAATTGGAAATTGAACCTATCCTGCTATAACCTAATAGCTATCGAACCTATAGTATCACGCGTGCGTGATATTACAAAATTGTGGTTGAGTCTGAACAGATTTTTGTCATTCTACTGTTGGGTCCAAGGTAAATGTATTTCAAGTGGGAAACTGACAGTGATTTGCTCAGTGATTTGTTCTTTTATTTATCTTCATTGTATTGATGCAATTTTCTTTGAATTGTTTTATTTATTCTATTTTATTTTATTTTATTGTGTTTAGGGAAGGAAAAGGCCTGTGCAGTTAAGCAAACATTTCTAAAAATTCTATATACTTACCTTAACTGTGGTCACTCCTGTCATCCCTCAGCAATTACCCTCCACCTCCGTAGTAGAACATAGTGATCTTCTGATTTCATAATTGGTTCATAAAGTGAAGACCTAAATTATAAGTAATAAACCCGTTACACTTAATAACGAATAGCATTGCCATTTTGTTTCCCTAAATAACATCTTCAAAGCGTCCTCGCCACCACATTTGGCTGTTGTGTTGAGAACATTAATTAGAAGCAGATACATGAATTTGCACTTATTAGCAGCGAGGATTGATGTCTCTCTGCACTCACTTTCTGAATAATTCACAACACTGATTCAGTAGTTCACACTTACAAATAATGGGTAGAGTATATATAGGCCTCCTCTTGTGCTGATTGGATAGATCATTTAAACGTGTTCTTCCCAAACTTCATTAATAAAAAATAATTAAAAAGAAAGCTTATTAGTCATGCCACCACCAAAATTTATCCTTGAGATTCTAAAGTTTATGTCTGGCAATGAACAAGTAGCCTATTAGCATTCAGGAGCTATGCTAACATAAAAACAAAGTAGATCTGGGACGAAATAGAATTGCAGTTCCATGTTGAAAGATTTTAGACCACCCCAAAGTGTCTTCTCTGTTCCCCTGAAGGCCAAATGCTTTGCCAAATACATTTCAATACCTTAGGCTGAGCTATAACTGAGGCTAATATCCCACACACCTAATAAAGTTTTCCCTGGCTGGTTTGCATATTGACCTTATCTAATTAACTGTAAAAGGTGTATGAGCAAGATTTTCCACAACTAGAGATACTTTTCTGAATTATTATACTGGAATACTGCAAAATCCTGGAAAGGCCCTGAGGGTTTGGCTATGTAATAAACTTGCTTTTGGTCTTATGCACCCCCAAAGCCCCATCAATAAGGCTCAAGTAACTCCTTTATTGACAGCACAACAAATGTGCTCATTTGAACACTTATTATACAACAGTTTGTTTTCAGTAACTCTGCACATTACATCTCTACACCAATAAATGTCTTGTGAAAAGTGAATCATTCATTCAACCAATTTTTCCAAAACACTTAGCAACTTTCACACAGTAAGCCCAGTAAAATACCGAAAAATTACCAAAATGACTTTGCTGGTAAATGCACAAATATTCTGTCAGTAATTACTTTCAACCCCGTAAGACTTTCGTTCAGCTTTGGAACACAAATTAAGATATTTTTGATGAAATCTGAGAGCTGTCTCACTCCTTCATAGGCTGCTAGGTAATCAATATCTGCACAGTACAACCCAGAAGCGCTGCTCTGTTAGACTACGTGAATTCATTCAGGCCCACACAGATGAAAATGAATAGTTGAATAAAGTAATTATTTTGGTTATTATGGTTGTTTTTACATACGAAAAGTATTCTCGTCGCTTGATAAACTTAAGGCTGAGCCACTGTAGTCACTTGGACTATTTTAACAATGTCTTTACTAACTTTTCTGGGCTGACAGATGAAATTACCGAGCAGCCTATGAAAGAGTGAGCCAGCTCTCAGATTTCATCAAAAATATCTTCATTTGTGTTCCGAGGATGAACGAAAGTCTTGGAACAACATGATGAGGGTGAGTAATGACTGACAGAATTTAAATTTTTGGGTGAACTAACCCTTTAAAAACCTGAGACATGCATAATAGTATCCATCTGCAGAGCTGTAGCACTGATTAATGAAAAGGCAGGGTCTTGAGTGCAGCACGCTGAAAAAGCTGCATGACGTGGCACAATCTAGCGCATATTTACATAGAAAACTATCCAAAACCAGCAGTGTTTACTGTAAACGGCGCGGAGTAATTGCGTCATCTCCATAAGAACTTTATGGTCGTTTCTCGTTATGCATTCTTAAGCGAACTAGCGTCCTTGGGTGCTTCTCATTTCTTGTTTGTGCATCCTCGTTTCCTTTCCTCACGTCTCAGCTCCACCCCTTTAGGATCCACTCCTCTCAAAAAAATCCTGTCGTCACTGGCACGCAATAAATTGTGGGGTAGACAAGGCCATGAAGGAACTATTTGATGTATCCTTCATTTCACGGAAAACGAAGGACGTACAGTATTTGGAGGCCGCATTTAAAGGAGCCTTCAAATTGGGAGAGCCTTCGCCACACAGCGGTGATGCAATCAGCCTTCGAATGCGCCCTTCAAAGGATGCAGGCTCCGAATTAGGAAGCAGCACTTGTGTTCTCTTGAACAACTGTCGAAGTTCAATTCCAATACTCAAGAAAAAGTACAGTGGGTAACACTTTATTTTACAGTGTCTTTGTTACATATGTTACATGTACTTATAGTAATAACAGTAAATCATGCATAATTACATGCAACTAACCCTCAACGAAATCCTAATCCTACCCTAACCCTAAAGTAAGTACTGTACATGTAGTTGCTTAATATTAGTCAGTACTTAAATATATAATTACAATGTATCAATGACACCTTAAAATAAAGTGTAACCGTACAGAGGACGCGTGAAAGTACCTGGATGTGTTCTTGATATAGAGTGCAGACTAGAGAGAACAGAACCATTAGAAATTCCAGAAGACAATGCGGGCGGACCACATATGGAAGCCTGTAAACTTTACATTTCTCGTTCTCACTTAAGAGATTCCCACTGTAAGCTGTCACGGAATGGATGAATGTGAGACGAGGATTCAAATGCAGAGGAAATTTATTAACCGGCAGACAAGGTACAAACTCAAAAGCTCAGATTGCAAAAACGGGAAGGAAACACCAGGAACAAGCAACTAGGACAAACGAACCAGCACAGGACTACAAACACAGGGAGGCTAAATAGGGGAACAAACAAAGGAGGGTAACGAGAAGGACAGGTGGGACAAATTAACCAATAATCGGATAACAAGATGGGAGGGGCTAGACAATAGACCGGAGAGCACATGGCACAAGGAAATAACATGACAGCCATGTGCTCACAACAGACCAAACAACACAAACACATGACAAACTGGGAGTGTCACAGCTCTGTCACAAACCAAGAGAAAACCCAGAACAAGGGTGACAGAACTGTGACACTACCCCCCCTCAAAGGAACGCCACCTGGCGTTCCCAAGGAGGGACACCAAACAAGACAAGAACAAACGTACAAGACCAAAGATCAGACAAAATAAACAGATCAAAACAAATACACAGAAAGGGGAGGGAGGGAGGGTACGGACTCCTGGCAGAAAACCAGGGCGGCTCAGACTGTCCATCGGGTGGCCTGGGCGCAGCAGACAGTCCATCGGACGGCCAGGGCGGCGAAGACGACCCCTCGGGCGGCCAGGGCGGAGACGACCCCTCGGGCGGCCAGGGCGGAGACGACCCCTCGGGCGGCCACGGCGGAGACGACCCCTCGGGCGGCCACGGCACAGGGACAGATACCGGCTCAGGAACTGGAACAGACACCACCGGCGCAGGAACAGGCTCAGGAACAGACACCACCGGCTCAGGCTCAGGAACAGACACCACCGGCTCAGGCTCAGGAACAGACACCACCGGCTCAGACACCACCGGCTCAGGCTCAGGAACAGACACCACCGGCTCAGGCTCAGGCTCAGGAACAGACACCACCGGCTCAGGCTCAGGAACAGACACCACCGGCTCAGAAACAGGAACAGACAACACCGGCTCAGAAACAGGAACAGACAACACCAGCTCAGGCTCAGGAACAGAACCCACCGGCTCAGGAACTGGAACAGACACCACCGGCTCGGGAACTGGAACAGACACCACCGGCTCGGGAACAGGAACAGACCCCTCGGGCGGCCACGGCACAGGGACAGATACCGGCTCAGGAACTGGAACAGACACCACCGGCTCAGGAACTGGAACAGACACTACCGGCTCAGGAACTGGAACAGACACCACCGGCGCAGGAACAGGCTCAGGAACAGACACCACCGGCTCAGGCTCAGGAACAGACACCACCGGCTCAGGCTCAGGAACAGACACCACCGGCTCAGGCTCAGGAACAGACACCACCGGCTCAGGCTCAGGAACAGACACCACCGGCTCAGAAACAGGAACAGACAACACCGGCTCAGAAACAGGAACAGACAACACCAGCTCAGAAACAGGAACAGAACCCACAGGCTCAGGCTCAGGAACAGAACCCACAGGCTCAGGCTCAGACACCACCGGCTCAGGAACTGGAACAGACACCACCAGCTCGGGAACTGGAACAGACACCACCGGCTCGGGAACAGGAACAGACACCACCGGCTCAGGTTCAGGAACAGACACCACCGGCTCAGGCTCAGGAACAGAACCCACAGGCTCAGGCTCAGACACCACCGGCTCAGGAACTGGAACAGACACCACCGGCTCGGGAACTGGAACAGACACCACCGGCTCTGGAACTGGAACAGACACCACCGGCTCGGGAACTGGAACAGACGACACAGGCACCGGCTCAGGAACAGACACAGGCACCGGCTCAGGAACAGACACAGGCACAGGCACCGGCTCAGGAACAGACACAGGCACCGGCTCAGGAACAGACACAGGCACCGGCTCAGGAACAGACACAGGCACCGGTCCAGCGGCCATCTTGTCCGGAGACACAGGCTCGGCAGCGGCCATCTTGTCCGAAGACACAGGCTCGACGACGGCCATCTTGTCCGGAGACACAGGCTCGGCGGCTACCATCTTGCCCTGAAACACAGGGTCGGCGGCGGCCATCCTGTCCGGAAACACAGACTCGGCGGTGGCCATCTTGTCCGGTGACACAGGCTCGGCAGACGTGACGTGAACAGTCTCTGGATCGGCAGACGTGACGTGAACAGTCTCTGGCTGGGCAGACGTGACGTGAACAGTCTCTGGCTGGGCAGACGTGACGTGAACAGTCTCTGGCTGGGCAGACGTGACGTGAACAGTTACGGAGGGAGCCTTTCTCCTCCTCCTGTGTTTTGGAGCCACCGGACTCTGGACCACCGGCACTGGGACCACCGAACTCGGGACCACCGGAACTGGGTCCACCGGAACTGGGACCACCGGAACAGGGACCACCGGAAATGGGACCACCGGACTTGGGACCCCCGGAACTGGGTCCACCGGAACTGGGACCACCGGAACAGGGACCACCGGAAATGGGACCACCGGACTCGGGACCCCCGGAACTGGCATGGAGGAAGTCTTCCTTCTCCTCCTCCGTTTCGGGACCACCGGAACTGGGACCACTGGACTCGGGACCACCGGAACTGGGTCCACCGGAACTGGGACCACCGGAACAGGGACCACCGGAAATGGGACCACCGGACTCGGGACCCCCGGAACTGGCATGGAGGAAGTCTTCCTTCTCCTCCTCCGTTTCGGCCTTTCGGGACCACCGGAACTGGGACCACTGGACTCGGGACCACCGGAACTGGGACCACCGGAACTGGGACCACCGGAACAGTCACGGAGGGGTTCTTCCTTCCTCTCCTCCGTTTCGGGACCAGCGTTTCCCCTCCTCCTCCATAGTCCTTTGAGCGCACCTGGCGAAATATTCGAACAAGGAAATTGAAGATTCCTTATCCTCTCCAGAAAAAATTTCACTCCGCTGAATCCACATTATCAGGCTGGTTCGTTCTGTCACGGAATGGATGAATGTGAGACGAGGATTCAAATGCAGAGGAAATTTATTAACCGGCAGACAAGGTACAAACTCAAAAGCTCAGATTGCAAAAACGGGACGGAAACACCAGGAACAAGCAACTAGGACAAACGAACCAGCACAGGACTTCTTCTTCTTCTTCTTCTTCTTCTTCTTCTTCTTCTTCTTCTTCTTCTTCTTCTTCTTCTTCTTCTTCTTCGGTGTTTATTGGCGGTTGGCAAACCAACTTGTAGGTGCATTACCGCCACCGACTGGACTGGAGACCAGCACAGGACTACAAACACAGGGAGGCTAAATAGGGGAACAAAGGAGGGTAACGAGAAGGACAGGTGGGACAAATTAACCAATAATCGGATAACAAGATGGGAGGGGCTAGACAATAGACCGGAGAGCACATGGCACAAGGAAATAACATGACAGCCATGTGCTCACAACAGACCAAACAACACAAACACATGACAAACCGGGAGTGTCACAGCTCTGTCACAAACCAAGAGAAAACCCAGAACAAGGGTGACAGAACTGTGACATAAGCTCGCAAATATGTGACTTGAAGAAAGCCTGCAGTATTTTTATTGCCTCATTAAAAAGAATATTAACATTGACAAAGCATAGATAACATTTAACATTTCACAGATACATGCGGTAAATTAAAATGATATAAAATACTATGAAAATAATGTCTAAAATAACATTAAATAAACATTTTAATAGGTTGTGACCAGTAGCGACTCCTGGCCACAAATGTAGGTAGGGCAGATTCTGGGTCTTAGCACAATGAGTATGATCTAAAAAAAAAAATTGTAAGCTTTATATTCTAATCGCTGAACACATGCAGAACACTTTTGGCAGAATTCTACAGCCTGAGGGTGGTACTCTAATGATGATTGACAGACTTTAGCACACACAACAAATGCACATCTTAGAATTGCCTTATTGTGTCCGAATGTTGTTTTAGAATATTACAAGTTAGGAATTCCAATGAGGAAAAAAAGTCATGTCTATATTCAGAACAAACATAAAACAAACACAACAGATCTACTGTAGGCTATATAAAATCTATTCACATGAGCATGTTTAAACTAAAGGGTTTATACTGTCATTAATTTGATACGCTACTCCACATAGGAAGAACAGACATGCCAACTAGTTACTGACCTGATGCAGACACATAGCTGAAGCGGACTGATATCAGGTGTGTTCGACATTCGGCTGCGGCTGGATGTACCGATCGGCGAGAGTTGTCGCGTGCAGTCACAGAGGAGCTGCAAACGATTCGTGAAGTCGGGCACTTTCTGCTTCCCGTAGTGACTCTCGCGCTGTGTTTGCATACTTTATCACAGCTGAAGTAAAATAAATGCAATATTTGTCAAATACACAGATGTTTCAAAGTCATTTTCATTCAACACTTTATGTAAGCTACTGCTTAATAGCCTACAACATCTGTTTGTACAAGAATATAGTTCAACATATAAGCCTATTATATCAATGAAGTGGGGTCTACGTTTCTTTATCAGTCATGTTTATTTTGATAAACATGACATAATATAACATCTAGAATACATGAAAAGAGGTTTTACTGTTATGAAACAGATTTGTGAGCATTAGTGGAGCATTAGTTTAGAGTAAACATGAAACACGTGATCGTTGTCATGTGGTGAATCAGGCCAATCGTGGAACAGCTGTGTCGTCATCAGTGCTCGTGTAGGTTTTCTGTTAAATGATGTCCTGTTAGCGCCCCCTAAGTTAATAACTAATGATCATTGCGACGGAAGTAAATCAATCAAAACTAACTTTAGCTGGACAATAACTTTATTCTAGAGCTGCTGCAAAGCCAAAACAATATGTTACTTTAACACTAGAAGTGCCAGAATTCCATAACTACTAGAACTGCCGCAAGCGGTCATTTTGACCGCTAGATTCCAAACTCTATATCTTTAATGATAAATACCCAATTGAGAGATTAATGCATTTATTGTATTAGGATGTCTTTTAAAAACAAAACAACACCAAACTGTACATTTAAACAAGTTTAATTATACATCTATAAATAAATAATATCCGTAGATGTCCTGAAAAAAATGACGGAGTAGCCTGTTTTCATGTTTCCACTGTTCGATCGCGCCCGCGCCCGCGCCTGCGCCCGCCGACACACACACACCATTGCAATCTTGACACTTTGCAGCCTGTTCATTATAGCCATAATAAAATATAATAATAAAATAGTCAACTTAACATATAAAAATTCCACTGCTCTGTTTGTCAGTAGCCTAGTGCAATTCGTACCATTTTGCGCGTGTGAAGAGGATGATTTTTTCCGTCGATATTGGAACGTGAGTGAAGTACAAAGCCTATAATAAAGAATAGTTTACCATCCAAATACATCGCAAATGTTGAAACATTTTGATTCTAATTAGAGAGTTACGTGAGCCTAACGCCGCTTACTTTCACTTTTGCTTATAAAGTATTTCATTTTGGCTTGTTTATAGTTATTTTTTCATTCTTGTTCTGTTCTGAATATCATTACATTTAAATGATTTGTTGTTAAATATGTTTAGTGTATTTTTTACCACATTTTATTGTTGTGTATATTGGTATAGCCTATAATAATACCACGAAATTCAGTGCGGTCAATATGACCGTCTATGGCCGAAATAGGTAAATATGTTCATTTGTTTTTGTTTTTTTCCTTATGTGTAATTTATATGAAAAACATTTTAAATGAAAATACAGACACTTTTAGTAAAAGTCAGGTACCAGCAGGATTGTATTTATTTTTTCAACAAAGTTATTGCAGATATAAAATTCAAAACGGTCAAAATGACCGCCATGGCAGTTCTAGTGTTAATTTCCTGTTATCACTGTAAAGCTACTTTGAAACAATCCATGTTGTTAAAAGCCCTATAGAAATAAAGGTGACTTGATTTGAACCAGCCGGTTGCTCTCAAATCGCTCTCGCTGTGCTTTGATGGCATACGTCACAGTCACGTGGCGTCGGCGCCACAATTACGAGCATGCTGCAGTTCCATTTTTCACCACAGATTTACAATGGAAATGTACCACTTAGTATCATAAATACATGCCTGCCGAATACAATGTCTGGATGTCTGACAATTTCGTTGGTTTTTGTTGTTTTCAGATTTAAAAACGTCAATAAAGGCTCGTTCGTTCTGCTCTCACGGAACAGATTGATTATAATATGCTTATGTACCGTCAGATGAAATCCTGCAGGTGTCGGCGCTTTCTCCGTCCATGCAATAAATGCACATCCTTGAATGAGCGCGGATTTCTAGCGCATTTACTTGAACTTCATAGGTAATATATCTATGGTTTAACCCATTTGAGAGGCGGCCAAAATCAGAATTTAAAATGGACTGAATAAGCTCTCTACGAACTTGACAAGCGATGCCGCGCTGACGGACCATAGACTATAAAAAAAGAGTGACTGACATGTAACTGTTATGCACATAAATCACTGTCACACACACTCTCTCAGAGTAATAGTTACTGCATAATACATTTTCAACTAGCAGAATAGTACAGAATCACGATACAGTCTCACTTGTAGCCATGTCTTTTAATAATATTTCGAAGGGCAAAAACAGGAACTTTTAATTGACTTTACATCATCAACTGTCACTTTAGCGCGAGGCCCTGTGCAGTCGCAGACTTGGTACTTTCCATAGGGTACTTTCAGTAGCATATAGCATTACCTCCCAAGCCTGAGCTAACTCGATCACGTCGAGCGGTGAGCGTGGTTTCAGATAGCCACAGGCTCCTCCAGCTCCACACACGCCCCGCCTCTTTGCCCATTTTCTGTTATCCGAGAGTGACGCGAGGCCAAGATGGCGACGGCCGACTCCGCCCACTTTAGGCTTCAAAAATGCTCTTCAGAAACCTACGGGTGACGTCACGGACACTACGTCCATATTTTTTTACAGTCTATGGTTGCATCGCTTCACGGCCATTTACAAATCCCCTCCTGTGGGATAGTAAAGTGTCCATCGTATGCACACTTCAGAATCTTGCCAGAAGAAGTAGGTCATCCGGGTACTTTTTGCCTACTCTTTTATGAGTACTGTGTGTTTAGACATACTTATTTTGTCACATACTGTTTTTCACCTACTATATAGTAGGGATGTGATTTTGGATGCAACCTCTTTGTGTGAAAGGGGCTGAACAAAACAAGTGACTAGCTGCATCCAAAATCGCAAACTCTTAGACCAGGTACCTCATGTGTTCAGGGAGGAGGGAACAGCGAACACTGCGTAGGCATCCTGTGAATCGGAACACAGCCTGTGTGTTGCTAGGAGACAAATAATACTTCTCCTTTTGCTTCATTCTGTTACATTGTGGAGCAAAAATAAACCAATAAATTGTCAATATGATGTTTAAAATGTAAGTTATTCAATATTAACAGTGTTTGTTGAATGGTTGTTTAAAAAGCAATATTATAAATGCACTATTTATAATTTATTTAATTATATAATTATATCAATAATTAAATAATTATAAATAAATTATATAGGCTATTTATATGTTTAAGCCTACAGGATATCATTTAGCATTAAGATTAACATGAGTAAAAATGTATTTTAGTACAATAACTGTCACGGGTGGTTGCAGGAAGGCAGAAGAGGATGAAGATTTAGTTCCAACACGAAGTTACAATGACAAAGATACAACGAATGAACAAGCAGGCAGGCCAACACACACTAAAGCAACATAGACCGAACAGAGAATGAATGGGAGGAATCAACTTATATAGCAACACAAACGAGGATAATTAATAGAACACAGCTGACACAAATGTGAGGAGCAGGAAAACTGAACAAAGGAGCACATGAGAATGAAAACAAACTGAAAGTCTATGAAAAGAGAAACTAACAGAACATAACGGTGAAAATAACTTACTAAAAACATCAAATATTACAGGTGAAAAACAGGATCCCAATGCTTTCCTTGGTTGGGAATCACTGTCTTGAGTGAAAAAGTCGATGCATGTTGAGTGATGACATGCTTTAGTGCCCTATTATAATAATCCCTTAGATAAGATGTTCTCATATTCTCTAATTAATAGTTTCTGTCATCCGTCTTTGTTTCTACAGAGATTTATAGCCACAACAACAGCTATGATTACATGCTGCAATATGTTGATCAAATGTCAAGAACGCATTCGCACAATGATTGTGATTTTGCTATATGCAACAACACAGGGGAGGACAGAACCAGACGCTGGTTGCCATGGAGAGACTGTCATTTGAGACAATGCCCTGAAACTGAACACGAACAAAATTCAAAGACCAAGATTTAAGTGCCGCTGTACGCCATGGTGTTCATTCACAGTGTGCCAATGTGCCATGTATACACAAACAGATTAAGCTTGTTCTTTCAGCCTGTTTTTGGTTTGTTTGTTTGTTTGCAAAAAAACGGCTTTGCAGGCTCATTACAGTATGCATATTCTGAGTTGTGAAATCTGCATGATTTTTTAGCAGAGTAAATAACTTCAGGCCTAACATAATCAAGAGTGTGACATTTTATTTTCCATATCCAACGGAAAAAAACTTGATCTAATATGATCTCAGGAATATTCAAAAGGTTAGCCTGGGTTTAACAAGTAATTGAAGCCATAATAAAAATAATTTATTTTCACCCCTTAATTTTTCACACACAACTGAAGCCTGATGAACCAGCACTTGTGAAAATGGTTTGTTAATTTACATATTCCTCAGAACTTTTTTCTGTAACAAGTGTCATAACATGAAGTAAAGAGGACCCCCCCCCCCCACACACACACACCACCACCCCCCTCCCCTCTCCATGGCCTGTGGAGGTTAAATACAAACCTATTTGCATTTAATGATATTTTCTCATTACAAAGGCTGGTCCATCCTGTCAAAAGCATCCTTCTTTTTCTAATTAACATTTTATTGGATTTCGTATGAATGAGATTTAAAGTTTAATCGGGGTGAAGAGCCTGCCGTATTATTGCATATTAATATTGACTTCTAATAACTTTCTATGGACCATTCTTTCAGATGGCAGGTGGCTATTTGTGGCTCTTTAGGTTTTCGATGGTTCAGAAGTTGAACTAAAGTGTATGTGTGTGCATGATGCTTCAATCTATGACATTTGCACTGTGAGATGCTAGTTTATGAGTATGCAAGACATTATAATGTGAGAATGAGACTGAGGACCTCTGAACTATGAACTACTGTCATTAATTCTGACTACAAGTGAACCCTTTCTATATATATTGTATTGTACCCCTCCCCTTTCTCTGATGCAAACTTGTAAATCTTAAGTATTTTGAACTTGCAGCCAACAATAGCCAGACATGTTGAACAAGAATCAAATTAAAGGGACTGTTTACCCAAAAATGGAAAAATTACTCATCCTGATGTTGTTTCAAACTCAGATGACTTGCTCTTCTGTTAATAGGCTATTTCTCTTGCATGAAACAAAATGAAAACAAACTAAAATAAAGCAGCTTGCAGGATGCAAAAACACCATAAAAGCAGTTCATTAGACTTGTGCACTATATCTTAGGCATCTAAATAATGTATGTAGCCAAATGATTTCTTTGTGTGAGAAACAGATTAAACTAAGATTAAGTTTTGAGTCAATATTCAATCCAGTCCAGTGAACTCTCAGGTGAACTCAAGTCAATGAGTTGACAGGATCAGTCTGATTACTGAACGAATCATTTGTGAACAGAATCATATTCCTTAAAAATAAAAGATTCAACTCAAAAGAACAATATGTGACCCTGGATCACAAAACCAGTCATAAGTTGCACGGGTATATTTGTGGCAATAGCCAACAATACATTGTAGGCCTATGGGTCAAAATTATCGATTTTTCTTTTATGCCAAAACACATTAGGATATTAAGTAAAGATCATGTTCCATGAAGATATTTTGTAAATTTCCTACCGTAAATATATAAAAAATATATTTTTGTGAGTGAATGCTGCACAATCGTGAACATAAATGGAGAACTTTAAAGGAGATTTTCTCAATGTTTCGATTTTTTTGCACCCTCAGATTCCAGATTTTCAAATAGTTGTATCTCAGCCAAATATTGTCATATCCTAACAAACCATACATCAATGGAAAGCTTATTTATTCATTTATCAGATGATGTAAAATTGTGACTGGTTTTGTGGTCCAGGGTCACATATGTTCATGATAGGACATTACTATTTCTCTCATAAACACACCAAGGAGTGCCAAAGAATTTTATAGGCTTTTATAACAGCTTTTGCATACTTTTTGAAGCTTTAAAACTCCAGTCCCCCCACAGAAAGCCATTCACATTTAGAACAAAATGAGGCTGAATAAATGATGACCGAATTTTCATTTTAGGGTGAATAAATACTTTACAGCAATGGTCCTCTCCTCTGAGGTACAGAAAGATAAAATACCTACTTGTGATGCATGAGGACTTGTCACACATAATTCATAAAAAAAAGCACAAAAAAAAAGCAAAGTGTTTTTTAAGTGCTGGTGATATTGTCAACTAAAACTAAATTATTAAAAAATATTTTTTGTTAATTGAAATGAAGTTAATGAAATTAAATGAAATTAAATATAATATAAGTATTAGATGAAAAATGTAAACTTACAAAAATGCTATTTTAATGCTAATATGGCATTTAACTGAAAATAAATTTAAGTTTAAGTAAAAAAAAAACTAATTAAATTAATAACAATAATAATAATAATTACAAAGGCACATTAAAAAATATATTAAAAAGTTTAATCAAAATGCTACAATATTATATAAATACAACTAAAATGGCACTGATAAATGCAGCATTAACCATAACAACATTAACTGATAAATGAATGCTATACATTTGTGACTGTCAAAGGGCTGGTGCCGACCCAAAAAATGTAAATCAATCAATTGATTGATTTTTTTATAGGCCAATGTCCGCCAGCTCTTTCCTCATAAATCCTCTTGTCTATGCAAAAAATGTTTTCATTACTTATTTCTGCCTGTAATTCTTTCCCTCTCCCTTGTGGGTCCAGTGCCAGTATCACTGATATTACGTTTTGTTGTCTTCACCACCCTCTATGAAAGAGGTTAAAATCCACTTGTGTGGCTTCCCAAGTGACCCTCATCCTACTCTGGCAGCATTGTGCTTCATGATAAATCCATGAGAGCTGCCTTATTGCAGCCCACATCGAGACCGAGGCAATCAATCAGGGTTAGATTACTAAAGGCAGCACACTAGAGGACACCTGCATACTACACAGCACTTTGAATTTAATGAGCTGCTGCTTGAAAGACAAGGAACCAGTTTTCACTGTGCACTTTTGATTTCTTTCACTATCCTGTACAGAATATATATGAATGCAGATATACAGGCAAACATTACATATATATTTATGTCATTACAACTCTCGTATTGGATATGACAGTGTTGATATGTTTGATCTTGGCAGAATATATCTTCTATGCTGCTGCTGTTTTTGCTGTTGCAGAGCAAGTACAAGACTTGCTACTGACAATAGAGCTGGTAAGTCCCGCCCCCTCCGCTAACCCCGCTGGACCTCTAGGTTGAAAAATCGCCAATGCAAGTGAATGGGAGAAAATAATTATTTTCTGGTCCCGTTTGAATTGTGCCATGAATGTGAACATATCTGTGAATTTTTTATGTAATTTTTCGTGTAAAGAATGCTACAATTTAGCGGGTAGAAGTTTGATACGGTTAGACTTTGTGTGAGAGCACTTTGTGGACAACAACTCTTCGCTGCTTTCGACGCGTTTGAAACGTCACCACCACTCGCACACGGACACTAGCTCACGGATCTCGCTAAACATGGCTGTGTCTTTGGTGCACTTCACCGCCTTCTTTCAGGGAGAGGACAAAATCGTTGAGGTTGGCGAAAACCACGTAAGTCAACTTTATGGGGTGACGTCACATAGGCGACATGTAGTCTTTCTCGTTATGTCTTTTCCACAACTGCTAGCCAAAGAATCATACAATATACTGTCAAACTCGTAACATGAAAAATTATATAAAAAATTCACAGACAACATATGTTCACATTCATGGCACAATTCAAACGGGACCAGAAAATAATTATTTTCTCTCATTCACTTGCATTGACGAGTTTTCAACCTAGAGGTCCAGCGGGGTTTTACGGATGGGCGGGACTTACCAGCTCTATAGTACACGACATGCTCAAGTAAGCCATGCTGCCGCTGTGCAAAATAGCATACATAAATTACCCATAGCAGATCTATACAGGTGGAGCTGGGCAAGGTGGTGGGTTTCTGAAAGCATGCTGCACTACTACAGCAAATGCTGACTAAGTTTATAAGGTTGAGCAACGAACTTATTGGCTACTGATACAACAGGAACCAATCAGCTGTGCCCTATAGAGAATGATGTGATTGCTAATAACCAATCAATCTGCGGCATCTAGAGTTTCATGACATAACTTTGTTTCCCTAGCAGTCAGTCATGTTCGACGTTACGTCAGACGTGATCTGACAAATTAGGATCTCGTCTGTGAGCCCAAACACCTTTGAGTGTAAACTAAACGACCCAATGCACATTGGCGTGCAAGATTTGCATCTTTTGCTCCACCCCGCAGTGCAGGATATAAATATGTAAGCGGATGCAACGCACATTCAGCTTTTCGCTTCGGAGCCGAGCGGTTCTTCTGTTCTGTTCTGTTCTGTTCTGTTCTGTCCTGTTCTGTCCTGCTCTCTCCAGTCACGTAAAGAGTGAAGACTACAAGTCTCTACAAATGCTCTCCGGAAAGAGGCCTCTGCTATGCGGTGTTGGTGTGATGGCGCTGCAGCGGTGATCGTGATCTCCAGAGCATTTCCTGCTGTTTATAACAGCCCTAAAACAGCTGCACTATTCCCTGCTAGCTGTGCTGCGGCCATTTCCCCTGTGCGCTTCAGCACTTTAAGAGAGCTGAAAGAGCAAACAGGGGTGTGACACTGCATCTTTTTAAAGTGTTTCTGGATGCGATACCTGGCGCTGGCTGACAGTCACAACCTTTGCCTCACGTGTCTGGGTGTCAAGCACGCTGAGGTAGCTTGCGTGGATGAGTCATGTACTCACTGTGGGAGGATGACCATCACGGTGTTGCGGTCGAGACTTGAGTACCTCAGACTAGCTCCTCTTCTGAAACGAAGAGAGATACTTTGGGAAATAGCCAGGGTGACATGAGGATCACAGTGAGGGCTAACCCGCATAGTCAGTCTCTGTGGGTCAGAATCACAACTCTTGCACACCGCAAGCTGTGGAGCTTCCAGGTGCAGGCGCTGATCCATCATGGGAGACCGGTTGTTTCATTCGGGCTTCGCCGGACGATCAGATGTCTATCGCTCCATTGTGGATTACGTTTTAAAAAGGCCATGTTAGGTTTTTATGCTTACATTAGATCTGGGGTGAAAAAAAAAAAAAACAGCTTATCTTGGACATGGTAAAAACACTACTAACACAACTCAACCAGACATGTGCTTTTTATAACTTTGCAGACCTTTTTCATGCTCAAACGGCAACATTACACAATAGTTAAACATGTAAAAAACATAATAGGTTCAGTTTAAATTTGAATTAAATTTTATGAATTAAACACCTTGCAAACATACATTATCACCCAAAAAAAATTAAACAACCCGTTAAACATGAAAATATGCAATAATTTAAGACATTTCTCCCTATAACCTTTTTGGCATATATATATATATATATATATATATATACAGGGCCTGAAATTAACACCCGACCACACACCAAATGCGGGTGAATTCTGCAATTGGCGGGTAACACTGTCAATCTACCTGCCACATTGGCAGGTAGCCAATGAGAATCGACCCTTCGCGGGGAGTTTGATTGACGGCGATCTGGCCAATCATAATCCGCCGAATCCGCCTTTTTTTTTTGTCCGACAAAGCAGTCAGGAAAGTTCAACGTTGGATGATTTGAACTTGAAAAAACGGAGTGTACTGAGTAGACCTACTGACATCTTTCCGCAGTTAAAACTTCATTCCTTCTTATGTTCATTCATGTTTATTTTATGCTATAAATTAACTAGAAGGAAGAGATGATCGGTTCACAAGCAGCTTTAACTGAGGCACCACAGCGATCTGTCAAGACACATTACAGAGCCACAAAACGGTATTGTCTAAATTTCTTTAAAAATGACCAAATTTTAACGTTGATATTTTGTTTAAAATCAAAAGTAACCAGGACTGTCTTGTCTGTCAGCGTGTTGTCAGTGTCCTCCTCTCTGCTGCACGATATGTTTTTCATTGCGTGAGATCATGGTTTGGCGTGAGCGCGGTGTAGCTTGTCTGACATAGCAACAGTAACTAAAGCGGCTGGGTCTTTGCGTTTGGTTTTTTTTTTTTTTTTTTTTTTTTTGCAACTGTTGTTATTTGACATTTAAACGAAGTCAGCCATACGCACCAAACGCGAATATGCGTCTAAATTCGCGCCTGACACGCTATTCGCATCCGGTGTGAACGCACCATAACGGTTCCTGAACGCTGTAACTAACTGCCCAGCGATCAACACAGCCGCGTGTGATTTGTTTACATAGCCTACGAGCTGCACTCGGTCTATATCTGTATTCTAAGAGTTATTATTACTTGTATGGATCTCGTTAATAACTTGACAGCACTTAAATGTGTATTCTTACAAGTTAAAGAACAAATGTTTGTGCAGTTCCTTTTTTTTCACCTTTTATGAGGCCAAAAAAAAAAAAAAAAAAAAAAAAAAACTGCCTGGTAAAAAGTCACTGTGGCGGGTGGATTTTTAAATCCACCTGCCACAGTGGCTGGTGGTCAAAAAAGTTAACTTCAGGCCCTGTATATATATATATATATATATATAATTTCAAGTTTGATGTTTGCGTTATTTATTTTTTTTACATGTCCGTTTTTGTTTCTTCTCCTGTCTTTTGATCCGGAGATTCAGTACTTGTTCAGAAGATGTGTAATAGCGCCCCCTATCGTATAACAGTGAAAACATTGCCGGAAAATTCTATCAATGACAGGGAAAAAAGTTTAAATTCATCTGAGGAATTACATTTCAAATTACATCTTCTACATTCAAAGTAGCAAAATATAGTATAGCTTTACTGAGAAGTTGGTGTTTAGCGTAGGAAATGTGTAATAGTTTGACAGGCTGTGCATTTTTACTTTTTAACATTTCTCTAATCCACTGTGCACTGTAGACCATGTAGATATGTCAAAACATGTTCAAAAAGTACGTACAGTTTCCAGCAGTCATTAGGAGGAAAATGTCATTGAAATACCAAAAGGCATTTGTATTAGAATATCTGAATGAACAACTATTTCAACCCTACCTTTTATTTTTATTAATTAATTTGTTTTGTTTTCATGTCCTGCTGCAGCTGAACATAAAGTCAAGTTTGTTCCATTGTTAGATTCCCTGAAGGCATCAGATTATTC
Organism: Squalius cephalus; assembly: GCF_949319135.1. Taxonomy (NCBI): domain Eukaryota; kingdom Metazoa; phylum Chordata; class Actinopteri; order Cypriniformes; family Leuciscidae; genus Squalius; species Squalius cephalus. Next base: position 45,191,457 of record NC_137122.1, on the reverse strand, counting down.
TGACTTCCTGACTCTCACCGCAAGGAAATCTGTGAGTTGTTAAACCCATTTTCAGTTGTTTCTTGACTTGAGTAAAGCACCTGCTGCTAATAAAAACAATGTGTCCTTAAAAGTGCTACTCAGTTGTAAGGTAGTTCTGTATACTGTTCTGTTTACAATATTAGGAATAATTTTTGCATACAGTCACCTCTTGTGAACTGCCAGTAGGCCCAATTCCCAGTTGTCTTTATTTAAAAAAAAAATCTGTCTAAAGACTAGTTAATCATGCAAGCTAAAGTTTTGTCTATCAGCATCAAATCAGGTCAATTCTTCATGTGAAAACATGACGACAAGATAAAGATAAAAGATTGATGACACTTCACTTGATTTTCGCAAACATATCCACAGCAAGATTCAGTGTCATAAAAAGACCACAGACACACACAAATTATGCACCAAATATAAAATACAGTTATTATTAATATAGATATAATTATATTATAGAACATATAATGGCAGATAGAACAATATATATATTTATAGATATATTTATAATAGAAATATTTTTCAGTCACTTTAGTTTTTGCATGATTTTTTTCTACCTATAAAATAATAACTATAATAGTTTTATTGCTACGTTCACATAGCGAAGTGATTAAAGCCTGTAATTTACATGATTTCTACATAATGTTGGACTGATGTGCGGACCAGATAGTGTTTTGCAGATTTCTGTTTCCATGCAAAAAATAGTACGACTCATTTTCTTCTGGCATAGGAGTTAAATGATAAATGTAATAGCTTCTCATACTCCTCCCTGCTGGGCAAAACTATGCAGAAATGCTCCAGGAATACAATTATCAGCATGCTATGCTGGCTCTGTCAATCATGCTTTCAATAAATACATACATTGAAATGAATTTAGAAATGCCTAGTGAGAGGCCTGTTTCAAATGTGCTATTTCGCATGGCCTACCAGCACTGCTGTGTGCATGTAATGTGGGACACTGGGGTCACAGCTTGCTGGCTGCTTAACATTAAAATGAAAAAATAAACCACCACCTTTTTCTATTCTCAAGCAAGGTCTGTGGATTGGTTTGCTGTGTGAACAGAATGAAAAATGGTACATTTACTATACCATGTGAGCACTCAAAAGATTATATAAGCATCCCCTCTGACCACATAATTTTACAATTAACAACAGGCCTTATGAAATGAAGAGTATTGTTCGTGCACATTGTTCGACATTAACAGTCAGTACATGTGGTAGACCATAATGGGCGGATTTTATCAGCAAGGAGAAGTCTGAATTTCCAAATTTGCACACCATTATACCTTTACTGATTGATTGCCAATTAAAGTTAGTGCACAACAGGCAAATTACAATAGTTTAAAATACTGTAGTTCTAGTGTTTTCCTCCTGAAAAAAATGGCTTTACTGGCCTTAGTTTAAAATTGTCTCCAAACCTGGCTAAACCGGTCTTCAGCTATAGTCTAACTGGACTCCCAACCAACCAAAACCCCTCTAAAACAAGCAAACCTGAGGCCTATACCACGAATATGCCCCTATACCATACCGGTTTAGGTGGCTAGCCAGGTATGTTTCAGTTTAGTTTGCGCCAATCCTGGGTTTTAGGCACCATGAAAGTGGTTTGGCTTTTAGCAGTGTTCATCGCCATAGTAACTTACGCTCCACGGCTAACCTGGTCTCGGGCAGGTTATGCTCCAGGTAAGAGGTTGCAAACCGAACTTGGACCAATCAGCTGTTTTCTGTCTTCTACTCCAAATTAAAGGTCACTACATACAGTAGCAAATGATTTTTAAAGACAAAATTGTCTAGCTTTTAGTAATGTTTATTTAGAATAATAATTTTGTATGATTTAGATATTATGTAATTATTATACCCTTAATCGATCACACGTACAATTTTAGTTTATCAATTATTATTACGCACAGTTTAAATGAATAAATATGAATACGGTTTAGAATCAATAGATAAAGCTACATGTGAGCTTAAATGTTCAATTCTCTCTATAACTTTATCAACTGTATAAAATAACTTCACAACTTTTGCTTGCACTGATATGGCAAGACTGTCATGAACCTGGGTTGATGATCTCTCTCTCTCTCTCTCTCTCTCTCTCTCTCTCTCTCTCTCTCCCTCTCCCTCTCTCTCTCTCCCTCCCTCCCTCTCTCTCTCTCTCTCTCTCTCTCTCTTGCTGTCTGTGCGCATGTGCGGAGTGAGTGTGAGGAGCGTTGAGCGCGGAGTGTTTGAGCGTGTGAGGTACGAGTGATTCTTTTCTATTTTTCCTTCTTTTCTATTTTTTTTTTTTTGTGTGTATGTTTTGTTTTGCTTGGTGGGTGACTTTTTTGACCTTGTGAGTGTTGGCAAAGTGGTTAATTCGCGGGGCTTTCTACTACCAGTGTTTGTACTGGGAGCATGGCGAATCCAGGTGTGCAGAATCTCGGGTTTCTAACGAGACGGCATGCGGTTAAAATTGATTCAGTTTTTGGTGTTTAAGAATGTAGTTTAGCTATTGGTTGCGAGAATATCTTGTCAGCATCGCGGATGAATGGTGCTGTTGTTGTTTTCATTAAGACAATTGAATTGGCGAATCAACTGGTAGAGACTGGTGTTGATATTCGTGGCATTTTTGCGCAGGTGCTTCCTCTTTCTACACCCTCGAAAAGGGTAACGTTATCTAACGTGCCACCCTTTATTAAGAATGATGTTTTGGTAGAGATGCTTTCCAGATATGGTAAAATGGTGTCAACAACAAACATGATCCCAATTGGGGGAAAGTCTTCTCTACTAAAACATGTGGTGTCGTTTAGACGGTATGTCTATGTGATTCTAAAAGATAATGTTGAAGAATTGGACTTAACTCTAAATTTTCATCACAAAGATTTTAATTATGTGATTTTCGCCACAACGAACACAATGAAATGTTTTGGTTGTGGAGAAAATGGACATCTTGTACGTGATTGCCCTAGGAAAGTGGATAAAACAAATAATAAAAGTGCTGAGACAATTGATGATACAACCGCTACGAGTTAGCCTGGCAAGCCAGACCTACATCAAGATGTTAGGTCTGGCAACTCACCATAGACACGGCTCAATCCAAGGGGCGGGATAAACGGCTGTCTTTCAAATTCCCTCTGCACGCAATAGGACAGCGCTTCAACCAACCAGAGCGTTTTCCCACCAGCGGAGCTAATGTTAGTTGATAGATTCAACTTTTGAATCTGGCCGGCAAAACTACGAACACATCTTCCTTTTTTAAGAATGACTTAAGTGCCGTTCTTTGCTCTTTTCTCAAAGAAAAACTTAAATCCAAGTCCTCCAGAGTCGCGGCCAAGCCGATTCGAAAGACTGTTCGCCAGAAGCAGCTCTTCTTTGTTTTCAAGTAGCAGGGAACTGTCGCAACTATGTCGTCATTGTTTTAAGCCCGCCCCGCCTACTCTATACACGATGTGATTGGCCTGACCCAATTTAGGTTTTTACAGCTCCGAAAGTCAACGGAGAGTTGCTAGACTACCCTGGCTGCAAAATAAATTTTGCTGCCGCTAGGGTGCGTCTAGATTTCTAGGCTAGTTACGAGTACAATTGCTAGAGAATTGCAGAACGTAACTATAGATGCGGAAAGGCCGGGAACAAGTGCAGCTTGTGTACCCGCTGCATTATTAGATGCGGAAAAAAATACAAATGAGACGACAACTGTCAAACCAGTTGAAAGTGCAAAATTAGCGGTCTTTGAAGATAAAGAGAATGGAAATCTTGAGAGCAGTCAGACAACAACAGCTCGAAGTCAAACGATTGAGTCGGAAGATGATGCCAACAGTGCGGTTGAATCTAGCGAACAGAACGCGATGAATGTGGATAATATTGAGGGTTCTGTGTGTGAATTGGAAAATTATTATTATAAAACACTGCAAAAAAGAAAATTAAAGGAACGCTATGTTAATAAACCGATTAAAGGACTTGATGTTCGGGAGGTGAGCCATACTGATACAGAAAGTGACAGTGAGGTCTCTGAATGTAGTATTTCAGATAGTTTACCTCAGAGTGGATTTTCTAGTCGAGTATATAGTGTAGACGACATCAAACAGTTTTTAAAAGTGACAAAAAATGCAAGGAAAGTTAAAATTGAAGAGTTTTTTCCAGATATATTGCAATTTATTGAGAAGGCAAAAACTTTCAGGAGTGAGAGCTGTTTCACCAACCAAGAAGGTTATCGGTTAAAAAAAGATACTTGCCAGACTAAATGCTCAATCAGAACTCAGTGAAAATAGTCAAAATGGTTAATGGTTGTTGTTATTCGTGTTTATTTTCTTGGTTAAGGTGGGAGGTGCTTCTTTTCCTATTTATGGGAGTAGTAAATTTTGCCTCCTTAAATATTAATGGAGTAAGAGAAGGAAAAGAGCACAGTTGTTTGAGTTAATGACACAGAAGAAGATTGATGTTTTATTCACGCAAGAAACACATAGCGATTTATCAAATGTTTCAGATTGGGTGATGGAGTTTGATGGGCTATCGGTTTCAAGTCATTCTACCTCGGTGAGCGGTGGGGTTGCTATTTTGTTTTCGAAAAGTTTTATACCTGCATCTTATAAAGTTGATGAAATAATTAAAGGTAGACTTTTAAAAGTCAAAGCTTTTTATGAAAACAATTTTTCTTTTGTATTAATTTGTGTTTATGTTCCAAACGCTGTAATTGAAAGAATGCTATTTTTAAACACTGTGCAAAGTTTTTAGTGTTTGTGATCCAGAGAGTTTGTTATTATTGGGGGGAGATTTTAATTGCACTGAAAATGTTTTAGATAGGAATCATGTTGAGCCACATATGCAGTCTCGTAGGAGGTTAAGTTCAGTTAATGAAATCTCATGATATTATTGATATCTGGAGAAATTTTCAATATACACAAAGACAATATACTTGGGTACATGCATATGAAAATAAGTTATCATTGGCAAGATTAGATCGATTTTATGGTTTCAAGCATCAATTGAATTTTTTTAAAGATTGTTCAATATGTCCAGTTGGATTTTCTGATCACAGCTTGGTAAAATGTGAGATGTTTGTTGATTGTGTAAAGCCGAAAAACGCCTATTGGCATTTTAATAGTACATTGTTATGTGATAAACATTTTACTGATGTTTTTAATTTTTGAGGGGGTTAATGCACAATCCATGAAGTCTTCTTTCCAAACCTTACAGCAGTGGTGGGAGTTTGTAAAGGCCCAAATTAAACAACTCTGTCAACAATATACTCTCAACGTCACACGAGGTAGAACTGGGTCAATAAGAAAGCTAGAAGAAGATTTAGTTAAACTCCAAGAACTCTTTGAGTTGACAAAAAAATGGAACTCATTTAGAGTCTTTTTAAAAAAAGAAAGCTTCTTTGACTGATTTGTTAGATTTATCTACACAGGGTGCTATAATTAGATCACATTTTCAGAGTATTGAATCTATGGATGCACCTTCAAAATTCTTTTTTAACACGGAGAGGAAAAATGGGCAAAATAGATTTATTCATGCTCTGCGCTCAGAAACGGGAGTCCTTTTTGCGCAACCCTTTAGAGATTAGGATTTATATAAGAGTGAATTGTTGGGCACACAAGGCCTGAATAATGTTTTTCTTGAAAATATGCCGCAAGTATCTGAAGAGGCTAATATCGGAATTAACAAAGCACTGTCGATGGAAGAACTGGAGAGAGTTCTTAAAAGTATGGAAACCAGAAAAACGCCATGGTATTTCAATAGATTTTTATAAAGTCTTTTGGGCAGAGGTAGGTCCAGATCTACTAGAAGTTCTTAATCAGAGTTTAATTGATGGACAGTTACCAAAAAGCTGCCGTAGAGCAATCATTACTTTGCTCCCGAAAAAGGGAGATTTAAGTGAGATTAAGAATTGGAGGCCTGTGAGTTTGTTATGCAACGACTATAAAATACTTTCAAAAGCCTTGGCGAATAGATTAGGAGAAGTTTTAGATCAAATTATTCATTCAGATCAGACATATTGTGTGCCTGGTAGGAAAATCTTTGATAACATTTCTTTTATAAGAGAGATTTTGGATAATGGCAAGACTTTTTCAGATTTTGGTTTAGTCCTAACCAAAGCTTTCGGTTTTAGTCCTAGTTTTATATTGATGATTAAAGCTTTGTATTGTGACGTTGAGAGTATGTTGAAATTAAATGGTGACTTATGCTCTCCTTTTAAGGTTTTAAGAAGGGTTAGACAAGGCTGTGCACTATCTGGCATGCTTTATACGTAAGCCTTAGAACCTCTTTTGAATAAGTTAAGAGCAGAGATGTCAGCTGTGGTTATGCCAAATTCCACCCATACTGTTAAATTATCAGCTTACGCTGATGATGTGGTGGTACTAATTAAAGATCAAAATGATGTGAACATGATGTTGCGATTATTGTAAGAGTTTAAAAGTGTTTCTTCTGCAAAAGTGAATTGGCAAAAAAGTGAAGCCATAAGTGTTGAGAGTTGGTTACGTGGTGAGCCCATTCTTCCAGCTGGTCTGAAATGGACCAGGGATGGTTTTAAATACTTGGGAGTCTTTTTGGGAAATGAGAATGTTGTTAAGAAGATGTTATTGAAAAGGTAAAAGGGCGCTTAAATAAGTGGAAGTTTTTACTCCCAAAAATGTCTTATAAGGGGCGAATATTCAAAATTAACAATTTGTTTGCCTCCGCTCTCTGGCATCGTTTGATTTGTGTAGACCCCCCAGCAGACTTTTTAAGCAAGATCCAGTAAATCCTTATAGATTTTTTCTGGGATAAGCTGCATTGGCTGCCGAAACATGTGCTGTACCTTTCTAAGGATGAAGGAGGTCATGGAATAGTACATTTGCAGAGTCGAATAGCAGCTTTCCAAATTCAATTCATACAAAGACTTTTAAAGGACTCAAATGCAAACTGATTTTAGCTTTCTCTTTACTGAGAGATTTTGAAGGACTGGGGCTGGATAAAGTCTTATTTTGGATGGATCCTCAAAAGCTAAAACTCTCCAAGTTTCCTGTTTTTTATCGGAATCTTTTTAAAGTCTGGGCTTTGTTTGAAGTACCAAAGAGAAGGACTGTAAATTCCTTGTACTGGTTGCTGCAAGAGCCATTCATTTTTGGCTCACGCTTGGATCAATGAACTGGGTTACTCTGTGACAGAAGAGAATCTTATCAACTCTGGAATTTTAACTATTGGACATGCACAACGGATAGCAGGAGCGGATTTTAAAGATGTGAATTCAATGACTGGACAGCTGGGGGTGAGGTCTACCCGTTTGGTTGCCAGAGTACTTGACAAATGGAGGTCAGCCCTTTCTGAAAATGAGTTGAAATTGTTAACAGATTATTCTTTGGGGTTTATTAACCCGGATTGTAGTGATCCATTTCCCAATTTGTATCTAACTCCCTTGATGGGCGATTGTGAGAGCACTTTTTTAAAAGTCAAAGATTTGATTGTAATAGGCATAGATTGTGCATCTGGAAAGGAGTGTTATAAAATGTGTGTCAAAGTGTTTAATAAGAAGGCTTTGGATAAAAGAATTGACACGCCATGGCGTAATGTACTTCAATTAGAAGAGGATGAAAAGCCTGAGTGGAGAGTGCTGTATAAGTCACCATTGCCCAAGAGAATTGGAGACTTGCAATGGAGATTGTTATATGGGGCTATTGCTGTGAACGCATTTGTTTCGGTAATTAATCCTGACATTGATCAGAATTGTCCTTTCTGTTTACAAAGGGAAACTGTATTTCATGCATTCATGCAGTGTTCAAGGTTGAAACCTTTATTTATTGTTTTAAACAACATTTTTAAATGTTTTAATTAGTGCTTTTCAATGAAGACGTTTATTTGTGGTTTCAAATATTCGCAGAGCCGCAAGTATCAATGTCAGGTAGAAGCTGTGTTTGGTAATTCTGTGAAATCTAGAATCCTAATAGATTTTAATTATTATAAAGCAATGGATGACCTTAAAAAGTTTGAAATAATTTGGTGTTGTAAAGGGATATTGTGCGAAACTGTTAATGATGAATTATTCTTTCTTATTTAAAACAAAGTTGTTGTTTTTTTACTGATTGATGTTTGATTTAAATGTTGATTATTGATGGTTTGTTTATTGTAATTAAAGGTGTTTAAAAATCAAAAAAAATCTCTTGAGGTCTCTCTCTCTCTCTCTCTCTCTCTCTCTCTCTCTCTCTCTCTCTCTCTCTCTCTCTCTCTCTCTCTCTCTCTCTCTCTCTCTCTCTCTCTCTCTCTCTCTCTCTATCTCTCTCTCTCTCTCATCCAGCCTCCTCCTCCAGCACCCTCCACCTCTCTCCTCCAGCTGATCATTATCGAGCGCGCTGATTGCCACCTCACCTGTTTTCTCTTTGGCCTAATTTTCTCTGCTACTTCTAGTTACCGTTCCCCCTGCTTCTTTGCCAGATTATTGTTTGCAAAGGATTTGCTCTCGTACCTTCTACGTCAGGTGTCACCAACCCTGCTCCTGGAGGGCTACTGTCCTGCAGACTTTAGGTCCAACCCTGTTCCAACACACCTGCCTGTAATTATCAAGCAACCCTGAACAGCTTGATTAGCTGGTCCAGGTGTGTTTGATTGGGGTTGGAGCTGAAATCTGCAGGACTGTAGCCCTCCAGGAGCAGGGTTGGTGAAAAGTTTTTGACTTTTGTTTTCTAGTACTGCGTCCGCGTGACGGCAGACTCCTGTTACCTTTTCAATAAACTTTGTTTCTCTATCAGCCTCTGCCCTTGGGTCCTCTGTTATCACTGACAAAGACTTTTTCTTTTAGTTGTCCTCTTTCATAGACAGCTATTTTATTCTTGCTGTGTAAGTTTAACCCTCTATTGCATAGCGTTGCCATATGGCAACAATTACTTTATCTTAATTTTTTTTTAAAGCTGTGATATAAAATCTATGTTTTTACAGTTAGTTGTGAAAAGGGGGCTTTAACTTTTAAGAAAATACAATTTATGAGGTCACATGACCAGGATATCCTGTTTGCCAGTCCTTTTTGCTCATGGACATTGACATGCAAACATCACTGTCTGGGGCTCCTGAAGATAGCCTTTTATTCAGAATTTTGGAAAATTTTCATCAAATAAAAAAATTAAATCAGTATCTGGGGTAAGTAAACTTTAATTTTTTAACATTAAATTCAGTTTTGATTTTATAAGTTTTTTGTAATATGCTAAAATACATTTGTTGCCATATGGCAACTATATGCAAATATGGAAACGTCCTGGTGCATTCAACCTAATGGAGTCCCATTGACTTACATAGCATGAAACTACTCTGAGACTATGTTTACAACTTTTGCTTATATTTTAAAGGTAAAAACATTAGACCTTCACAAGCTGTTGTGGTGGGGAAAAATAAAAGAGGGCCCCAAAGCTTTGTCCCGCCAGATCCTGTCCGCAGAGACCGCACAGACCACTGGCCCTTGCATGCATCTGAGAAGGGCAGATGCAAAATGCCAGGATGCAAGGGCATTGTAAGAAGCAAGTGCTCCAAGTGTTTAGTTTTCCTCTGCTTCACTGACTTTCACAAGTCATGAAGAGAATTAAATGAAATGAAACGGCAAAAAAAATGACTAAATGAAATGAAACGAATGAATAGTGTATTTCAGTGAGACAGGTTCCAGGTTCCTGGTTATTATTACCAGACATTTCAGATAACTGTTGAAATTATATCATGTTTTTACTGTATAAATGTTTGTTTAAACATTTCACTAAGTATGAGATGGATTTGTTGAGTCTTGTTTTAAATAAAATTAGTTTTTTTAATTTTTTTTGATTTTATGGTACTTTCCATGATTGCATATTGTTGCCATATGGCAACAATTTACCAACGACCCCCCTTTAAACTTTTTTTTAGATTTTTTTTATATATATCTGTTATTTAGCTCATGTTAAGTAATAAAAACATGCAAAACATTTTTTACAATGTCTAATTAATAATGCGTGCAATAGAGGGTTAATTTCATAATATTTTTCATTATCTCGTAATATTCTGCAGAAGAGAGAAGTGAATCACGCAGCTTCTCTCGCGAGAAATGAATCGCAGTTTCATTCTTTCTCAGCATGTGATTGGCTGTTAGCTACTGATGTCACACCTAAACTTCTAAACTCAGGATCAAAGCCTGAGTTGACAGAGAAAGTTGATGATCAGCATCATGGTACCAACAAAGCCTGGTTGGATTGGTTTGGTTTTGTCAACTCAAAACTAATCCTGTAACCATGAGTTTGTTCAACTGCCATCATGGTACAGGCCTCAGATTAGGCTGGTTAAATAAAAATAAAAAATTAAAAAACTGTTTTCATTGTTTTTGTTTTTTCTTATTAATGCATAGTAATCAAAAAAATTTTACTTATACTGATATTGTCCAAAACCCTTTTCCAAAGATTCTTCCATCAAGTGGCGGCCCAACACCGGTATCAAAATTATCATACAAAACCTAACTAAAAAAAAATGTTTTCTTTAGTTCATGTGTTCCTGCTCTGCTTAGTTTCAATGTCTGATCATGTTCCTGTTAGTTTCTATGGTTACTTATAATCATCAGCTGTGTTTTATTTAGTTCATTCTTATCTCCGACATATACTCCATCTTCAGTTCAGTCTTCCGTGTGTCATTGTTTTTTTTGTTTTTTTTTATCCTGTGTTCATTATCTATCTATCTATCCATCCATCCATCTAATCTATGTATTCACTTATTTCTGTATTTAAATGTGCCATACTGTTGTCTTGCTTTTGGACCTCATGTATCTTTTTCAAAAGAAAGAAAAGAAAAGGGAAATGACAATACTAAGAGAGTTTTCTCCAGGGGCCTGTACCATGAAGCCGGATTAGGTGGCTAGCCAGCTATGTTTCAGCTTAGTTTCCGCCAACCCTGGGTTTTAGGTACTATGAAAGTAGCTCGGCTTTAATCGGTGTTCGTTGCCATGGTATCTTACGCTGCACGGCTAACCTGCTCCGGGGCAGGTTATGTTCTGGATTCAAGATCTCAGACTGAATTTTGACCAATCAGCTGAGAGCAAAGAAACATATAGGTGACGTAACTAATTCCCAGTGTCTGTTGCAATATCTTCACCTTTTAAATGTTTTCTTTATTTGTTATTTGATTGTTCATAAGCAAAAAAAACCCTGTGGACATCTCAGCGCAGATTGTTAGACGAGCACTTCGTAGAGAAAGAGTTTCAAGAGTTTTGTTTGAAAGATACAGATTTTCCGCGGAAGGAATATCTTATTTTTGCAAACTTCTTGGGCCGCACATAAATAATTTGACACGTCGAACTGCACGAACGACACGTCATGCACTTACTGTACCGCAAATGGTATTGCGTTGCGTTTTTTCACAAGGTGGTCCTCGCGCTGCAGGAGTGCATTAATAGTTTCATAGAGTTCCCCGGACATTTTATCGATCATGTCCATAAAAGAGGGCTTTTATAAAATTGCCGGTAAGATATATTGATAGGGCAAAATCACATGAACACATTTTTTTTCTTTCAAAAAGCATATTTCAAAAATGTATACTATACAATACAGTACATGTTAAGAATTATTTTAAATCTTTTTTATTATTATTCTGTTAATCTTATGATAGGATTTATTGGAGCAATAGACTGCACACATGTTGCAATCTCCACTGCTCTAGGAGAACATAAGGCAGATTATGTTAATAGTAAGTCCTTTCACAGCCTTAATGTTCAAGTAGGCCTACATGTGAGATGATTATTTTCTGTGAGATGAATCTTTAAATTAATAGTAACATTAACATATATAACAATGATCTACTAAACATTTCATCTGCAGATGACTTGTGGTCATGAACGTATGATCACAAGTTTGGATGCCAAATGGCCTGGCTCCAGTGCATGACCAGGAATTTTCTGTGAGTCTGTGTTGTGTCAGCGCTTTGAGGAAAGAAAGTTAAATTTGGTACAGTACAAAACATGACCCTCTATCATGACCCTCAGACAGGGCCACAGCACCGCTTCAATGTGGCCCTCAGTAAAACCAGAGTGAAGATCGAGATGACCTTTGGTATCCTAAAGGCACATTTCAACTGTGTTCGGCGCTTAAGAGTCACCAGAGTGGACATCACAGATAGTGGCTGCATGTGCCATTCTGCACAATATAGCCACCAGTAGAAAGGAGCAAGAACCACCACAAAACCAGCTTCTCCCCGATGAAACTGACCCGATCACACTTGACCACCCAGCTGGTGCAGATGTAGATGCAATCACCATACAATATTACACTTAATAAAGGCACATTGAAACTGCATATAGGCCTCAAACTGTTTTATTGGTTTTGTGGGATGGGAGGAAGAAAGAGAGAAAGAGAAAGTTGCATTAATAAATATTCATACTAAAGTGTTACTTGGTTAAATAAGTTCACATACTGAGGTCAGTTTTATCCAGCTGTTTGATCTCCAATTTTTTATTCTTTTATTTGGAGCCTCCTCAGCTCACAGTCCAGCTCCTTTAGTGTGCAGTCTGATACGCCTTTGCAGTCTAGTTTGAGACTCCTTTAGTGTGCAGTCTAGTTTGAGACTCCTTTAGTGTGCAGTCTAGTTTAAAACTCATTTAGTGTGCAGTCTAGTTCAAGGCTCCTTTTGTACAGGGCCCTGACAAGTCTGTTTCCTCCTGAAACATAATTCCACCACAAACATGATCTTTACAAGTTTTCTGGAGGCTAATCAAATCACAAAAAGTTCCTTGACTTCCTACGTACAAACACAGGACTGACTGTAATTTATGTCAAGGTTTTTAAATCCTTGTTCACATTTGTTCTGAAGCCCATTGAGGTAGAGGCTTCAGTTTCTGTAGCAGGTTGTGAAAAATCCTACAATAATAGAGATGTGTAAGGGCCAGTCCCTTTTTTAGCCACACATTCAAATGTTTGCCATAGTAAAAAGCCTATGCATTCACCTCAGCAACTGTCTGAGAACACACACAGACAGTGTCTTCATCATTTCCTCCACCCTAATAAATAAAAGTAGGCCAATATAAAGCATAACTGTTGTAAAGCAGGTTATGTTTCTGGTGTTCTGTCTGTTGCATACTGACCTCTGTGTGGGAGACTGCGTGTATGTGTGCTGGCTTCAACAGGGACACTGTATTAACTCTACTGCAGAACATACAGTCAGCCATATTTAAAACTTAAAAAAGTAGTAATGTATTGTACACGTACCCAGTGTTACTTGCTAAGAGGAGCCAGCACCAGGGTCAGATTGTACCTGTAATCCCATCCATAATCGGCCGTCCCTTATTGCTACTCAGAGCCAACTCCTCCACCAGTGTATTCTTGAGGAGTGGCCCTCCACCGGTTTTCTGAATTTAACTCTTTATTTCTGTTTGCTGCAAACGTGTTTGTGATAAAATGTTCACAGAAATAATAAAAGGTTGTGGTAAATACCTTTTTGAATTATATTTTTATATGTTGTCTTTATCTGCTGTCAAGAACGTTTGGAGTTGGGGTTGCATCTAAAAATCAATGAATATTAATCTTTCTTACATGCACATTTTTTATATATTATAAAAATAGGCTAAAATATAACATCATTTTACATGAATAGCCTATACAACGTATTTGTTTAACTTACACATTAACGCAATCAGCAATCTTTTTCCAACAGTCTTATCTTCTCTTTGGCAGCAGACCGTATTGTTTCGAGCTTGAAATACATATTTAAATTCATGGTAATTCTGAATGATTATCTCTTGCCCCTCCGCGGAAAAATATATCGCTCTCGCTCTATACATATCGAACGCGATTGGTTGTTCGGTGCCAACGTGACTTTGGTATGTGCACGCGCGCGTGGAGTAATCATAGCTTAAAGCTCAAAGCCTGAGTTGACAGAGAAAGTTGATGAGCTGCATCATGGTACCAATAAAGCCTGATCGCATCGGTTTGGTTTTGTCGACTCAAAACTAATCCTGTAACCCCGAGTTTGTTCAACTACCATCATGGTACAGGCCCCAGATCTCTTTAGAGACAAACGGATCCAGATTCTGCTGGTCTTCTGCACTGTCATCACTCACAGGAACCTGTGCCTCACTGTGAAACATTTGTTTCTTCTAATTACTCTGACCAGTGGCAACAATGACCTTTATAGGTCAAGGCTCTTTTTCACAGGAACACAAGTAAACAAAATTATGACAGGACGTTGGTGATAATTAACAAAGGTAGGTGGGTGTGTGTGTGTGTAAGAAGAAAGAACATTGGTGGTCTCCAGCTCAAGACATTTATCTCTGTTTAAGGGACTGCAAAGTGTTGCTATATCAGATTTTTCCCCATATTAAATTATATGAGAGAATGGGGCTATAGTTGTCACACATTGCTACATTGCATTTCAGCTCAGTGTTTTATTTTCAGTTATTTCCACAGACATTGCTCTGTAAAACGATACAGTTTACCGAAACGCATTGGCCTTAATACTATGGGGTGTAAGATGTTACCATGGGAACCTGCCAGTAAACAATCTATTACAAGATTTCAGCAAAAAATGTAAATGTTAAATAATTGCAAAACCATTATACTGTACACTCACCGGCCACTTTATTAGGTGCACCTTAAAAGTACCGGGTTGGATTCCCTTATGCCTTCAGAACTGTTTTAATTTTTTTGTGGCTTAGAAGCAACAAGATACTGGAAACATTCCTCGGAGATTTTGGTCCATTTAAACATGATAGCTTCACGCAGTTGCTGTAGATTTGTCGTCCTCACATCCATGATGTGAATCTCCCAATCCACTACATCCTAAAGGTGCTCTACTGGATTGAGATCTGGTGACTGTGGAGGCCACTGGAGTATAGTGAACTCATTGTCATGTTCAAGAAACCAGTTTGAGATGATTTGAGCTTTGTGGCATGGCACATTATCCTGCTGGAAGTACGTAATTGAAGATGGGTACACTGTGGTCATAAAGGGATGGACATAATCAGCAACAATACTCAGGTATAGGCTGTGGAGTTTAAACGATGCTCAATTGGTACTAAGGGGCACAAAGTGTGCCAAAAAATAGTACCTCAACCATTACACCACCACCAGCCTGAACCATTAATACAAGGCATGATGGATCCATGCTTTCATGTTGTTTATGCTAGATTCTGATCCTACCATCTGAATGTTGCAGCAGAAATCGAGACTCATCAGACCAGGCAACATTTTTCCAATCTTCTATTGTCCAATTTTGGCGAGCCCGTGTGAATTGTAGACTTTGTAAAATTGATAATCCACTAACTGGGGTGGCACCCAATGTGCTGTAGCCCATCTGCTTCAAGGTTCAATGTGTTGTGCGTTCAGACATGTTATTTGAGTTACTGCTGCCTTTCTATCAGCTCGAACAAGTCTGGCCATTTTATTCTGACCTCTGGCATCAACAAGGCATTTTCACCCACAAAACTGTCGCTCACTGGATATTTTCTCTTTTTCGGACTGTTGTCTGTAAACCCTAGAAAGGGTTGTGCATGAAAAAATGTTGCCACGTTCAAACTCACTTAAATCACCTTTCTTTCCTATTCTGATGTTCAGTTTGAACTTCAGCAGATTGTCTTCTAAATGCCAAAATGCATTTATTTGCTGCCATGTGACTGGCTAATTAGATATTTGCATTAATGAGCAGTTGAGCAGGTGGGCTTAATAAAGTGACTGGGGGAGTGTATAGTTTTTAAAACATCTCTGTGTAAACAACAAAAAACGGAATCTCAGAAAATGATGATGCACGTGCGTATTACGTGTTAAATATAGAGGGCCCTATTTTAACGATCTAAAACGCAAGTGTCAGATGCGAAATGCAAGTAACTTTGTGGGCGGATCTTGGGCGCTGTTGCTATTATACCAGCGGGATAAATGACTCTTGCACCCGACGCAAATCTAAAATGGGTTGGTCTGAAGTAGCTTCATTATTCATAGGTGTGGTTTGGGCATAACGTGAAATAAACCAATCAGAGCGGTATTTCACATTCCCTGTAAGAGCAGGCGCGCTTGTTCCATGGCGGATTGCTATTATAACGGTGGATTTGCCAGGCGCACGCCAGGAGCGATTCACAGCCGAGGAGACCGACGTTCTCGTCAGGGCCGTAAAAGACAGAGAAGTGACATTGTATGGGGATGGGAGAAACCAAAGTTAGCTTTGGTTAAACAGGCGTATAATAATTTGGGTAAATGTGAAAGCTAGATTTATGCCTATTTTTTCACATCTTCATGGACACAACAATGATTTCCCTCGTGTGTTAATATTTTTCCTTGTAATAATGTAGCCTATGATTGCAAAAATGAAAACTGCTGCTTCTGTGTAGATAAGCAAAGTGCATGCGCGTTGTGCACACGTTACATTATGGCCAAGCATGCGCCCTCAAAATAGCATTTGAATAACATGCGCAACGCGCCACTGACTTTAGACTAGGTTTTTCTTGGTCAGTGGCGAAATTGTTTTCTAAACCTGCAAAATAGCACCAGGGAACGTTTGCGCCGGAACACGCCTCCTCTTTGCGCTGAACCACCCCCGGGATGCGCAAGTTCATTCCTTGATTTACCGACGTGCATCTGTGGAGGGAAAAGTTCGCTGTGCACGGGTGCAAAATAGGAATGATACATGCGTCGGTGTACAAAGTCAATTGCGCTGGGTGCAAGATAGGGCCCATAGTGTTTAATCGCATCTAATGGTCTGGCAGCAGAATACAGCGTTTCTAGTCATTTTTGTGGATCTGAGTGAATGGGGATCGTTTTGACAATGGTGTCGTCTGTACGTGGATAAAAACTCAAAGGAAAAACTTATCCGATTTAAGCATATCGTTGTCGTGTAAATGTACCCTTAATTTAATCTTTTAAATAGTGTTTGGCACCTACATACAGAAACACTGCATAAAAAAAGCATTTGGTTTATTTTTGCAGCAGTTTCTGATGATGTAAAAACATACAGTCAAACAAACAAGCAAATAAATAAATTACTCTGTGATAAGTTATCATGCATGTGCAGTTATGGTTTTTAATTGCTGGACTATCAAAATTAATCATGACAATTCTAAATGAAACATTTTAGATTGGTTGATAATTGTGTGGAAACCACATTTTTGACATAATTCATTATAATAATTTAAAACTGAAAGATTTTAACCAATTAGAAGTCCTCTTAAAGTTGTCAGTCTCCAAAAGACAAATAATTAAAAAATGAATAATAAGAGAACTAATAGAATCTAAAAGCTGAAATTGATGGAATGTAAGGTTGATATCAACAATAAGATAATAAATTATAGATTTTAAGCCATATAAACACTGAAACACTCAGACAGAGACCAAAACAGTTCAAAAGTCAGAGATCACACTGAAAATCGTTTTTAATTTAAAGCCAGAATTTTGTTTTTTTATTTTGAAACCTTCTAAACAAAGTCTAAAGTAATATATTGCTTTATATATTCTGCACTATTTCTAGGTCACTAATTAAATGAGCAATAACATGATCATATGAACTCCTATAAGCACAAGAAGCTCTACATTCTCGAATTATGGATCTCCGGCTTTGAAATCACTGTATGCTATCAAACCATGTGCACTGTTTAGCACTGAAAAACATGATACAGGTACAAAGTCCATGGTACGAAGTCATGAATGTAAAGACCTCCACTTCCTCTCCCCCACTCACTTTTTTTTTTTTTTTTTACGATTCCAACCAATCCTGGATGTGCCGGCGGAAAATTAGTATGTCAAACATGTACGCCTTTTCTTTGTATTTATAGAAACAACCTCCGGGGCCCTCTCTGGTTTTAGGTGATTTCATTAGTCCTTTGTGTGTCTTAGGTTGGCAGCCTGTAGGGGGAAACCAATTACTTATTTTTGGACAGCACCTGGATAGCAGGATGTGGGATGACAGAAGACAGAGGAAGCTGAGATGATGAGTGATTCAGGCAGACTGCTAAGATAAAAGCAACTACATAGACGATCAGAAACACAGTTTGATATAACACATATAACACATTCGCCTTTTATGCATATTTGACTTAGCAAATCAACAATTTCCAAGTTAAACAGTGAGACAGTGTTTGAAACTGAGTGAATGATTTTTATTGAGAGACTATGAGACTTGTGTAAATTCCATAATAAGGGATTTTCCTGCTATTTAATCAGACAAAACTTGCTTTGACCTTCAGCAAGGACACTTTTAGTGTATTTTTAGATAAGCCTTAGCCAAATCTGATTCATGCACACACAGCTATCTTAGGTCATTAGTTTAAATAAACCTTAGGGGTACACTAGGCTAAATAACTAGTTAAATAAGCTCTAGGCTATCCCAGTCTGAGTGCATATGAATCAGGACAAAAGCTATTTAAGCCCTTTGGCCAAGCCGACCAGGTATAATGAGTCTGTCCGTTAGTGTTGTGCTATTTAGTTAGGCTGGCCCAGAAATTTAAAAAAGCATACACATAATTAGCATGGCTTCTTGCAACAGCAGTACAAAAGGCTATCGGTATGTCGCAACAGCAGCATGTCTTACATGCTCATTAGGATGTGTGTGCATGTTTTTTAGTGCTCGTTATGATGTTTGTGCAATTCTTAGTCTTTTAGCAAAAGTCTTCAAACTCGCTCTGCATAAGCAGTAGTCAGTAAAGTCTAAAAACCTAACTTGCATAGCGATTATAAATATATACTTTAAAACTTCTTCAGAGAGATTTTAACATCATCTTGAAAACATCTATGAAAATTAAATTAATATAAATAATATAATAAAATAAAATGCTATATTCAGTTACATTTTTAAAATCTTGTCACAAGTTCCACCATTTTGGTACAATCAGCATGAAAAGCTCATTAATATATTGGTGTTGAGGGATTAATGTATAGTACCATTCAAAAGTTTGGGGTCTTTTTTAAAAGAAATGAATACTTTCAATATAGCATACTATCAACAACATAATATCATACCCCCAGCGCAATGCAGCGCCAGGTGCAACGCAAGTGTTTTTTGCTAGTTTCAGCCCGACGCAGTTATCATTTTCACATCCTGCGCCATGTTGTTTAAATAACAAATGTATTTGCGCCCATGGTCGTGCTGGTCAAACGAGGTGTGTTCAGGCGCATTGTTATTTAAAGTAATATGCGCCTATAGGCGGGTCCACAACGTCCGTACACTTTGTCCCGTAGATGGTCTGCTCGCACGCTTTAACCTCGCGCACGAGCAGATCTGTTTCCTCACTAGAGAAGCGTTCCGTTTTTCCGCTCGCATGGTAGATTCGCCATGAAAATAGCGAATCTACCATGACGTGAGTGCAACTGGCTTTTAAAGGGAATGGGAGATGAGACTCTGATTGGTTTATTGCACGTTACGCCCAAAACACATCCATTACTCATTAGGAGAATAGGGACAACACTTTTAGACCATGCGCCGGGCGCACCGGGCACGCCGACCTTTTCCTGTCGTTAAACTAGCAAAAGTGTATTCGGACATGCCCTAAGTGCACTTGCGCCATGCGCTTTAGACCATGCACTTAGATCATTAAAATAGGGCCCATTATGTGTCATGAGTGGCTGCACAATAGAAGCACATATAGACGAAGATATCATTAGAACAGTCTTTAACTCACGGTAGGCTAAAGGCAGGCAAAAACTCAGGGAGAAACAACCACAAAGCGTTTATGAGACAAAGAACTGACCAGAACAGAGAGTATAAATACACAGGAGATAAAAAGATAAATAGGACAGGTGAATAGAATTAATAATCAGACACACTGGGAAACTGGGTCAAATGACAAGCACAGGGAGACCAGAAACAAAACACATTGAACCCAACATAACCCTGACAATATGCATTAAATTGATCATGCGTGATATAAAAACAATGTAAAAGTCTTTACTATTTCAAATAAATGCTTTTCTTTTTAACTTTATATTAATCAAAGAATCCTGAAAAAAATATTATGGTTTCCACAATTCCAATATTAATCAGCACAGCTGTTTTCAAAATTGTTAACAAGTAATGTTTCTTGAGCAGAAAATCAGCATATTAGAGCAATTTCTAAAGGATCATGCGACACTGAAGACTGGAGTAATGATACTGAAAATGATACAAATGGTGCTTTGTATCACTGGAATAAATTATATTTTGAAATGTAATATTTAAACCTATTATAAATTGTAATAATATTTCACAATTACATTTTTTTTTTCTGTATTTTTGATCAAATAAATGCAGCCTTGGTAAGCATAAGAGACTTCTTTCAAAAACAGATCTACAGCTTAACAGATGAAGTATCAGTGTGTTCTGCTTTGAGGAAAACAACAACACTTGGACTCAATACAAAAGGCACCTCTCGTATCAGATATAGTCACAAATCAATTTGTCACAATGTTAGCAGTTTTGAGCAGTTGCTGTCCTTCCCAAACTATTTATTTACTTGTCATGGCTCTGCCAAACCTGTACAATTTTTAGGTTTCCAATTTTTAGAAATCCAAAAACACCATGCAATTCAATTTAGTCAAGTAATGCTTTTATGAAAATGCCAAGTGACTGACGTACTGATTCCCGAAATCAGTACTCTAATCAAAAGAGCCCTTCTGATATTTTAAAAGCCTTGTAAGAGGAGTACAAATTGGCAAAGCACGCCTACACTTACACCTGAAAGGATATTGCTGGGAGAAAAGTCAGTGGGTGCATCAGTTTTTCACATTTCCTTTGAGTGTGAAACATCGGTCTTTCAGCAATAAGAAAAGCCAGGATTGATTGGTTTGGTGACATTTCTGAAGATGAGTTAAGAGCCTCTCAGATAGATTTTCTCTCTCTGTCTTGTCTGTTTAATAGAATAATTGGTCTGGAAAAACAGTTCAAATACATTGAAGTTCAAAGGGACTGATCACCAAAAAATGACATTCTGTCATCATTTACTAATTTCAAACCATATACAAATTAGTTTTTTGGAGGAAAACACACACATAGGTTTAGCAGAACATTGACACTTGTTCTTTTCCATACAATGAAATTGAATGGTGACTGGGGGCTGTCAAGCTCCAAAAACAACAAAATACACAAACAATCATCTGGTGTGAGGAAAAATACGGAATTGAAACTGAAAATCATCTCCTCTGCTACAGCAGAGAAGATATTTTCAGTGAGTATTAACTTAAATTTCAGTCTTATCACACAAAGTTATTGTACGACTTCAGCAGAGAATATTAGGGCTTGCATGCAGTTGGATGTTTATCGGCTAGTCTGTAATTCAGTTTTTACATTCAAGTAAATTTAAAAAAAAAAAGACATAAAAGAACAAAACTTTATTGACCCATGAACATAAATATTTATATTTTTTATTTCATGTATAATAAAAAAAAAATATTTATTTATTTATTTATATAAATAAATAACTATTTCTGATAATTTAAGAAATATTTTTTTTTTTTTCTGGAATTAATAAATAAGGGTTAGGTAAAAAAAGGCATACATGAATGTATGTATGTGTGTGTGAGTGTATATATATATATATATATATATATATATATACAGGGAGGAAAATAAGTATTTGAACACCCTGCTATTTTGCAAGTTCTCCCACTTGGAAATCATGGTCTGAAATTGTCATCGTAGGTGCATGTCCACTGTAAGAGACATAATCTAAAAAAAAAAAATCCAGAAATCACAATATATGATTTTTTAACTATTTATTTGTATGATACAGCTGCAAATAAGTATTTGAACACCTGTCTATCAGCTAGAATTCTGACCCTCAAAGACCTGTTAGTCTGCCTTTAAAATGTCCACCTCCACTCCATTTATTATCCTAAATTAGATGCACCTGTTTGAGGTCGTTAGGTGCATAAAGACACCTGTCCACCCCATACAATCAGTAAGAATCCAACTACTAACATGGCCAAGACCAAAGAGCTGTCCAAAGACACTAGAGACAAAATTGTACACCTCCAAGGCTGGAAAGGGCTATGGGGAAATTGCCAAGCAGCTTGGTGAAAAAAGGTCCACTGTTGGAGCAATCATTAGAAAATGGAAGAAGCTAAACATGACTGTCAATCTCCCTCGGACTGGGGCTCCATGCAAGATCTCACCTCGTGGGGTCTCAATGATCCTAAGAAAGGTGAGAAATCAGCCCAGAACTACACGGGAGGAGCTGGTCAATGACCTGAAAAGAGCTGGGACCACCGTTTCCAAGGTTACTGTTGGTAATACACTAAGACGTCATGGTTTGAAATCATGCATGGCACGGAAGGTTCCCCTGCTTGAACCAGCACATGTCAAGGCCCGTCTTAAGTTTGCCAATGACCATTTGGATGATCCAGAGGAGTCATGGGAGAAAGTCATGTGGTCAGATGTAGAGTTCTCAACGGGTCGGGTCGGCCCGACAAACCCGACGGGACCCGCGGGTTCGGGCCGGGTTCGGGTCGAAAATATAATCAAATGACTCGGGTCGGGTCGGGTCGGACCTCGGGCTTAATCTTTTCCGCTCAGTAAAAAAAAAAAAAAAACATTTATTAATCATCGCTGCTGGTCACCGTAAAGAAAGTCTGGCTGCTGCGTGTAACGTGCATCATGGAGAGGGGCGGGGGCAGACCTGACGCCGCTGCGTGCACGCCTTTAGCCTGGAGAGAAGAAGATGGAGTTGGTGAGAAGTAAACTTGCCGCAGGTGAATTCACCGTCGCTACTACAGCCTATTTATATATTTAAAGTGTATTGTTTCAGTTGTTTGTATTGTTTGTATTGTTAAAAGGCGTGAACATTAAAGGTTGATTTGAATTCCCGTCTGCTGGTCATGATAATACGTGTATGAGAGAAAAAAAAACTGACGCGGCGTCGGGCCGCGGGTCGGGTTCGGGCAGATAATTCATGTTTATGTGTCGGGTTACATCGGGTCCGGGCTTTAAAAGCCACGGGCCGGGTCGGGTCGGGTTGTAATTTTCAGGCCCGTTGAGAACTCTAGTCAGATGAGACCAAAATAGAACTTTTTGGTCATAATTCCACTAAACGTGTTTGGAGGAAGAAGAATGATGAGTACCATCCCAAGAACACCATCCCTACTGTGAAGCATGGGGGTGGTAGCATCATGCTTTGGGGGTGTTTTTCTGCACATGGGACAGGGCGACTGCACTGTATTAAGGAGAGGATGACCGGGGCCATGTATTGCGAGATTTTGGGGAACAACCTCCTTCCCTCAGTTAGAGCATTGAAGATGGGTCGAGGCTGGGTCTTCCAACATGACAATGACCCGAAGCACACAGCCAGGATAACCAAGGAGTGGCTCTGTAAGAAGCATATCAAGGTTCTGGCGTGGCCTAGCCAGTCTCCAGACCTAAACCCAATAGAGAATCTTTGGAGGGAGCTCAAACTCCGTGTTTCTCAGCGACAGCCCAGAAACCTGACTGATCTAGAGAAGATCTGTGTGGAGGAGTGGGCCAAAATCCCTCCTGCAGTGTGTGCAAACCTGGTGAAAAACTACAGGAAGCGTTTGACCTCTGTAATTGCAAACAAAGGCTACTGTACCAAATATTAACATTGATTTTCTCAGGTGTTCAAATACTTATTTGCAGCTGTATCATACAAATAAATAGTTAAAAAGTCATACATTGTGATTTCTGGATTTTTTTTTTTTTAGATTATGTATCTCACAGTGGACATGCACCTACGATGACAATTTCAGACCCCTCCATGATTTCTAAGTGGGAGAACTTGCAAAATAGCAGGGTGTTCAATTACTTATTTTCCTCACTGTATATACACTGTATATACATATATACATACACACACATATATATATATATATATATATATATATATATATATATATATATATATATATATATATATATATATATATATATATATACACATACACACACACACACACACACACACACACATTCATATATATATATGAATGTGTGTGTGTGTATGTGTATATATATATATATATATATATGAATGTGTGTGTATATATATATATACACTCACCTAAAGGATTATTAGGAACAACATACTAATACTGTGTTTGACCCCCTTTCGCCTTCAGAACTGCCTTAATTCTACGTGGCATTGATTCATATATGTAGTGTATTCATATATGTAGTGTATACATATACAATATATATGCTGCTCCTATTATATACTATTATATTTACAGTATATATTATTTCTATAGATATATATATATACTTATGCATATAAAGCACACGTTGCCAGTTGGTAATTTGTAACTCTTACAATCAATGTCAATGTGGTGACATCAGGTTTGGTCATGTCATTGACACCAAACACCACTGGTTCACCATTTGTGTTTATGGACAGAGGATGAAATTTAAATGTTTTGGTACGACCTATAAGAAATTCTGTATATATATATTTTTTTAATTACAGATGATTACAAGAGTTAGATGACAAAATGCAAAACAAAGACATAATGACAGTGGTCTGTGCATATGCATCATGCTCATGTATTCCCACACACCAATTTTGCACTTAAAACCATTCACTACGACTCCTCCAGTGTCAAACACTTCACATCATTGAAATCAACAAAGTGTTTGTCCACGTGTGTCACGCATGTGTGTTCGTGATAGACTCATTAGGAACGTCAGTGCTCATGTTTTCATTTTGGTCCCCACTCCACCTCAGTGGGCTTACTGTTTAATGAAAGCACCTTTGGGCCATGGTAAAAGGCCAAGAGCCTTTGTAATTATTGTGATTACAGTGAGTGGCAATCAGGGGCCAACCTGTCATCTCTTTTCACCTCCACACCATCACCACCGCAGGGGGGATCTCCAGGAGACACACACACATGTGTGCTTTTGCTTGTGCGTGCGTGTGTAGGCGAAGTCCGTAAAGAGTTTGTGGTGGCCGCAGCGTCTGTCAATTTGTACAAGTCGTCAAGATGACAACTACATGCACGTATACTCACACCCAGTATTAATTAGCTCATTCCTCATGTCATACAGCACTAACTGTGTCGCATCCATTTCTATCAGCTCACACGGCTTGACAGGGAGCAGGATTTACCTATAATAGCTATTGGGGTACTGGCTTGTTAGTGTGTTTCATTAGTGACACTTGCTAAGGCAAACATCACTATTAATATTGCTCATACAGTACGTGCAGTAATCGAGTTTTAAAAAACACCTCCAAGCTTTAAAGTAATGCAACATTTAAAGGGGACCTATTATGCAAAATTCACTTTTACATGGTGTTTGAATATAAATTTGTGTCGGCAGTGTGTGTGTACACAACCACCTTATAATGGTAAAAATCCATCCACTCCTCTTTTTTAATCCCCAAAAATCATAAGAAATGTCTCAGAACAAGCCGTTTGCAGATTCTAGCATTTGTGATGTCACATATAAAACTACTTTTCTTTTGTTGATTCATATTAGCAGCATATATCAGTGGGTACTGTATATTATGCTGCTTTCACTTTAATACACAGATCTAATATACACATGCAATTTCTTTACTTGCTGTTTACATTCGCATACAAAACTGACTGTGTTTATGTGAACTTTGTGTGTTTTTGACATAACCTTGTGTGTATTTGACTGTGTAAGTGCAATAACACGTGAAAAATAACTTAGTTTAATAATCACGGGACGCGCTGTCTAACATCCAGCTTTGTGCGCGTGCTTCGGATGTGAGTGCTCTGAAAACCACAAATTTTTGAAAGAGTATTCTGAGGCGTGAGCTGTAAAATCCTACTTTTTCTAAGTTTTTCTAAATGCTCGATATGAATCAACCCAAACCAATGGTGTTTGTGTGGAGCAGTATTTACTGTGAACCGTCGCTCCGAGACACTTGTGTGTAAAAAAGCAGAGTGTGCAGCGCATACATTTATTAAATTAAATCATACTAAGCCATAATCATGACTTTGGTTTTATTTGGATTAATCATGCTATTATCAGCAATTCAGAACAACCTAGCAACCCCTTAGCATTGTGGCAAACACTACTCATGACACCTCAGCAACTGCACGGCAACACCATAGCATTGTGGGAGCAAGTTTTACAAAGGCAAGCACCTTGAACACAACAGCCACCCTGACCTCTTTCTTCAGACAATATTAAAAATCTAGTCGCTCAGTATGTCTCTATGTAGAGCAGGGGTAGACACTTATGAATAAATTAATATTAATGCATAAGAGTGTAGGTTTCTCATTAGCGTGTAGTCAAAAGGGAGAAGGCGCACTCATAAAGGTAATGTAAGGTTATTGAGTTAATTCATCAAGTGCCGTCTTTTACTCGGAGTAGATGCTGTCATTTGCATTGCACTCTTTAGAATGGAGAAGGCAGCAAGGCTTCAGCTTCCTTTATTTTCACGGTGGGGCTTCCTGCAGGTTGGTCATGCAGTGCATGAACGAATTACCTCAACAAAAACAGCCCAAGGCTTACATGTTGGTAAAGTTACACAATCAAACTTTTACAATGCACACAATTCATGTTTACAGCTAATGTAGAGCTTTTAGCTTCTTTTTAACTTTCTGATCAGCTTATATTTTTATGCATCGCACAGTAGCCATACGTTCTGATGAAATAAAAATTTTAGCAACTGGAAACATTTCATCACATTATAGAAGAACCTGTTTTATGAAAATCATTTTGACTTGTTTTTCCTTGTCTGCTGCAAGGATTACTAATATAGAGTGTGCAGTTAGATGGCATTTACAGCCATTGAGATGAATGGGAACGCTAACAGATAACACGCTCCTGGTATATTAGACCTCATTGACCTTTCTAAGGTCCATTACCACTCTGAACCTATGTTGCTTTTATAGCAGTTTCTTTTTCACTGGGAAGCAGATAAATTAAAGCCCTGCTCTTATGGCAAGAACAAGTGGTGTAGACTATTGAACCTCTGGGCTTGTCATGCAAACTGATATGCACAAATAACAAAACTAATGTGTTTCATGCAAAGATAGAGATCCACCTTTTCCCTCTTTTATAGCAGCATAAAACTGTTCATGCTACAAGTATCTTACTGCAGTGGTTTTTAACCCAAGGGTCACGATCCAAAAATGGGTTGCAGGTCAGTTATAATAGGGTCGTGCAATGCTAAATGAAGGCCAAACTGTTTTGGAGGGCTCTTAAAAGGATGAAATTGATATATTTTTTTCCTGTCTGCTGTCATGTCACAGCTCAGGACAGTCACCAGTGAAGGGCTTGGGACTGTGCATATTCTTGTGCAACAATCAGCCAATGAGCACTGTCAAGAGAAAAATGAAAAACTGTTTTTTGAAAAAACATTTACTAAAGATGCTAAATATCAAATTGTGCATTCTGAATTCATAATTCTAATATATTTAGTATAATTATATTATTTATTATAATAATATATAGTATATTTAGTATAAATATATTATTATATTATTATTATAAAAATTATACCAGAAATGTTTCCTGAGCAGCAAATAATGTTATTTGTGTCACAGAAATAAGTTAAATTTTAAATATATTGAAATAGAAAACATTATTTGAAAATTTTTAATAATATTTCACAATATTACTTTGATCAAATAAATGCAGCTTTGGTGAGCACAAGACACTTCTTTGAAAAAAACATTAAGTAGTAATATAATATAATATAGCCTAATAGTAACACTGGCAAACTCAGAGACAAGGGAGAGATGGATCCAAATGCATAAGTTATATTAAAGTAATGATGTGTAGTTCGCGAACGAGCCGGCTCTAAGAGTAGCAGACGAGAAGAACCGACTCCCATCGGGGAGAGCCGAATCTTTATTTTGGGCGGGACTTTATTTGGATGGGCACACCATGCGGCCAATCACATGGGAGGACAGACTAGGATCATACCTTTATGTGAAAGGAAGTGGGGGACACGCTCCGAAGATAGCGAGTGTAGTGGTGGGGGAGCCGAATTTAAATGCTAATGTTAAGACTTTGGCCTTTATTTATTTGATTTGTTTGCTGTGGTTCTGTGTTCAATTAAAGTTTTATTAAAATATTAAATAATATTAACTATTTTTTGTAACGAAAAAATGCATAAAAAAATAAGGCTTTTATAAGACATTGAATAAAAAAATTGCTTACCAACACACAAATCATTCACAATTGCTAAATTGGGCTAAAATAGAAAGCTCCCATATACAATAATATATACACTAGATGTCTTGTCATAGGAAGTGACTAGGTAACGGACTTTTGTGTTGCGTATGAATGTTCACACAAACGAAATCTAAAAACCAGACAGCAAGGGATTACATTTCACAAGTGAGAATGTGTTTTATGATATTGAATGATACAAAATTATATTTCTGGTTACGTTGGTTTGTTTCAGTCCTTGGTTAACGATATGGGCGGCGCTAGGGAGGGGCTAGCAGGTGCTTCAGCACCCCCAAGAAAGACCAAAGCACCCCGATAGCACCCCCAAAAATAATTTCTGGAAGCAATTATATTCAGGCTGTATATGGAAGCCCTGAACCGCATTTTGAAGAAGAAAAAAAAGAAAACATATCTTGTACTATACTGTTGTAGCCATTAAAAAAGCGCATTTAGTTTCATATTTGTTCAAATATTATAATGTTATTTTTTTCCATCTATGTTGATTATGAAAAGTGAACAGCACGAGTAAGATAGGATGCGCAGTATATCGAGAGACATGGAGTGGGTCAGACATGATTTTGACCACTTCATTAAGTTTTGTTTTGTAGAAAGCCTTTATTTAAATAATAAATAAGAAGCAAATATAGCAGACAATATAATCATGGAGGCGCCCACGCGATTACTTGCATTGCACGTTAACTGGAGCGCATCTCATCCTAACTTGACCGAAACTCATATGCCTCACAGACATGAGAAATACATCAAATACACAAAGCTTGAAATGTCTTTAAAAAGGCTACTCTCTGATTATGTAATCCATTATGTGCATTTCTCTCTATAGGCGCGTTCACTACGAATATGCCGATCGTCAACTTCATCTTTGCAGCCGACACTGTCAGAAAACACTAGTTTATTAATAAAAATCAATGCACGCGTCACCGGATTTACAAATGCACATCTTGCTTGTTGCACGCACACATATTATGTCGAAATAACGAGATATTATGTCGAAATAACATTATTATTAATAATGCATCTTTTAGACTATTTGATTGAATGCTGAATGTTGCGCTTGTTCAATTTAATAAAATTAAAACTTTAATTGTGATCATTAAAATAATTGAATATTACATATTTAGTGGCCAAGTTTTGCTCATTTATTAATAGTATATACCTCTCTCTCTCTCTCTCTCTCTCTCTCTCTCTCTCTCTCTATATATATATATATATATATATATATATATATATATATATATATATATATATATATATATATATATATATATATATATATATATATATATATATTAATGTAATGTCAACTGTTTAGCTATTTAAGATGTATTAACTACTTAAGTACATTTTTAATGCGGCAAAAGTATTGCGGGACAGGAATAAAGAAAAGATGAAGCGGTCTTTGGCACCTCAGCTATCTAACTTTCACATTATGTTCCTCTCAAATTTTTTATTTCCTTCCACCTGCAAATTGCTTTGTGTATCATATTTAATAAACCAATACAATTTAAATGTTTAAATTAACATGTATAGTCACACCATTGTAGCCATTTTGCATGCAGTAGGCTAAGGTAAGTAGCGAGTTCATTCTAAGTTTACTCAAGTGGAAGAATGTGACTAATAAACTTAGGCCTACTAGCACTATGCATTATATTTTGAAAAAGAAGTAGATTAACTTAATATCAAAACCTTCAATTTTCTCTGGACTCAATTATAAATACATGTCTGACCGTTGGAATGAACCAAAAAAACTAGAAAATCGCATTCATGACGATTTATGGTGATTTTATTTCCGTTAGACCTTTGCCTATGACGCTGATGCATTAAAGAGGAGGGCCTCCACTGTTCCAAGATGGCGGCTCTATTGACGCATTCGTTCCAATGAACTGCCATAGCCAAGGCGAGATCTAGTGTATATATCTATGGAAAGCTCCGAGTGACACTAAATGAAGAGCCATTTGGGAGCGGTAAGAGCCTGCTCTTCTAAGGGAGCCAAGCCAAAAGAGCTGAATCTTTGAAAAGAGCCAGACTTACCTCCACTATATTAAAGTAATTTCAAAATTTCACAGATAGACTGAACTGAGAGCCCCAACATACAGCTATAGAAAGACAAGACCCAACAAAGAACAAAGGAAACACTGGGGTTTATACACAAGGGGTAATGGGCAAACAAGACACATCTGGGAACAATCAGAGAACCAATCAACAATACAACTATTGTTACGGACCCTGGTCTAGGTCAGGGAAGTAACATAAACAACAACACAATGCTTCTCAGTTAGTCTTTTTATTTGACTTCTCTTGCTCTCTTGATTGTTTTCAGAATATGGTATCTCAGAGTTTACAAAGTGTTTTGAGTAAATCAAGTAAATCAAACAAAGCAATATATGAAGCAAAATCTTCAGGGGTGAGCTAATGCCAAAATAACAAACAAACAGAAACTAACTTTCCCACAAGAAAGCTAACTTCCCTAATGATCACAAATAAAAGAAACAAAAGATACAGAAAAAGTACCCTATCTCCTTAACTATCCAGTAAACAGGAGAAAAGTGAAGGCCTTTTGGCCTACAAAAAAAACGAGGCACTCACCCCCTACAGCTTCTCAAAGTCATGTAGCTGGTATATAACAGATGTAATCACAAGCATTGAGGTTTCTAAAAACATATCACCCAGAATTAGGTGGCTAACAGCACTCTGTTAACTCTACACAGGAAGAGCACAGCAGACATTGTGTTACACTTTCACAGGTCAAACACACAGTACAACAAAGTGCAAGCAAACAAAACAGAGAGCTCCCTCCAGAGGAATTCCAGGGGATTTTATAGTCCAGGCCTCTTTCTCTGGTCCAACCACCAACGGCTTCTCATAAAGTCCAGGACCAATCCTAAAGAAGGAGACAGCAGGAACAACAACAAAAGCATCACAACCGTAACACCCCCACCCTTAAAATTACAAATAATTATTTGTATCAAAAGAGACCAGCGCATCAGTCTATGATTTGAATTCGACATCCGGAACAGAAAAACCAGGGGATTATGGTCAGTATACACCAGGATAGGGACATTACAAGCATCAAGATAAATTTCGAAATGCTGAAGTGCAAGCAACAGTGCAAGAGCCTCTTTTTCGATTGTACTATAATGTCGCTGCGATTTCGTAAACTTCCTTGAAAAATAGCATACTGGGTGATCAATTCCAGTAACATCCTCCTGAATAAGGACTGCGCCTGCTCCCACCTCATTCGCATCCACTTCCAATTTAAATGGTCGTGAAAAATTCGGAGCTGATAGAACTGGGGCACTACACAGCAATGTTTTAACAGCATCAAAAGCTGACTGACATTCTGAACTCCACTCAAAAACTTTGGATTGACTCAGTAAGTTAGTAAGGGGTGATGCAACTTCAGCAAAATTCTTGCAAAAAGCACGGTAATATCCCGTCATTCCCAAGAAACGACGCAGCTCTCGTTTCGTTTTGGGAGCTGGAAAGTCAATTATGCACTCAATTTTCACATTGACAGGACGCACCTGTCCCTGACCCACACATTTCCCAAGATATGTCACGACCGCTTTACCGAACTCACATTTGGCAAGATTCAATGTAAGAGATGCATCACTTAGTCGATGAAAAACTGCATATAGACTTGTTAGATGCTGTTCCCAATCAGATGAATAAACAACAATGTCATCCAGGTATGCCTCACAGTTTTCTAACCCAGCCAGCACTATTCTCATTAGGCGTTGGAAAGTGGCGGGTGCGTTTCGCATCCCGAAAGCCATCCTCTTGTACTGCAGGAAATGATCAGGCGTAACAAAGGCAGAGATTTCTGAAGCCCTGGCGGTCAAGGGTACCTGCCAGTAACCTTTTAACAGGTCAAGCTTGGTTACAAACTTTGCAGCGCCAACCCTATCAATACAATCATCCATCCTTGGTAAAGGATAGGAATCAGGTTTTGTGATGGAATTTACCTTGCGGTAATCTGTGCAAAACCGAAATTTCCCATCTGATTTAGGCACCAACAGACAGGGTGAGCTCCATGGACTGGAACTTGGCACAGCAAAACCGTGTTCTAACAAGTATGCAGACTCTTTTTGCATTATTTCTCTCTTGATGGGGTTTACACGATAGAAATTTTGCTTGATAGGAGAGCAATCACCCACATCAATATCATGTTCCAACACTGTGGTTTGACTAGGCACATCAGAAAAAAGAACAGGAAACCTTTCAATGAGCGCAACAACATCACTTTGACACGCTTCACTCAAATAACACAAATGGGACTTTAAATCCACTAAAAGCTTTGAATTGTCCAACAGAGCACACGATACATCTCGCATCCTAAGCCCATCCTCCTCAGGACAATACACAGCTGCCATAGCAGCAGAGATGGAATCAGTGGCTTTTGGCAAACTCTGAGCTACATCCTTCGGAGTTACATCTCTCATTACATAGGCCTTAAGCATGTTAATGTGACACACTCTGGTCTTTCGCTTTCTGTCAGGAGTATTAATGACATAATCTGTGTCACTTAATTTCTGCTTGATAGTATAGGGACCCGAGAACTTTACCTGCAATGAGGACCCTGGAAGAGGAAGGAAGACGAGCACCAAATCACCTTCCTGGAAACTTCGATAAACACTCTTTTTATCAAAGCGGGTCTTCATTTTAATTTGAGTGTGGCCCAACTCCGAAAGTGCCACTTCACGAGCTCGGCGTAGGCGTTCTCTGAAGGAATTCACAAACTCGAGTACGCTCGTTTGGGGGGTTGTCTCTGCCAACAACTGTTCACGAAACAGTTTTAACGGGCCCTGCACAGTGTGCCCAAACACTAATTCGGCAGGACTAAAACCTAAGGATTCCTGAACGGTTTCTCATACAGCAAACATAACCAAGGGAACGCCCTCATCCCAATCTTTCCCAGTTTCAAAACAGTACGTACGCAACATACTTTTCAAGGTCTGATGAAAGCGTTCTAGTGCTCCCTGTGACTCTGGGTGATAGGCACTAGAAAGTTTATGCTTTACAGACAAACAGTCCAGAACCTGAGAAAACAGCTTGGAGGTAAAATTTGTACCTTGATCTGACTGTATAACTCTGGGAATACCAAATGTAGAGAAAAATTTGACCAGTTCTTTAGTCACATTCTTAGCTCTAATGGTACGCATAGGAATCGCCTCGGGGTACCGAGTAGCAGCACACATTAGAGTCAGCAAATATTGATAACCAGACTTAGTCTTGGGTAATGGACCAACGCAATCAATAATAATTCTCTCAAATGGCTCCGACACAATTGGAATAGGATGAAGAGGAGCACTAGGAATTCCCTGATTAGGTTTACCAGCTAGCTGGCACACATGACAGGATCGACAGTACTCTGAAACCGCTTTTTTCAAGCCAGGCCAAAAAAAATAGCGAAGAATGCGACCGAAAGTCTTGTTTACTCCGAGATGACCAGAGAGAGCATGATCATGAGCTAAACACAAAATCTGTTCACGATAATTATGAGGGACCACTACTTGAAACACAGTCTTCCAGCTCAGATCCTTCTCTGATGGGGACCACTTACGCATAAGCACTCCATCCTCCCAAACATAAGCCACATCTTTATCTACTACATCTTTTTGTACAGCCTCAGCGAGACACTTGGCTAGAGACGGGTCAGCTTTCTGTGCGGCCGCCAGCTGTTCTTTTCCGGCCCCAAGTATAGACTTCAACTGGACTACAACATCCTGGTCAGAAACACACACATTAGGAGAAACATCCTGCATACATTCATTTCTGTCAACTTTATCAGTCATAAATGTTTCAGACACATCTAAAACATCATCAAACTTTCTAGTCTGAGCACGGGTTACCGCACAGGCAGTAAAAACAGAAGGAAACTGTTGACCTACATCAAGCTGTTCACAAAACCCAGACACATCTGGCTGATCCACAACAATGGGCTGAGGAAACACCTTACCCCCAGCAATATCATTGCCTAGTATCAGACCTACTCCTTCTATCGGAAGCTGAGCACATACTCCCAAACTTACAATTCCTGTAAACAAATCAGATTGAAGGTAAACGGAATGCAAAGGAACTTTAACACAGCCGAGCTCAATACCACGGATTAACACGCTTGATCCGCAGGATGACTGTTCTGAGAAGTCTAGTGCGCTTTCCACAATAAAGGATTGAACCGAACCAGTGTCTCGCAAGATTGTAATCGGCTTCAAATTTCCCTGCTCCCCTGTGAGAGATACTGCACCGTTCATAATAAAAGGGCAGTATAAATTTGTATGCGAATTAATAGAATTAAACACAGAGGGAGCAGTATGAACCAGAGCAACTCCCTTTGGTTTCTCAGGAGGTTTAATCTGATTCCAGCGTTTACAATCAGCAATCAAATG
The DNA here is from genome assembly GCF_949319135.1 of Squalius cephalus. NCBI lineage: Eukaryota > Metazoa > Chordata > Actinopteri > Cypriniformes > Leuciscidae > Squalius > Squalius cephalus. The sequence continues at coordinate 45,157,033 of NC_137122.1, read as the reverse complement.
TCCTGGCTCGCGACAGAAAAAACAAACGCGCCTCTCTCCCTCACGAGCCACATTGGTATTACAAAACACATTCGAAGCTGCTTCTCTATTCTCTCCTTTTCCTTTACCCTTAAAAAAAAACCTTGAGCTGTTTCTCACAGGAAACTCAACAGATGAACCATGTTTCTCTCTACACACAGACGGAGTAAAAACAGTTTTGTGCGTGAGCACAAATTCATCTGCCAAAACAGCGGCATTAGTCACAGACAAGACCTTCTGTTCATTCAGATATACAACAATGTTCTCTGAAACACAACTTTTAAAATCCTCTAACAACAAGAGTTCACGTAATTGCTCAAATGTTGTAACTCTGCTTGCTGCACACCATTTATCAAACAACACCGTTTTCTCACGAGCAAACTCGCCGAATGTTTGACTGGTAATTTTCTGATGGTTCCTGAATTTCTGTCGATAAGCTTCAGGTACTAATTCGTACGCTCTCAAAACAGCAGCTTTAACTGTATCGTAATTCAAACTTTGCTCAATAGGTAAAGCTGTACACACTTCCTGAGCTTTACCCACTAATTTACACTGCAATAGCAGCGACCACAACTCTTTTGGCCAACGTAATGTAGCTGCTATGCGTTCGAAAGCGACGAAATAGGAGTCTACCTCCGTCTCTCTAAAAGGAGGAACAAGTGTAACGTATTTACTCACATCAAAGCTGGTCGCAGACGCACCAACAGAAGAGGTAGCGGGTGGACTTTGATTCTGTGCAGGTGAAATTGGAACATTCCCTGGCAAACGAGGAGATGGTGGTCTAGACCTGGGCACAGGCACAGGCACATTAGGTGACGATCTAGCTTGCAATTCCAAACTGCGTAATTTAAATTTATTATCAGCCTCTAACTCAAGAGTCCGAAAATGAAGAAGCTGCGCGTCATAATCCTGTTTCTTTAACTGCAGGTCCAACTCCTTCAATTTAATAGCCAGCATAGGATCAAATCGAGAATGACTAGGATCTATGCTTGAAAAAGGAAAGATATCTCCATCTACTGCTGCCTCAGCACCCTTCTCTACTCCTTCCACAGATTCATCTGGCAAAATTCTAGCCTCCACCAGTTTGCTATGCAACTCTTCTTTAACCAATCGTTTTGGCCCCTCCCTATGAACACCAATATTAAAGAAATCTGCAATTTGTAACAAATCAGCTTTACGACACTTATTAAATTCCTCCGTGGTAGGAGACAATGTAAACGACGTTAAATCAAATTCCATGCTAATACTCCTCAAATTCGTCAAGCACCAAAGAAAAATTACCAGGCAAAAAATGCTTGTATAACTAATATCAACTACATTCATTGATATGCAATGGACGAGCCCCCAATTTATGTTACGGACCCTGGTCTAGGTCAGGGAAGTAACATAAACAACAACACAATGCTTCTCAGTTAGTCTTTTTATTTGACTTCTCTTGCTCTCTTGATTGTTTTCAGAATATGGTATCTCAGAGTTTACAAAGTGTTTTGAGTAAATCAAGTAAATCAAACAAAGCAATATATGAAGCAAAATCTTCAGGGGTGAGCTAATGCCAAAATAACAAACAAACAGAAACTAACTTTCCCACAAGAAAGCTAACTTCCCTAATGATCACAAATAAAAGAAACAAAAGATACAGAAAAAGTACCCTATCTCCTTAACTATCCAGTAAACAGGAGAAAAGTGAAGGCCTTTTGGCCTACAAAAAAAACGAGGCACTCACCCCCTACAGCTTCTCAAAGTCATGTAGCTGGTATATAACAGATGTAATCACAAGCATTGAGGTTTCTAAAAACATATCACCCAGAATTAGGTGGCTAACAGCACTCTGTTAACTCTACACAGGAAGAGCACAGCAGACATTGTGTTACACTTTCACAGGTCAAACACACAGTACAACAAAGTGCAAGCAAACAAAACAGAGAGCTCCCTCCAGAGGAATTCCAGGGGATTTTATAGTCCAGGCCTCTTTCTCTGGTCCAACCACCAACGGCTTCTCATAAAGTCCAGGACCAATCCTAAAGAAGGAGACAGCAGGAACAACAACAAAAGCATCACAACCGTAACAACTATAAACTGACTACAAAATGTCTTTGGAAAGCGGAAAAGAACAGAAGTCCAAATAACAGAAACACAAGGTACACAAAACGAAGAACATGTACCAATAATACAATATAAGACCACCCGGTGAAAAACTCCGCCCTTTTGAGTAAGAAATGTAAAACTGAGATCAAAATTATTAAAAAATAAAGTGACCTAGGAGAATGCTCCAAATTGCAGTAAGACGTTAGACTAGACTACGTAGAGAATGACTGAATAAACCAGGTATATATAGAGAGAGTTATCAAGGCTAATGACACACAGGTGGAAGTGATCAAACAATAATGAGTCCAGGTTATTGGAAGTGTAGTTGTTTATTGATTGGCAATATGGGGTATAATCTATCAAGGGCACTCCAGCTGGTGATCATGAAGAAAAATTATAGTGGTTTTGGCCATTTAGGACCATGTGGCAGGAATACAATCTCTTCTACACCTGAGCTTCAAAAGTCAATTTGCTCCAGTTATTTTCTGCTAATTAGCAGCAACAACAGTTTCATTAAGCCTCAGTTATCACAAACTGTCCATTCCACATTATTTTGTCATCGCTGTGATAAAATCAACAATTCAGCAACATGACATTTTGACATTCTCCGGCCCTCCAAACTGCAATCTGGTGCAATGAATGCCACTTAAAAACAGGCATTAAATGCTGAATCGAGTGAAGTTAATGAATCATAACTCTGCTGACAACGGAAAGCTTTTTTCCGCACAACTAAGCAAAAACAAGTCTGAAAAAGGCGGTTGGACTCAGCAGTTGTCGAGAGTTCTCTAATCCCTGCCGAACACTCGCAAGCTGCAGAGTAAACAATTATCACTGTGCAGTTCTGCTCCACTTCACAGTGAGGAGCATTTCATGAGACTCAAGCTACTGTAAATGTTACATTTAACACACCGTTTGATCTAGGAAAACAACCACTTAGAGCAGGTTTATCATGATTCAATCAGTGTCAGTCTTTATTTATTGTATAAGCCACCTTTGTAAGTTGTATGAATGAACCTGAGGCATACAGTGGCATTCAACTCTAAATAAGTGCATGGTGGAATTCAAAGAACCAAATGCCCCATGTGCCCTCTTGTGTATTGAACCACTATTCATAGAGAGACACATCAGAATAATGATTCTAAGTTTAGCCTAGGCTCATTGCTAAACTTTTAAGACTTGCAAAACCTTATTAGTCATAGCTGATGCTAATACATGTAAATATGTGATGATTATGTGTATGATTATGGTGATTACTAGCTAGCATTCTAACACACCCATTTAGCTATGAAAGAAAAATTGGTAAATTCGGAGTAAATTCATGCTAATGACATCTGTAGGTCTAGTCTGCACCGCGTACACCATTTAGAAATTCAAAAACAGTTCAACACATTTTTGTTTGTTTGTTTGTTTGTTTTTTCACATGAGAAAATGTGTGGCGGACAGCTGCCAGGAGTTTTGATTTAATGGAGAGTATCAAATAATCCTGAACCAAAATAACCCTGAAACAAAATATATCAGTCTCCACAAAAATTTTAACCAGCACAACTTCAACATTGATAATAATAATTAAAAAAAATTCTTGAGCTGCAAATCATCATATTAGAATGATTTCTGAAGGATCATGTGACACTGAAGAGTAATGATGCTGAAAATTCAGCTTCATAGTAAAATACAAAATTATTTTAGCATTAAAATACAAAGATATTTAAAGTTGTAACAATATTTTACAATATTAGTATTTTTGCTGTATTTATTTTTTTTTTTATCAAAATAGAGAGATTTAAAAGTCTTACCGACCCCAAAGATAATGTCCACACAATCTCATGCGATATTTCTGACGTATTATGTGTCATATCCTGTAACGTTGACTCATTATAGACTTAAGTAGCCCCAAAACATGTCCCTAATATAACATGTGGAATTAATATGTTTTCACGTTGTCATTTTCAAGTGGTTGTCATAAATCAAACTTTTGCATAAGATTCTGTTTGCGGTGAAGTTTCACACAACAATGGCAAGGAAAAATATAAATATAAAAAAGGCATTAGTGATAAATAGTCACTAAAGCATCCCCACTATCAGTAGCTAAAATGTTTGTCTCTTTTGTTTGTGAGAATCCACAGTCCAACAGTTATTTGGGTCATGCCACAAAGAACGCCTCACCATATACCAGAAAGGCAATAACTTCAGTCATTAAACCTAATATACAATGTCTCCCACAAGTTGGAAATTGATAGTCCCATATTTTATTATTTTATTTGCTGCTGAGCATCAGTGAATCTGCAAACAAATCATCATTCCTGTTAGTTGAAGAAATGTGCCACATAGTGTTGAACAGCTTTGGATATGTGACACATCATGCCATCAATCATTTAGCCTGTGCAATGGATCAGCCTAAACGGGATGATATTTCATTACCTTAGAGAATCAGAATTGTAATCCAGGTCACAGTTTATTTCAACAGGATCCAGGTCTTTGGTTGCGATTGTTAACATGATGTTTGACCATTTAGAATATCATACCTTTCTTCAACAAACTGCACACTGGATATTACAATTCTCTTTTAACAAATAAAATTGAAATCATGCAAATTAGGCATGCGTAGAATTTACCATTTTGACCAATACAATAAACTAACAATATTTTTATCTTATGGCTAATAAATGATAAATGACAGATAGTAAAAATTTTACATTATGCTATACTATAATAAATTAAAATGCTATACTAAAAGATAAAATATTCATTTTTTCAACTGAATACTTACTGACCTTTATTTGATCAAAAAATACAACAAAACATTGATATTATTACAAATTTAAAGCTAAACTGTGTAATTTTTTAAGTTGATTCTTAGCAAAAAACACTTTGTTCTTTCAAAATTATATGTGCTCATTAATGTGTAATTACTTCTACCAACTAATCAAGTATTCTCGTAGGCGTAGAAAGTAAGACGAGCGAGTCGCTTGAATGGCGGCAGCCATGTTGCGCCTCCATCTTGAAAATACATTAGCCAAAGAGGGACATACATTTCCTGTACCTGTAAATTCAAGCTTCGCGTTTCGCGTTTTTACGCTCGGTGGCACCGTGACGAATGCGGGGGGGAGATTACTCGCGACTGCCCGCAGATTTGAAATAATACGGCCACCGTAGGAGTTAAAACGCCCTCGGAATGGGAGGGGCTAGAAAGTAATATTCAGTCATAAACAATTTCACCGCTAGATGGGAGAAAATCCTACACAGTGTAGCTTTAAGATAACAGTTTTCTATTTCGATACATTTTAAAATTTAATTAATTTCTGTGATGGTAAAGCTGAATTTTCAGTAGCCATTACTCCGAATATTCTGATCTGATACCTAATAAACATTTCTTAATCAGAATTCGTATCAATGTTAAAAGCAGCTGTGCTGCCCAATTTTTTTTTTTTTTTTTTTTTTGGAAACTGTGATCGAGTTTTTTTCAGGATCCTTTGATGAATAGAAAGTTCACAAGAGCAGCATTTATTTGAAACAGAAATCTTCAATTTGAATTCTTCTGTCACTTCTGTTCAATTAAAAGTGTCTTTGCTAAATAAAAGTATTCATTTCTTAAAAAAAATAAACTTTTGAACGGTAGTGTACATCACAACATTTATAAAAAAGTATAAAAAAGAATATTTATTTTGAGATTTGATAAAGATTACATTTACAGTTAAAGATTATGTAAAATAAAAAATAAATAAAAAAATCTATAACCAGGTACCAAATACCAATACATCATGTATCCTTATGTACCCTTCAAATGGAGCCGAAAGTATTGTAATTATGAGATATTGAGTTCTGAGCAAAAAAAAAAGTTACAAGAGGGAATCTCGTAATGATAGCTTCACAACACATCTCTCAAGCAAAGCGAAATTTAAAAGTCTGAGGTACAAATGTATCTAGGCTCCATTTCCATCAGAGGTCTTCCTTTGAATGATTATAAGAACGTCACACAACAATAGATGGAAGTTGAGTGAGACCACTCTGCCTGATAATGAAGAGAGTCCAATAAATGATTGAGGTGCTACCCCTTTTCCTCTATCTATACATTATAACTGCCTTTTGTGTTGTCTTTTCCCAAATCACGGGCATGCCTTTTCTTTTTTTTTTTAACATTATGTTTATTGGGTTTTTCCAAGTTAAACGCAAAGTACAACAAAGTACAGAATAATCAAAGCAAATCTTTCATCCCTGCACATACTGCCCTAAACATGCCCCAAACCTCAACCCATAGTGCCACAAATAAACCATGAATAAAATGAAACAAGAAAGTATAAAAAGTTAGGTTCTAAGCATTCTGTCCTGTTATACCCAAGTAAGAAATGAAGCTACCCCAGTATTTGACAAACAAATCTTGACGCTTTTTCAAACGAAATGCAATTTTTTCCAAAGGCATGTAAGATGACACTTCTTTAATCCACATGGAAGTAGAAGGTGAATTAGAATCCTTCCATCTCAAAGTTATACATTTTATGGCTGCTAGTAGAGCTAGTCTGACAAATCTCAGATTAATTCTTTGTTGATCAAGTAGTGTAGTATCCCCTAAGAGGGTAAGTCTAGGCTCTCTAGGCACATTAGTACCTACAACTATAGCAATAATCTCTAAGACCCCTTTCCAATATTCTTCCAAGTCAGGGCAAGACCACAGCATATGTAGAAGAGTCCCTCTATCTGCTTTACATCTAGGACAGATCTCTGAGTAGGAGCTTTTAAAAGAGTGCAATCTAACTGGAGTATAGTAAACTCTATGTATCACATTAAATTGGATGAGCTTATGACGACTATTGATAGAAAAAGTCTAAGCTTTCTCACATATTGCTTTCCATTCGTCATCTGTGAATGAGCACTCCAAGTCTTTTTCCCACTTAGATTTTAGGTCACGAATGCTACCAGCCAGCAGTTGTAACAACTTGGCATAGATAAAAGAGATGAGACCCTTAGGACCTTTTTTCTCTGCCAAGATATCCTCAAGAGGTGAAAGAGGAAGCTTAGATAAACGACCACCTTGTTGGGTCTGAATCGGGCATGCCTTTTCATTAGACACTGAAACACGCAAGGTTTCCTCTTTACTTCGAAAACTACTGGTCAAGTAGATTACCCCATAGAACTGTATCTAGGACACACCGTAAAAGCTTTCAATGAATTAGGTTAATGGCTATTCTGTCTCAGCGTGAAACATGCATTTTTCTGGTCCATAATTGCTAGTGGTATAGCACCACTACAAATGTCTACAATTTTATAATTGCTGGAGGCTATTATTGGTAATTATTGGTAATACTACAAAAAATGACCACTTTCATATTTAGTGACTGCCTCTGTAGGCCAGTGTCTAGTACAAGAATCATAAAGGAGGCATGTCTGCTATTTCAATTTAGAGTTGATGGGGTTGGTCAGTGAAATAAAGGTTAGTTTCGTCAGTTAAATAAAGGTTAAAGAGAATTAACTAATCACAGATTAATGATTTTATTGCATTTTACAAAATGTCCCAACTTTTCTGTATTTGAGCTTTTAGAAGAGCTAATATTGAAATAAACTGCCAGATGAAATTGATTTCATACAGATGTACAGAACAATATTCGCTCTGACTCAATGATAAATCAGGATTCATAATGAGACATTATGCACTTGAACACTTCATAAATGAAACCTGACAGCAAACAAAATGTCACCTCAAATGAGTCACTTACTCTAGGATTTACTTTGTTCAGGGCACATGGAGCATATTTTACTGCTATGAGACATGAAAAGCTCAGCCATTAACTATAATGAGACTTATATCCTAGAGGGCAAAGTGACCCCTCACATCATACTTTTTAATTGCCTGTAATTCTACACCCTAATAATGTCGGTACATTATCAGCCTATAATTTTCAGCCAGGACATTTTCTATGGAAAAGGTCACTTGAAGATTACTAGTTCGGGCATGTATGGGGCCCATCCATTGAGAGCAAATGTATGTGCCCTAGAAAAGTTTTTGTATTTTTTATTTTAATAAAGATGCAATTTATTAAACTCAGCACTATTTCCATAGATTAAGTTATATGAATTAGCTAACAAAGTCTCACAGAGAAAACCATACAAGCAGCAAATTTACCACATTTTACAATTACCCAGATCCAGCAAATTTGCTACATCAGCTCTGTCAGTCACTAATTTCGACTTTATTATAATGTTTTGTATTGACATGGCAGTTCAAATTAATCTTCCTTCCTGGTGATTATTTTAGTGAAGCATAGTTCCACAGCATGATAAAAATCACAATTAACTGAAGCTAATTACCTTCACTTTATATTAGTTCATATCACATGCCTGATTTAGATTGCTGCAGAGAAGAATTGCTAGTTTGAGCTTATTGCCCTGCTATCTGAAATAGGAAAACTAAAAGCAATACACCACCCAAAACTGTAAATTATCTCATCATTTACTATGTGAGACTATGTGACACTGAAGACTGGAGTAATGATGCTGATAAATTCAACTTTGCCATCACAGCAATAAATTACATTTTAAAATATTTTAAAATATGTTAACATAGAAAACAGTAATAAAATATTTCACATTACTGTTTTTACTTGATTTTCGATCAAATAAATGCAGCCAACCCTATATTTCTGAATGGCACTTTATACATTTTATATTCTCTGTCTGTCTGGGATTTACTTAATCCTTCTTGTTTTCCACCGAAAATATAAAATGTATGACTCAGGGTCTGTTTTTCTTTTCTTTCTTTTTTTTTTTTCTTTTAAATCAGTCAATGAACTTGTATGACACTAAAAATCATTCACGGACCACTAACAGTCCACAAACCACAGTTTAAGGGCCACTGCTCTAAAATAAAACAAACATCTCATTCACTCTGACATTCTCCCTCTTTTCCTGTAACACACCTTTATTTCTTTCTGTCTGTCTCTGTTATTTATCCTTTCACTCCCTCGTTTGCTTCTTGCTCACTAACTATGTTTACTTGCATAGTTCCTTTCTTGAAAAAGGCATATTTTTGGAGTAATCCAAAAGTTTCAGTTTTACAGTTGAATACTTTGGGCTCAGAAGGAACAAAAGTTAGACTATCCCTTAAACTGTGAATGAATGAATATATACTATTCCTCTTCATAATCCTTGTAGACAAAAAAAATAAAAAAAAATTGTTAAAGCAGATCTGGAATGTTCTTTACAGTAATAACAGCCAGAGACACCTTGACTCATATCTGGAAGTGACCATCTGCAGAAATGGGGGCCAAAATGTTGTGAACTATATTCAAATCAAAGACTAGGTCCATTTTAAATAAGCAGATTCTCAATTTAAAAACACAACCCTGGCTGTGTTAAAAACGTGCCTGTGGCGACATTTCTGCATTACGTTAATTCTTGCATGTTTCACTATACTTAAAAATGTCCAGCGAGTTGTATGTATTGTGACAAATTATCGAACTGAAATGTCCGTATGAGTGGCGTTAAAAGGTTAATGTGCCATCACGTCTAAAATGACATACCTACCCTACTCTAAACCTAACCAATAGTGATATCAAAAGCAAATGTGAGAAAAACAACTATGCCAATTTAGCTTGCTTCCATACAAGACTGTGCTCTTTTATCTTGACTCTTGTTTTATAGGACTCGTACTCGTGCATCGCTGTACCATGCTGGCAAATTTACTACGTCAGAAAAGTCATAGCCTACATATAGAGCTGGTTATGTAAGTTTGCAAAAATGTAGATAGATTTTTCCTATGAGTTCTATGTTCTTAAAAAAAAAGCTTCCTAGAAAAGAATAAATGCAGATTAGGGATACAACACATCAAGGGAGCAAACCTCCAGAGGACAAAATGCAGATCACAACAAGACAGACAAAAAAATAAAGTAGGCCTCTAAATAATACCATGAGCCTCACAGACGGTGTATGTGCAAATAGTATCAGTCAAAAAAATTGTGCTATACCACTTCAATTGTGGCAGAGTAGCTCATCCATAATCAATACAACAAGCCACAAACGATTGTTTGAGCACAGACTTTACAGCAAATGACTTATGGATTCAGGTTGCAGGCCTGGCACTTGTTGGCCACAGTATACCGACCTGTCAACAAGACAAGATCCATCTATAGCCTCAAAATGACTAATTGCTAAAAGAAAGCTGAGTGAAAGTTCCAGTGTCCTCCCTGCCAGCCTACAGGCTATTTGGGTCATGACCCAAAAATGGGTCGCAGGTCTGTTCTGATAAGGAAAACAATGCAGAATGCAAATAATAAATTGCAACATGTCATATCATGCATAGTTATGATGCCAAAATAAAAAAGCATTACAATGCAGGAGAAAGCACTTCCCATATCTTTTTTGTTGACGTTGAGGCTAATTAAACTCTACATTAAATTCCACAGCATTTTGTAATCATCAATTTATCACTTGTTTGCAAGTTAACAAATTAGGTAGTAATGATAATTTGAATAATCAATCTGAATCTTAAAGTACAACCAGTTGAGAACGTCTAGGTCACTAATGTAAATCCCCGTTCCCTGAAGGAGGGAAAAACTCATATCCATGGGCTTATAACTCATATCCAAACTCATATCTCATATCTCATATCAAACTCATATCCATGGGCTTATGTAGTTCATAATAGTAGTAGTAATGATAATTTGAATAATCAGTCTGAATCTTAAAATACAACCAGATGAGAACGTCTAGGTTACTAATTTAAACCCCCCTTCCCTGAAGGAGGGAACGTAGACGTTACGTTAGAATGATTGACGAATTGGGATCTCACCCGTAGGGTTATCACAACACGTGGACACCTAGTCTAGCACAGGGGCTGACCTTCTGGGCATACACACGAGTGCTAGACCTAGCATCTGATGCTTCTGGACCTGATTATTATCTGCCTGCCGAGGGTGCTGGAGAAACTCCATACAGGGTTCGCCAGTTGGGGAACTCACCTGTGGAGCAGATAAGTGCTCGTATCCCATCCGCTGCAAACGAGAAACCGAGCGGGTCTCCCTAAATACTAGCTACTTGTAGCCAGTATACCGGAGGACACAAGCACTACACAGAGATTGTAAAACCTCGCAAACGTGTTGGGGGTCGCCCAGGCCGCAGCTCTACAAATGTCTGACAGCGCCCAAGAGGAGGCAACAAACCGAATGGGGTGAGCTCTCACCCCAAGGGGACACGGCTGGTCTTGAGTTTGATATGCCAAGACCATGGCATCCATAATCCAGTGAGCTATCCTCTGCTTGGAGACAGCCTTTCCCTTCTGCTGGCTTTCATAATAGACAAAGAGCTGGTTTGAGTTCCTGAAGCTCTGCGTGTGCAAGGTGTGAACGGGACAGAGCAGAGCAAGGGCTGGGTATGCCTCCTCCAGGGGCAGCACTTGCAGATTCACCACCTGATCCCTGAAGGGGGTGGTGGGAACCTTGGGCACACATCCAGGCTGGAGTCTCAGGATTACATGAGAGTTGGTCGGCCCAAATTCCAGGCACGTTTTCGTTGACCGAAAATGCCATCAGTAAAGTCAGATCATTAATACTGTTAAAATTTAATTGTCCCCAACTAAGCAAGCCAGAGACGACAGTGGCAAGGAACCAAAACTCCATCAGTTACAGAATGGAGAAAAAAACCTTGGGAAAACCCAGGCTCAGTCAGGGGGCCAGTTCTTCTCTGGCCAATGGATGAACACGGTCCATTAAGATTCAGGCTGAAAAGAAAGCACGACTCTGATCGGACATTTACATGGGGTCATCCCGGTGAGGAAAACACCAATCAACGAACAGGCTCTACTTCAAAGCATAAGTGCGGCTTGTAGAGTAGGCTCCTGCTGAAGTGATCATGTCTACCACTCTCGGGGGTAGATCACTTAAATCCTCCTTGTCCCGTCCAGAAACCACATGTGGAGGTTCCAGAGGACTGGATTTGGGTGCCATAAGATACCCCATATCTGAGAAAGCCGTACACATTGTGCTGTACACATTCCTTCCTCAGAGGAATCCACCAGGGAGGCACTGTCACGAGACAAGACTTGCTCCTCGTCCTTCCTGACTTTGCACAGTGTATGTGCGTGCAGGCTCACTGGGGGAAAGGCATACTTGCGTAGGCCCTGAGGTCAGCTGTGTGAGGCCAGTGCAGAGGGTCCCCTCAGACAGGAAGTAAAACAACTGGCAGTGTGCAGCTCCGAAGTGTCTCCAAATCAGCTGAACAATCTGTGGGTGGATTCACCATTTTCCTGGAAGCGTTGACTCTCGTGAGAGCTCGTCGGTGCACGATTGAGCTCGGCTGGGATGTGAAAGGCGCCAAGCGACCTCAGATGCTTCTGACTCCAGAGGAGGAGATGGTGGGTGAGTTGCAACATGTGACGAGAGCGTAGACCACCCTGGTGGTTGATGTACGGAATGGCCGCAGTGTTGTCCATCCAGACCAGCACATGCTTGCCCTCTAGCAGCGATCTACAGCGACGCAGGGCAAGACACATTAGCTACTCGAGGCAATTGATGTGCCCCTGCAGTTGATGTCCTTTCCAGGAGCCCAAAACAGGATGGGAACACCACAAGTGTAACACGGTGGATGGTGGGGTGGTAGGTGGGGAGATCGCAAAAAAATTCTACGATTCTCAACAAAAAAATAAATTGGGGGAAGTAGTTATACGGTTGAGTAAAGTTAGTTTAAGTTTTATTCCAATGCGATAACTTTAACTAGCATTTTCAGGAAAAACAAAATCCTCTCCTGGTCAAAATGACTCGAACACAACATGAACAGACCAATAGAAAAAAGATGAAAAAAAAAAAATTCTGAAACAACTCATAATTTGTTATCACAACTTTTTTTGATTTATGTGAATTTATGTGGTTCAGATAACATTATATTTTGAGTTTCTATTAATTAAAACAATTTCCTTCACTGTATTTATGTCAGGGATCAGCCAGGCTCCACCACCACAAAATCACTGAGATCACTATCACCTGAGTATTAATCACCAGCTCCTGTACGCCATCTGCTCATCACCACAAACACTTATAAGCACACATTTCACTCTGGCACTTTGTCTGGTCTCGTAAATGAGTAAAGACTTCAGATGTATCTTCGCTTACCTTCCACGCTTTGTTGGAAAAGTATATTCGTCCTCCTGAGTGTGTCTACTCGTCTCCTGTGTTTCCCAGTTCGCCGTTATCTTCGCATTCTTCGTCGTGCCTGCAAATACTCACCTCTCTTCCAAAACCAGTGTGTGCTTCATCATCCTTGCTCTCATCTACCACCATAACAGAAAGGACAGTCACTATCTCCGGTTCTTCATCTTTCATAGACATTCATCCACAACAGTTCCCGCTGCTATTCGCTTAAAATTTAATAAATCTGTTTCTCATCTCAACCATCTTGTTTGGAGTGTCTGTTTCGTTACAATTTACTCAAATTTTAAGGCAACTTAAAACCAACAATATTTTTTTTCAGTGTACCAGCCACAACACAACAAAAAAATACACAGCTGTATCCCAATTAGCATAACTTGTAAAGTATGTATTCACTGTTGAGAAAGCACACTCTTTAGCCAATGATGTAACAATATGCCAGAATCAATGCTACAAGTAAATTTAAACATCACAGAATTATGATGTACAGTAAGATAATGGATATTCATTTAGTGAATTTCTAAAGACACCAAGACTGTAGAACCATATACTGCATGGAAGACGGTTTGAAACAATATTTTGAAACATTTTGTGTTCCATGTGGGGGTGCTAGAGTATAGAAATTACACACTTCATATTTCAAAGTCTTTAATTTTATCACAGACTGTGCCATCCTATGTCTTATATTAATGAAAAATGTATTCAGGATAGCACAATATTTTATACTTTTTTTTTTTTTTTTATCCACCTTCCACAGAGAATGCCAACATTGCATCATAGGGCAACATTACATCAGAGTAATAATACAGCTTCCTTCCATGTTGTTTATCTTCTGTAATAAATTACTAAACTCCAAACCCAGTTCAAGGTCTACAAACAAATAAAACCATATGCCTGTGAAGTACTGCTCCCTGGTTTACCCATTGTAAATCAAAGGTTTGAATTACAGTTTTGAATATGTCCCAAAATGTCATAACATATAATGCATTCATCATGTAATCACTAATGAACACTATGTGTTCCTTTACCTCTAAAAAAAAAAAAAAAAAAAAAAACTGTAAATTTTACATTATAAATCTTGTACACTTTTTTGTTGCTTCTCTTTTCTTTTTCTTTTCTTTTTTTACCTCAGCAGTTCAGCTGTTTTTCTAACATGTGTGAAAGTCAATGTTTTTGACGTCTTGAGGTGCATTAAAAACGAGAAGTGAAATGCAAACACCAGAAGCAAGCACATGCCTTCTACTTCTAAATGCAATAATGGATCAGAAACTAGATTCTTCCCCGGTCTGAAGCAACAGTGTTTATCCTCGTGCCTACGGCTCTTCAGGAAGTAATGAAAGTATTTCAAAAGGATGGAACTTGGCTTAACTTGGAGGTATGCAGAATGGCAAACTAACTCATATGCTTACAAGACTTTCCTTTCCAACTAGCATGCAGAGCCTTTCCTAGCGATTCTGAATGCAGTGTGAGTATACAGCACTGTATGGCAACACAAAACACTATCAGGTATTGCTGTACACAACTATGGAGAGATTCATGATATTTAAATATTAATGCATTTGTTTACAAAGAAAAAAAATGAACATGTTTGATGTTCCCTTTTAATTTTATAAATCACCAGTAAGTTGGACACATAATTTATGCTCCATGTGATTGTAAAAAAACACACACAAAAAAACAATGTATACTGTATATTGATCTAAAACATTCTCAGCCATAATTCTCATACTTCCATTTGTGTTTCATAAAATGTAACGGCTGTGTGAAAGTAACATCCAAACGAGAGATTTAAGAAACGAGCAAGAACACTTCACTTAAACCACAATTTTTACAATGAACAGAACTAAACATAACCCGTTCATTAAGTCCCGGAGGAGGACGTGGAGCAGGCGAAGGGCAGGAAACAGGAGAAGGTGACAGGGGAAACCAGGGTAATGATGGCGGTGAGAGGATGGAGAGGAGAGGACCCCTTTAATGAATGAATGAAATGAGAAAAAGAAAAAGCCTTGTTCTTATTCAGAGATGTAATAGTCTAATTTGTCTATATTTCATTCAAACTATCATCATAATTGCATTCCAATGTAACAGTTCACCAAAATTATTTACTCAACCCTCATTTGAAAATTGCTAACTTGATAATACTTAAAACTACAGTTGACAAATAAATAATAAAAGTTTGTTAACGTTCTGTTTTATTTTATACTAAGAATAATTAAAGGCCTGTTCATACCAAGAATGATAACATAACTATAAAGATAACTGTAATAACTATATTAGCGTCTATAGCAACAGACTGCTTATTATAAGCAGGCACTGCAGTTTTGCCAACAATAAAAATCTTTATTGTTATTATTATAGTTATCGTCTCTGGTGTGAACTAGCCCCATGGATAATTTTTATGCTTTATGCTTTACAGTTACATTTTCCAAGGAGTCACTGCCATTTCTAGCAGCACTAGAGAAGCCAGAGTCATCATTGGGTAGCATTGCTATTGTTACGGATTATGGCAGATCATTTGTCTAGTCAGGATTAAGGCCGGATTAACAAAAAGAAAGTGCAATGCATGATGGGCAAACTGACTGTATAAGAGATTAAAGGAAATGAGGGGTTTTTGTTTACATATTTAAAACGACCATCAGGTCATGGCAAAAATTTAGCAGATTATCTGAGCTCTCAGAAGCATCCCAAAATGGCACAGCTTTTCATGTGATTTCGAGAGATTACAGGAAACGCTTTTCAGACAGTTTGGGGAAAAGGCAGGGAACTTTTTTTTACTCTAATGCAAATGAGTTTTCACAATGGAATTATGAATGGAGTGTCAGACTGTCCGGCTATTACTTAAAAAAAATCTAACGCCTCAGCAGAGTTTGGTGCTGAATATTAAATTGAAATGAAATCCCAATGGATTTTTGCTAAAGAATTTCTGTATCAAAGATGTAAACCAGCACTGGTGTGGAAGTTCCTAATGGCTCCTTCATGTTCTATTCTAATTCCATTAGACCTCATCTCAATCAAAAGAAAAAGATGCCAGGATGAGGGTAAATTAAGGACAACCATAGCAAAAACAAGATGTTTTAAACTTGTTTTGAATTGCAGCTCGCAACCACATAGACAGCAATCAAAACTGACAGGCCACTAAAACACTGTGCGCATTGGCCAGAGCCATTTCTGGAATTCCCATTAAATACCCAACGCTCTGTACATCATCGCACCGGAGACCATGAAAGTGCATGTGACATAAAACTGTTAAGAGGCCTGCCTCGAGAGTGCTGTTTATTTTATATAGCTTAACTTTGAACACAAAGCCATTCCATTATGTCAGTGGGCAATGAAGAGTCTGTTTGTGGTTGGTGCTGAACCCTCAGTAATGAAATGCAATGGGATGTGCTTGACTAAGGAGACAGCATCCCATGTCAGGAGCCTTATTAATGAGCATGTGGGGAGAAAAACTCACATATAAGCCAAGCACTAAGTCTGAGTCTAAACCAAAATAAGGCTACAGAGTTTCAGCAAGCAGTAATTGGAAACCTTTTGGTTTTGTCTCTCATCATATCACAACATGCTGGACTCAAGGGACTTACTTGCCTGTCAATTTAGCAGATAGAAATCTGTCTTGTAGAATGAGAACTATTTGAAGAAACAAAATAAGGACAAATAATAAAACATATTGTCTGGGGGTTTTTTCAACATACAGCGGGGTAAACATGTCTGAGTGCACACTGAATAGCTGGGATGCAAAATTTGGAAAGAAGCACATTTTAGGATTTTGAAAAAACAAGGAAATGCAAAGATTTTAAAGGATGATATTTAATGTTGCTGTTATTAAAGCAAAAGACTGACATACCAAATAATAAGATATCACTCAATTATGCTGATAAAATACAATACCATTCATTTTTGTGGTCAGGAAGTCTCTTATGCGCACCAATTAAGGCTGCATTCAAAATACGGTAAGACAGTAATATTAATAAATATATACAGTTTTTATGTATAAATGGGTCAAAATAAAGTGATAAATATTGTTTAGTACCATAAAATACCCTCAAAATAGCCTACAAAATATGAATAAAAAAATATTATTGAAGAAAAATATTTATTTCAAAAAGAGCTACAATCATGGTATTCGGTCATTTATGACCAGCGAACCTGCCAATTGTGAGCATCAAATGATCAGTGCCAGAGGGTTAATGCATCCTTGCTGATTAAAATGATATAAACTGACCCCAAACAAAACAATAGTACTATTTTCAATTGTAGTCTCTAACTTTTGGACCCCACGGTATCTGTGTTTTGGATTTATCTTCACATTAGCAAATATAAATATAAATATAAATAATAAAAACGAATTAAAATAATAAGACTATAACTAAATTTGCAGTTTTAAAATTACTCTGCTATAAAATAAATACACTCATAGCATTACTTTCTTCCTTGTGGGGGGCTTCAACCCTAAATCCAAATATCTGTAAAGATCTGTACCATCTGGTTATGATGGATCACATTTTTCTCTGAAAGAAAGCTCTGAGCTTTTACTTGATGCATCAGAGTGTTTGCATGTGCATTACATTATGCATAACTAACTCAATATGTATTCAGAACTGTTCTGTTCTCCCCAAAATTCCAATGAAATCCATTTCAGTCTTTTGGAAACAAAGTTCTAAGTGCTGAACACACAGCAAGATAAAGCTTGTTCTAAATTAATCCATGGACACGGTATGTTTCCCATCAGAATGAGATCATAATGTTTATTTATTTAGAAGTATTAATTCAAAAAACCAGATCAGTTGCAACTTCCTTAAGTGCCAAAACATGTAGCATATTTAGTTGCCAACTGCTACACTCTTCTAATTCAAAGACCTGGTTTCACAGACAGGGATTAGATTAAATTAGGATTAGGCTTTAGTTCAATTAAGACATTTAAGTAGTTTTTATAAATAAATAAATACTTACTGTGTGTATCTTAAGACGTCAATGCAAGTTGCTTTCAGTTAAAACAGCTCAAACATGCATTTTAGTCTGGGACTAGACTAGGGTTAAGGTTTGTCTGTGAAATTTTAGGTCTTTTAAAGTGCATTTTCAGTCACACACATATATATGGAATGGATTTCAAACCCTAGCTAAAATGAAAGCTTACAATAGCTAGCAGTTTTAAGAGTGGAAAGCTGGTGCTCGAACAATTGAACGTTTGCCCAAAGTCTGACTCTGATTCTGTTCAGTTTCTTATTTCCCACAGTGCCTCACTTGCCTTTTTCATTGTGCCTTTTTTGGATTGGTTGAAAAACACTGTAGGACCTCCTGTGTGACTGATCTGAAGGATCTCATGGGATGAACTTCCAAGATAAACTCACTAGCAGTACACTGCACACAAAAACAACAATCCTCTCTCCAGGACCAACACGGACCCCTTACTGTTGAGGGATTGAAGATTCTGCAGAATTTTGTGCTGGTTTGATAACCAAAAATATGTGGAGGATGACTAATATAAATGCACATAAATTTGTACAAAAGAGCATACCATGGCTTCTTCACACATAACTTTAAAATAATAATAATATTGCTGTTAAAAAGGTATTCTTGAAAAAACATTCTGCATGCACATCATGTTGCATGTGATAAGTGTGTATTTTCTGGCCTCTTTAATGCACAGCATGTATTTAATTCCATAATAAGGTATATTATAATTACTCCATCTTAGAAGTACCACCCAAATACAAAGCCAATGCTCAGTAAAAAGTAGTACTTTTAGCAACTTTTAATACATAATTCAGTATGATTATAATTACCTTTTAATTGAAGTCATTCAGAAACAGCCTGTGGAATTGCTTCAAATTAGTCATAAATGTATGCTAGTAAAGACAAATATTCAGCATGCTACAACACATTCAAGAAACCACCCAAGGCATTTAACTTTATAAAAGAAGAGAAGGATACATTTATACTGCCTTCAAAAATCGTTAAGATGAAGGTATCTCAGGAGACAGGAAGTGAAGCTAACACTGGACTCTGACGTGCCTTGATGCCTTCTTAGCTTGCAATGCATCATCCGAAGGCAGCATTTTTAAGATTTCCGACGCAAACAAAATTTGAAACACTTCAGGAGTTTTGAAGTCGTCATATGATTGGTTGAATTCTACAGGATGTCCAGGAGACATGTTTGCTGCGTTCTTAAACGGTCAACCTAGAAACAAAGATGCTGTGATGCCAAACCCCCTCATGGAAGAAGAAAGCTGTCATGTTTACAACTGTGACAATGAACGCTTATCAGGATCAACTAAACACTGGATTTTTAAAAGTATGTGAAGTATGTAAAGTTTGGGGCATAGACTCTTTAAAATACATCCAAGAGATTTATTGTAGGTACATCGACGTTACATTTTCACTCACCTAAACATGACAAAAATAAAAAACGAACTGGGATTGGTTGCTTTACATGTCAGTCAGACGGCTTATGGGTGGTCCTTGGCAAATGAAAGCTGCTATGGAGTCCAGACCTTCTGCCATCAGTCTGAAGCTCTGGCTCTATGGTCTGGCTACGCAAGACTAGAACCCTCTAGACTTGCTTGGTATACTATGGTAGCGTGTGGCCGTTCGGACACATAAGTACATCCACAGAGGTTATTGCAAAGATGAATTTTTTTTTAAATAAAGGTTCCAAAAGGGGCTTTTCACAGCGATGTAGAAGAACCATTTTTTGGTTACCAAAATAACCTTTCATTGAACAGTTAAAGACTGATCTCTGTGAAGAAATATATAGTAATAATCTAAACCGTTTTTCACTATAAATAACCTTTTGGGGAATGGAAAGGTTTCATGGATGTTAAAGGTTCTTCATGGATACATCAATGCAAATAAAGAACCTGTATTTTTTAGAGTGAATGAGTAGATTCTGGTGAGCAAATTCAGAATAGCTTGACATACAGTAGCTTATGTGAATTATTGTGTTCTGTTGATGAAGAATGCCGATAAACTATGCTGAATAATAATTAATCTGGTTGGTTTATGTTACATTAGTAATAAAAGACCTTCCTGTCTTTGTTGGGAAGTGAAATGGGAAAGCAAGAGAAATATAAAATTTTCCAGTGAACCTATTTGATTCAGGACAAAATATTTTGAACGTAAAGTATGTCTGAATTACATTTCTGATGTCCTAAAGGTAGGAACTGACCTGGAGGACTTGAATACAGCATGTAGTGATGCTTGCTAAAAAAATAACACGGAATGCTGTGTCATTATTTGAAAGCATTTGTTTTGTGCGATCACCATGAAATTGTTAAAAGCAGAGGAAAAGACTGAACATAAGGTTTTGTTTTGACAGCAAGGGTAATTTTTTTTATCTATTCTGGTACACTATCTGCTCGGCCACTGGAAAACACTTGACTTGAAAGAAGTGCTGGGATGTGCGTGCTAGACTATGCAGATTACCATTGCATGACTTGCTTTCTACTGAACTGTTGCTTAAACAAATGTTTGTATGCCAACTCCACGTAAACTCAAATGTAAACCGTCTCCATGTTTGTTTGTTTTTTCAACTATATAGCTGTATTTGTTCACTGAGACCTATAGTTTGTGGTTGGAGATTTGTAAAACAGTGATTACATGATATTTGAGTTAATGAGCAACCCAGTTCCATTTGATATTCCATTCCAAAGTGTGTATTTTTTATTGCAAAATACTTTTTGTAATTGCCAACGTAACCCTCAAAGACCCACTGTAAAATTGCTACAATTGCTGTAAATAATACCTATTTCACTAAATAAGGGCTAAACCAATCTGAAATGTGTTATAGCAACAGGTCTGGCAGAAAACTATTTAAAATTTGAACTTCCCAGCATGCCAAAGTCACGCAACACACCTAATGCCTATTGACACCATTGCTGACTTTTTTATATCAAATGTAGCAGTCTTATAAGGATTTGACCTGTAATGTTTCACATTTCTCAGCATGTAGTGAATAGAAAATGTCAATGTTCCCAATAAAAAAAAATTTATAAATGTAAATATATTAAATATATTTTTCTTTAATATAATCTTCAGAATGATGCAGAAATGCATTTTGGAATGTTGCAGAAATGCAAAACTTAGTGTGTGCTTTTTGTCAGTGTTTTTCATGGTTTTGTTTGACATCTTAAGATTTGTCTAATGCAACCGAATTGTCAACTTTACAGTGTGAGGGCTGCTTTGGGATGAACATACTTGAGTTTCTTAGTAGGAAAGCTTTTTCAAAGGTCCAAATAACTGCACTACATAAGCCAAAATGTAGCCTACATTTTGATACAGAAAGTCAACGCTATTTGTTTGTTGATTTCCCAGAAAGCTAAGCTGTGGCATTATTATTACAGGAGGAGGGTTTGAGTCACTATTTTTGCAGTTTTTTTTTTTTTTTTTTTTTTTTTTGGTGACACTAGTGCTACAGAATTTTTTGTATTATTATTTTTATTTTTTATTTATTTATTTTTTTGCTAGAAGTTTGAAATTTGAAGCCTTTTAGTCAGAAGAGTTAAATAGTTATGGAATGGGTTACAGGTTTCTGAGAGCAGAGCAATACTCTCAGATCTCAGTTCTTTCAAGCAGTTATCATGCAGTGAACACCAGGGGTTGTCGAACGACAAGCGGACAGAACTTGATTTTTATTTGCCAGTGCAGTGAATCTGTTGTATGAAACCAATAGAATCTCTCACAATGTCACACCAAACACCTTTTGTGTTTTGTTTACTTCCTTGCACTGCCTTTCTTGTAAGATACAAAGAAATATATAAATGAGTTATCATGTACTGAACCCTGATAAGACTGCTAGCAAATATTTTGCATCCCCCTGGTTTATCAGATTAGTGTCACACTGATTTTCATTAGGCTCAACACAAAATGACACAAATGTTGCCATGGTATTTGAAATATCAGCTTCCCCGCCACATGGAAATATGCTCTTTCAAATGTGCTGGCGGAGGAGGAGCACTCTAAACCTCTGTGTGCAATATCGTTCACAGCCAGATAAACAAATAAATGAGAGTGCGTAAAATAACTGACAAGTGTCGCAGAGTGGCCTGCCCACATTACTCCTCTACCTTGCCATTAATATCATGTTCATGCAATTCATGAATTATATCACTGGAGGTTTAAAATATATTTAATACATCTTTACACAAATCTGGCATGCTAGCATTGCTGGGTAAATGAGGGATTTGGAAATACTGTCTAATTGCTCTAGAGAGCAATTGTTACATGGTAATGTTGCCATCTAGTGAGAGAATGTTAAATAAGCAGTGGAGCATGTTGAACAAGGTTCAAAAGAGGATGATGCTAATAATCAAGAATGCTTTTGACGTTTAATATCTGACTTTTGCCGTAAAACTTTCAAATCAATAACTTTACTTATTTTGTCTTTTATAACTACTGAAAGGTAATATTGCTGTGTGCCCTTGAGTCCTACTTCACTGACTGTCATTTTATTATTGAATAAATCTCTACACTCTAGCAAAGTTCTGCATTCGTGGCTATCAAGGACAAATGGCATGTTTCAACAGCAGTGCCTTTGGAAGAGCTAAAACATTCTATGTATCTCAGACTTTTGACAATCTTTATGCTTTTGCATTGAAATGGCTTAAAAGCCTTTGACATGTGAAGAGGGGTTGGTTTGGTAAGATTTTTTAAATCTCTTATGCTCAACCAGAGCTGCATTTACTTGACCAAAAATACAGTAATAACAGCAACAATTTTGTGAAATACAATTATTATTGTTTTTTAGGATTCTTTGATAAATAGAAACTTCAAAAGCACAGCATTCATTTGAAATAGAAATCTGAACAAACGTATTCATTTCTTTCTTTTTTTTCTTCTTCTTCTTTTTTTTTTATTTTTTTTTTTATCTTACTGACCCCAAACTTTTGAACATTAGCTTATGGTTCACTTAACTGTATTTCTGAGTGTTTGGCATGGTATGGGATATGACAATGTGACAATGCTGCAGAGCAAGTACAGGACTTGCTACTATATGACACACTGAGCAAGTAAGACATGCTGCTGCTGTACAAAATAGCATACATTAATAACCCATAGCAGATCTTTAGAGGTGGAGCTGGGGAAGAGGGAGGGTTTCTGAAAGCTGCAACTGCTACAGTTAATGCTGACTAAGTACTTAAAGGTTGAGCAGCGAGCTTATTGGCTACTGATACTCATGCCCTAGAGAATGATGTGATTGCAAGCAGATGGACTTAAGGACCTATCAGCCTGAGCCATGAGTTTCATGATAGAACTTTGTAGAAACACACAGTCTTTGACAGTCTTTAGGAAATGTAATGGCAGGTCCAAAAGTCCAAAATCACTGCTACATATATACAGGTAACTACAGCCCTAGTTTGAAGTTTGGATTCCACTGAGTGTTACAATGACTCAAGGTCAGCTAGCAGTCAACAGACCACAGCTATCAGCTGGATGATCATGACACACAGCTTCACCCTCGCCGGTGAGAAGCATACTGGAAGACGGGGCGTGAAAATGGATGTGTCATCGCCTTCGATTATGGGAAGTTAGAGGTGTGTGCGTGGAGGCGCTTTGCCGAGCATTAACTGACCTCCGTGAGGTCTTCAATGGAAACACTTGAGTGAAGGCTGAGTCTGTATTGCTGAGTTTTTTTGTGAATTTTAGTGGACAGATTCAAGCAATTCAGTTTAACAATTAAGTATGTTTAACTCAAATAATGAGGCAAAATGTGTGTCTATGGCAAACAATAATGACTGTTATCAAACAGGTTCCCCACTAACATCCTGTCACTTTTTCACTGTCCTTTGAATAAAAGAGGTCTAAAATGAAATAGGAACTGGTTATCCATTGACTGCGCCCACTTCATTCATTAAAAATGAGTAATGAGTCAGAAAACTCTTGCTAAATGGACTCGCTGAAATGTATGCCTCCTTTAGGGCTGAAATCACATAACTTCAGAAACCTTTTCACCTCATAAAAAATTTGACAGTTTTAGTCATATTAGATTTGTCATTAATAATACATACGGACGGCTTCGAATGGACAAAATTGCATAGAAACTTTTTTTATTCATGCACCTAATTCTCCTGCTATATTCACAAATGTTATGGGGCTTTAGCAATGTGATTCACAATGAGAACACTTTTTTTATTTAATTTTTTCTTTTTTTATATGATTTGCTCTTTGGTGTGAATTGAACAGCAGCGCTTGACATGATATGCAAGTCAGCGGAAAAGTGCAATGACTCAGACTTCTGCTCCCAGAGAAGTTTCACTAAAAGAACAGAAACTGATGTGAAACCCCTGAGGCCTGAATAAATTACAAAAAATCCTCCAGTGGAATCCAATCCAAAATGATACTCTTCTGAATTTCTTGGAACAACAAAGCCCTTGTGCTGGTGGGGTGACCAAATGTAATCTTCAAATGCAGGAGGGGTGGCCTGATTAGATTTATACCTGCATGGTTCTGAGGCTCTGCAGAAGCTCAGAAACCATTTACAGATGGCCACAGGTTGAGGATGGACAATGAATATAAACCCAACCCTGTCCAGGGGAGAGACTGAACAAAATGAACATAAATCTGAGAGCCAGCTAAAACCGCAGACTAAGGTTGTAAGATAAGACGCCATCAACCTACTGAGACGAGAATATTGAACTGGAATCTTAATACCGCTTTGACCTTAGAAAGACCTAGACAGCCTTTTTCTCTTGGATATCAGCAAAAAATATTTTGAGTCATTGGTCTCATTTGTGTACCTTATTTCTCTGGTCAATGTCAGATATTTGCTATTATACGAAATTCACTTTTATTTAGTTTTTTAACAAAATTGCATAAAGGGGCATAATAGCTCCCCTTTAAATTTCACAAAAAGGGATGTCGAAGGTAGACTCTGAGGTATGGTCTGCTGTGTTCAATAATTCTGAATGGATCTGTAGCTGTATGCAGTAAGGTTGAAATGGCTGGTATAGTGGTCTGTTGGGATCTGTATGTTGTCCTGTTTGGTATTGCAGCTTGAATTGTAGTTATTTATATTTATATAATTATATATAATATATATATAATATATAAATTATATATAATTATATTATATACATATAATATATTTATAAAAAAATAATAAGTTTTGCTGTTACACTGTATACATAAATTGTGAAGTATTTTTTATTTTACCATGAAAAAAAAAAAAAGTAGAAAATACAGTTTTGTGAGAATTAACATCAATCTTAATCCTGAACATGTGAAAGCGATTTTCTTTATTTAAAATACGTTTCAAGCCTAAATATGTTATATCATACTGGGATGTTTGCTAAAATTGTTGGATGTGGCACAGTCCTACCTAGAAATATTTTCCAGTAGCCACCACTGCTGTCTACACTGGTGGATGTTATCTCAATGCTTGTTTTCCAAATATTAACCAAGAGTTTCACATTTCTGGACCCTTTACAGTTGTGGGTCAACCATTCTAACCTACTTGTAAAGCATAAAGGCAGAGGACATCATCCCTGCTCCAGAGGTTTTTGCTTTTATCTCATTCCCACAGAATCTTAACGTCTATAAATATAAACAATGTGATTTTGTAATGTCAGTATTGACAATTAGGGCTACACAATGATTTGAAAACTAAAATCACGATATGGCTTAGTGTGATTGTCAAATTAGAATGACAGTGACAAGACAGATAATTAAATTAAAATAAGTGAATAAAATAAATATATAAAAATGCACAAAATACAAAATAGACCATATCTGTATGTGCAGGTATGTTATTTGCAATGCAAGGGAATGTGAATAAGAGGTTTGGTATGCTAAATAAATATGAAATGGTGTTGTGCATTGCAGTTTATTGCCCAGTGGGAGCATTTAACTGTTCATGAGGTAGATGGCCTGAGGAAAGAAACTTTTCTTTTGCCTGGCTGGTGCTCAGTGCTATGTAGCACCGGCCAGACGACGACAGTTCAGTGAGGAAGTGGCCTGGGTGTGATGGGTCCAGAGTAATTTTGCCGGCCCTTTTAAAATAGAATAGAATGAGGCATTTATATAGCGCTTTCATAAGTACTACTGTACACCCGAAGCGCTTTACAATCATATCAGGGGATCTCCCCTCAACCACCACCAGTTTGCAGCATCCACTGGACTTTTACTCACTCTGAATGAGTACAGTTCTTGGAGAGGGGTCTTCTGAGGTCTGCATTGGTTGCAGAGCCAAACCAGACGTGAAGAAGACAGACTATGACTGCAGAGTAGAACTGCATCAGCAGCTCCTGTTGCAGGTTGAATTTCCTCAGCCGGCGAAGGAAATACAGCCGCTGCTGGGCCTTTTTCACAATGGAGCCTGTGTGAGCGTTCCATTTCCAGTCCTGAGTGATGGTTAGTGCCCAGCAACCTGGATAACTTCACTGTTGCTGCTCATGATGGTGAGTTGGGGGAGAGCTGGGAAGTTTCTCCACAATCATCTCTATTGTTTTGAGCGCATTCAGCTACAGGTTGTTGTGATTACACTATATATTAGTTAATGATGCATTGATTTCAAACCAATGCATTATACAGACTAACCATTTTCATGTCTTTTTCACAAAGGAAGGCTATGAGCTGCTCCCTCTGTCCATACATTGAGTCCTCCAATGTCCTTCCGTCAAAAGCCTCATCATATACAGAAGAGCTAGCTGTTTTCCTCTAAAAAGGTAACTTTATAGTTCCTAATCATGTTTCACTCATATCAAACTTATCCTGATCCTACATTCATACTGTGACCTCTATAGAATGTCATAGAAGCTCAGTCTCAAACTGTGCAGCCATTGTTGTGGTCAGCCATGTTATCGCAAGAGTTTTCGTTTCCACTCTTTCTTCTCAGTCACTTTGAGAGAGCTTGCCGCTGAAAGCATGAGCAGGTATAGCCATGGATCACATCCCTTAGAGTAGCACTCTCATACTTTAATTTTGTGATTTGAAATTGAGTTTTGTTTGTATTTGGGGGTTGTCCAGCTCAGAATGAAAGCACAAAAGTCTCCTTTGCACCATTCTTTACAGTCTTCACAATATTGTCTCCTCTCTGATTTTTAACGCCTACAACGATCTAATCTTTCTTCGTCTTAACACTTGCTGGGTAAAATGTTGGATATTCGACACATCTTAATCCCTTTCAGTCATGACTACCTCAAAGGAATACATGAGAGCTTTTTCGATAAAGGGACTGAATCAAGTCAGACCCTCAACCCCCCTCTGGCAGGTGAAACCCCAGAGAGAGGACTGCTGGTTTTCGATAAGAAAATCCAATTGGGGTTGGAAAGGAGACATTTAGCATATGGAGAGAGTCTGAAAGCAGTTCCTGGTTCTTCACTTAGCACCCGGTGAAAGCCTTTTCTATAACAGTGTTCAGGAAAGATCAGGCCAGTGGACAAAAGAAGGCAGGGTGAAAGCTGAGGGATCCTACTGTAGACGTCACAGGGTCCCGTGCTGAATGGCAAATATAAGAACGACGTGCGTGTGAATTTGAACAATTTAAATTGATAATTCTTATCATGCTGATGTCTCTTCAAGATAGATCTTGAAATCAGATAGATCTGGAGATCTTATACGAGGAGCAATACAAACTGATTGAAGTTGTAGAAGACAAGAAAAAGAAGAAGCACCATGAAACCCATGTCCACATTCAGTTTGATCCTGAGGGATGTATGGACTGGCTTGTTTTTACGTGACATGTTCTGTGAGTTTTTGGGAACCGTTTTTTTCCTCTTCATCAGCCTCTCTTCTGTCGTGCTGTGGCCGCATCCAGGGCATATGTCCTGGGACTCCATTACAGATGAACCCCTTCCAACGCTGGACTCTTCTCCGGCATGCTCGACCGACCCACTGCATGTTTCTTTTGCCTTCGGAGTATCGCTAGCCCTGGCCCGTGTCTGCCTCGGTGAGGTTCACCTCAACCCAGTGGTTACCCTGGCATTGGTCGCAGGCTTAAGGGTGAGTCCCTGGCGGGCTGTCCTGTTGGTGGGAGCCCAGCTGCTTGGTGCCCTCAGTGCCTGTGCTTTGCTGTTAGGCACTACACCGATTGCCCTAAGGAGCAACCTGGGGG
The DNA here is from genome assembly GCF_949319135.1 of Squalius cephalus. NCBI lineage: Eukaryota > Metazoa > Chordata > Actinopteri > Cypriniformes > Leuciscidae > Squalius > Squalius cephalus. The sequence continues at coordinate 45,128,755 of NC_137122.1, read as the reverse complement.
TTACTGAGGTGAGAGGTTTCTGATCTTACAGGTTTCTCTAAGATTCTCTAATATTATTCTCTGTGTCCTGGATATTGGTTTCTGTATCTTCTGATGTCTTTGTTCTGAATCGTCTGATTTCTGTAACTTCTGATATCTGTATTCTGGATTGTCTGATTTTAGTATTTTCTGATATCTTTGTTCTGGATCGTCTGCTTTCTGTATCTTCTGATGTCTTTTCTGGATCGTCTGATGTATATATTTTTCTGATGTCTTTGTTCGGTAGATCATCTTATCTCTGTGTTTCGGATCCTCTGATTTCGTCATCTGGATGTTCTCATCTCTGTGTTCAACTTTGTCAGAATCAAAATTAAATGTAGCTTAATGAATTGCAATTTGGTTTCATTGGAGACCTGTGAAAATCTCGAAGAAACCAATTTAGATTTATCTAACACATTTCTGTGTCTATAGTTAATGCGCTTGCTCAATAAAATTAGGGATTTTATTCACCATTATAATGTTAACTCTGGGTAATTGCCAAGCTATTAAGCCATTCTCATTTATTCCACAATCTAATTTAATGATTACTTGCAAATTATTCTTAATTTCATTGTGACATGCAAAGTGTTATACTTTTAATTCTCTAATGAGCTAATTCTGCTTTCAACGTTGATTAACCATTGATGGTTGTTAATGAAGAAAATACATAATGAAGAAATTTTATAGTACAGGGTAGAAATGTAAGAATTAAACCATATTATATTCTGTATTGTTCCTGTTCAGCATGAAATGACATCACAATGCACTTATCAAAGTGGAACACAACATTTTCTTCTGTATTCTCTTTTTTTCTGTTCTTTTTGGTACAATACAGATCTGTCAAAAAGTTTGTAATAGTAAACATAAATACAGATGCATCACAATAGAGAGACAGGTCGGGTAATCACTGAGAAGGAAATGGCAAGAAATTATCAAAATGAATGAGCAAGGGAAAAGTGGTCTACGTGTGTATCAGAGAAAGTGGAGAAAAGCAATATGAGTTTATAGTTTGTCACGTAATTGGAGTGAAAGAGGAAAGGAGTTGAGTCAGTCTGAAAAGACAGATAGTGTCCAACAATAACAGATAAAACTCCACTTACCCTCCTTCAGGTGGCCCCGGGGGTATATCTGTATCAGGCTGTGTTAGTGGAGATGGCTGTTACATTCCAGCTAGTGCTGTGTGTCCAGGCTGCCACTCATCCCAAATCAGCCTTTTCCTCTGTGGCCCCTGCAGTCATTGGCCTGTCGGTCACCCTTGGTCATCTCATGGCGGTAAGGATGACAGATGAGAAAACTTCAGACTTTATTTAATGTTTTGAATAAAACTGAAACTCACGTTCATGATTCAAACTTTCAAGTGAACTGAATGCTCACTGGTGCACAAGAAAACAGTGGTCAAGTCATAATTCTTGTTTTTTGATTAAAATATCCTTTAAATTTAGTGTATATTTAGTTTGTACCGTATCTGTTCAGTTTTGGTTTTGTTTTCACTGTGTTCTGTCCCTGTTTTGCCTGCCTGCATGTGTTACCTAGTTAGTTTCCTTGGTTGTTAATTAGTTCCACACACTTGTTTCTGTTCAGTTGAATATCCTCCCTGTGTATTTGAGCCTTATTTAAGAGTTCTTTCTGTTCTTGATTAGGTCTCGTTTATTTTAGACTTCGTTGTTTCCTGAGCATCATTTCCTGTGATTCTCCTACATGTTCCTTGTTGAATTTATTAAAGGACTCTTTGTGTGATCTCCTTTGTGAATAGCCGCTTTTCCACTGTCGGGCCAGTGCGAGTCAGGGCTAACAACGTGCCGAGCAGGGCCAAATAGCCTTGGGCCTTAAGCACCGAGGCCAAAATCAAGTTGTGTTTCCACTGTAGGGCCAGTAGCCCTGCTGCACTTCCCTAAAACATGCCCTTAACACGCCTCCATAGAATGGTGACATAAATGAAAGAATGAATGAATACTTCAAGACAATAAAATTCTGATTTCATGATCAATATACCAGCCTACAACTGCTGCTGTGTCTACCAGTGTTTGAGTCATGCGCATAACACCTAGCGTGCATAGACAATTCGTGCGCACGGTCACGGTAATGTTAAGCCATGTCACAAAAATTTTATTTGATCAATGATTGATGATTGACATTTAAATCAATGATTTATCCTTTAAATTTAATGATATTCAAAACAGAACAAGAAATTAAAAAATAACTATAAACAAGCCAAAACGAAATAATTTAAAGCGAAATTGATATTAAGCAGAGTTGGGCTCACGTCACTCTGTCATTAGAATCAAAATGTTTCAACATTCGCAATGTATTTGGGTGGTAAACTATTCTTTATTATAGGCTTCTTTGTACTTCACTCACGTTCCAATATCGACGGAAAAAAATCATCCTCTTCACATGTGCAAAAATGTGCTTGGAAACATCACAGTGGAGCGGGCGCGATCGAACATTGGAAACATAAAAACATACTCCGTCATGTTCATACCAGACATCATTCAAACTGCAAAGTGTTGCAAAACATTGGAGGATATTTTGCAAATAATTTATTTAATATGTTTTGTGATGGTTTGTTTTCAGAAGTTTAAAAGACTTAGTAAAAGAATAAAGAAAAAGTTACAACTTTTTTATTTAGCTATCTATTTTTTTATTAAGTATTTGTTTTGTATTAATACATAACCTCATTGTATTAATTTATAATGTAACATTATAGCGTGACATTTGTGTCAATAATCGTCAAGCACAGGTGACTCCGCATGGTGGGAGGGGGCCCCCAAATCAAATTCTGCTTAGCGCCCCCAAAAGGCTTAGGCCGGCACTGGCTTGTGGAATACAAGGGCATGGAGGAAAGCCCCGCCCACACTCCCACCACTGACAATGAGCTGTAGCTGGCCTCTGTATTTTTTTTTTTTTTTAAGGAAATGGAAGAAGATATTTTCCTGATTCTTCCGTTACCTGCTGGTCCCACCCAGCTCCACGTCTCCTGTGTCTCTGCTGGTCCCATCAAGCTCCAAATAACCCTCCCTGTGTATTTAAGCACTGAGTTCTTTCTGTTCTGTGTTCGGTCTCGTTTCTGTTACACGTAGTTGTTTCCTGTGATTCTCCTACGTGTTCCTTGTTTTATATTATTCCTGATTTCTTGAAATGGCACGTAATTCAAGTCGATGAACAGCTGAACATACTTGGCTGCATTATTTAATTTTTTTCTGAAACACAAATGAACTGCTTGTTTGCCCCAAAATAAATAGGGAGAGATTTGGCAAGAAGTTTGAATTTGGCAGGAGACCCATACAGTAGTTGTCCTGTGTATTTTGATCTGCAGATCGGCTTCACAGGTTGTGGAATGAATCCTGCAAGGTCATTTGGTCCAGCTGTGCTTACATTGAACTTCCACAATCACTGGGTGAGTAAACAAATCTTGTGTGATGAAAAACAAATCATAGATAGACAGATACAAATATGAACTAAATTTGTAGTTAATAAAGTCTAACTAAAAATAAAGTTTTTAACTAAATAAAGTCAATGAAGTATTTATTTTGTATGAACAAACTGACTGAAACAACATGCTCATGTCTCACCTGGCCTTGTGCAGGTGTATTGGCTGGGGCCTTGTGCTGGTTCTCTCCTTGCCTGGTTAGTGCATGATCTGGTGCTTCATCCTCGTTGGAGCTGCCTTGGCGACTGGGTGACAGAATGTAAGGTGCTCTGGAAAGATCTTTCAAAGCAGCCCAGAGGTCCTGAAAACAATATGGAAGGGAACAATATGGAATTGTCAGAAATCTAATACAGAATTACCTAATCTAATCAAAATCATAGTCATTCAAATAAACCTTGTATCTCATACAATATTGTTTAGACATCACTGACTGAACGTCCAATTTTTTTTACTAACTAAAGCAAATTAGCACATCCTCAGACCATCCATTACTCACAGAGATTGTAGGATTGCAGGTGTGTTATTCCAAACTTAGATCCCTATTTTAAAAGCCATGATATCAGGATCGGTCCAAACAGCATCTAATCTCTCGTTCCACTGGTACTTGTTTGATTTGTTAAGCTAATAACTTTTTAATCAAAAAAGGACAAGACACAGGAGAATAGGAGTCAAAACTACACACTTAACAAACAATACTGGACAAAATTAACTAAATATATATAACATTTATTTAAACAGGAAAAGTCCCATTGAGACACAGTCTCTTTTACAAGGGAGTCCTGTAAACTAACTAAGAACTAACTTAAACTGAGGGCTAGGCCTACACAGAGCAAACAAGGGGAACTAATGAGTTAATTAATGAACAACAGGTGAGTGAGATGAATCAATCAAAGGAACAAACACAAACACACAGGGAAATATGGAATGACAACATGCAACATAACCCTGACAGCTTCTTGGTACAAACGTCATTCCCTTGTCCTTGACTGTTTCTTATGATATATCTGCCTCTTAGGTTTATTATCTTTGCACAGTTTTTCATGAATTCAGTGCAATACAGAATGTAGCCAATGTCAGAAAATAAGATGAAAATCCCTCTGAGCTTGTAAATATTTAGCATGTCATTTTGTTTTTATTAGGCTGAAGTGAACAGATTGTCTCAGAATAGAAATGCATGACATCAAACAAACATTAAGCAAAATATTTAATGCTTATTCATGCATCCCTTTTTTAAACTAATTGTAATGTGGATGGTTAATGTTAATTCAAACAATATAAGCATACATCTTGTTTTGTGAAATAAAACTAATGTAGTGAATAAAAAGGAACAATGAAACTTCACAAAACAGAAACAGAAAAAAAAATCTCCTTTGACATGCACTGGGAAAAGCACAGAAATAAAGTCATATATGAACATACCCAAACTTAATCTGACCTGTATGTTCCCTATATGGGAAGGACGCAATAAAGAGAGTAGGAAAAACATTCACTCAGCCACCAGACTTAGACGGATAAACAACAAATAATACATTTATTGGAAGGCAAATTGAACAGCAAGTAAATTTTCAGATTTAGAGAGCTAATGAACTGCTCCAGGCTGCACTCAGACCCAAATCTGCAACAGATCTAAAAGAACATTGAAAAATGTAATAACGTTTTTACGATTAGATGAGTATAGCTATAGAAGTGTGTTGTCTCTTAGGATGAGACTTCCTGAGCATTGCCTCTGCTTACATAATTCTGTCACTTCTCTGCTATCACTTCTGAAAATGTTCCTTCTTTTTGTCTATTTTGAGCTGTTGTCAAATTACATTTTGGTACATTGGCATGTTCACTTTCTCTACTATAATGTGGATTCATTGAAAGGCATAGCTGGGTGTTCATATGCTGCAATCTCAAAACAGAAAATGTTTTAAAATTAATTAATTTTATTTATTATATTATTTTATTTACTTATTTTAATCATAAATGCCACAACACACTGAGCATTCAGGAAACCCATGGCATGTTCCTCATCTTATCTGAAGGAAGCACATCAGAAACAGACACTCACAAGTGTCATATTAACTCCAATAACCACAGAGTATTATAACGAGTTGTGCCGACATCTCTCAAAGGGACAGAACAACATTAACTTCTTCCTAGTGGCAGAGAGAATTGTGTAGAAAGAGTTTGGACGACTGGAGAAGATGGAGAAAAGGCTGAAAGTCATTCTGGTGTTTTTTACTGTATATTTGTCCATGCTCATTTATCCAAATCACATCAGTGGCTTTAACCTGGATCTGAACAATTACACAGTCTTCTCTGGCCCTGAAGACAGCTACTTTGGTTTCTCAGTGGACTTTTATCAGTCAAGCAGCAAAAGGTGAGTGGTGCTCACCTCCACAGCAAACGTTCTGCATATGGATTAGCTGGTTAACTGCTCCAGAATCTGTTAAGCCCTTCACCCAAATATGATACTATACTAATGCTACAATTATACAGTGCCGTTCAAAAGTTTGGGGTCAGTACAATTTTATGTTTTTGAAACAAGTCTCTTATGCTCACCAAGGCAGCAATTATTTGACAATTCAGTAAAAACAATAACAGTGTATTTTAATAAATTTCAAAATGTAATTTATTGCTGTGATGACAAGGCTAAATGTTCAGCAGCCATTACTTCAGAAATCGTTATTATGCTGGTTTGTTGATAAAGAAAATCAGAAAATTGTGCTGCTTAATATTTAAGTGGAAACTTTGATACATTTTTTCAGGAATTTAATTTATTTGAAATAGAAATCTTGTGGTTACGTTATAAATGTCTTTACTGTCCCTTTTGATCAATTGAATGCATTCCTGCTGAATAAAAACTTCAGAACTGTAGTCGTCTCTCTCTCTCTCTCTCTCTCTCTCTCTCTCTCTCTCTCTCTCTCATTGTTGTTTTTTTATGTAAAAATGCTGAAGGTTTTCTGTGAAAATTTCTGATTATGTATGCTCTGGTGTCCACCCTGCAGTATAAGTGTGGTGGTCGGAGCACCCAGAGCAAACACCAGACAGCCTGGGATCTCGCATGGTGGATCTGTCTTCATGTGTGACTCGACAAGTGGAGAATCGTGTCAGACTTTAAACTTTGACCAAAAAGGTGAGTATAGCATCATGTAATATGTACAGGCTAAGTATGCAGTATGCAGTGCTTCCCATACATTTATTTATTTGTGTCAGCCCACCACAAATAGATTTTAGTGCTTCCCATTCATTAAGTCTGTGGCGGCTCGAAAATTTAATTAAACTTCTTATAATAACAAAAGGTCTTTAATGTCGTGTTTTTTCCCATTGCTGTCAAACAAACTAAAATCAAAAGTGCAAGAAGGCTTTGTGTCCTTATCAATTCACAAAAGACTGACTGTGCTGCACAGTGAGAAGTGCACACTTCGCTCATGTGATCAGATCCGCGTCTCAGTTCACAGTGAATGAATGCAGTGAACTTCATCTGTGCATGTGCTGAGTTTAGCGTGTATGTGGGAACTTAACGGCCACCAGTTACGCATTATTTTCACATTTACATAGTTGACGATTACAGCATTTCACCAGATTTGTAATGAGACCCATTTGTAAAGCTCGAATGCAGTTTCCGTCAAAATTAAAAGCTCACGTGTTTTATCTCTTTCAAGTAAATTAAGACAAAACTCATTTTTAGTGCAATTTTTTGCAATGTTTTTTTACAATATATGGCTATTACTGTCATAGGAATAATATTATAAAATTATTATTATTATTATGTAGTGTAATGTAGACTGAGACACTATATCACAGCTAAAAAGAGGTTTGAGTCCCCTTTAAAGTTCAGGTACAAGTCAATGCACGGATGCACTTTGTTCAGTTTGCACACTGAATGTGGTTTGGAGCAATTCATTTTGAACTCTCAAAGTGCACCAGATTGATGAATTAACTTAAACATGTAAAAACATCAATGTATTCATGCTTCCAAACCACCCCTAGAAGGACAGAGGTCCACCCACCACAGTTTCACAAAATCCTGTGGGAAACACTGCAGTATGTAATATTTGGTATCATGAAATGTTGTCATAATACAGTAAAAGTCAATTCTACCACACCTTTTTTTCTTTCTTTTTTTTAATGAATGTTTCATAGGTGATGAAAACATCACATTTGGTAAAATGCTCCTAATGGCTCACAAATCAAACCAGTGGCTGGGCGCTTCAGTTCGAACCTACAAGAACTACATCTTGGTGAGTTACTGCATTTTACAAACAGCCCTCACAAAAGCTAGTTAATAGAATTGATTTAAGCATCTTGTTTTTTTGTTTTTTCAGCCAAAGCCGTATATTTTTAGGTTTGATATAGTTTGTTATAATTGGTCATAGAATGTAAATTATTCAGGGACCTTTAAATGGATTTCTTCCAGTAGTTTTAGGTTTGTCTTGAGCAACCCTAATTGTATTTTTCCGCCTCAAACACTGAAAGCTAACATCAGCTTTAGTGAAGATGTTTTAAACAAAACAGTAACGTTTTTGTCATCTATAAATATATGATAAAGTGAGAAATATTTTTTGTATTTACTTTTGGGGGGGTTCCCCGGTTTTAATTCGGAGTTCAAAACGAGTTTTATATGTTTCATATGAGCTAGGCCTGTGCCCCCATGTTCCACTGGAACGTGCTCTTGGAAAAGGAGGAGGCCATGAACACGCCTGTTGGGAACTGCCAGCTTTTGAACATGCAAACAGGAGAGTTGGCAAACTACGCCCCCTGCAGGGAAGAATTTGTAGAGTCGATTTACACCAGAGGCTGTAAGACACTGAATTTTACTGCTGTCACATACAGAAATGTAACTTCTATAGATTTACAGCAGTGTTTATACATTTGAAATACAAATACATTGTTATTACTCTTCAATGCCTAATGTTTCAAGCACTCTGACCGTGTACAGATCCTGACAGGCGTTACTGTGAGGCTGGATTTACCACAGACATCACCAAGGTTCCTTGTTTCTCTTTTCTGGCAGTGGAGTAATTTGCAATATGCTTTAAATAGTTTAACATCTCTTTTTTTTTTTTTTCCTGCATGTAAAAACTGCTTGCGTTGGTTGTGATAGAATGGCAGAGTGATACTTGGTGCACCAGGAGGATATTATTTTCAAGGTAAAATATTTTAGAAAAGCTAGAAGTCCACTAGATTCATGGCTGTCTTCAAGTTCACTGTGATAGTGTGATTCAAACATTTGAAAAGAGGGTTTTTGTTTTAAATGTGCTTTGACAGAGCACTTTCAGTGGGAGTTAGCCTATATGTCTTTGTGAAGTGTGCTGTGACTATACCTATGTAAACTTTTCTCTTTACTTCAGGTCAGATAATCACTGCATCTCTTGCAAACATCATAAGCAGTGGCAGCACGTTCTCATCCAAGCATTCAGTGAATGGTGAGACCAAAACACCACAAAGGCGTGACTACTACGACCTGTATCTGGGTAAGATGTGACAGCTGTCATTCAAAACAGAGACCAAAAAAAGCTAATTAATTAGACTGTTAATTTATTATATTAATTTATAACTAAATCCATAAAATGATCCCACAATGGGAACCACTAAAATGTTCTATATAAGCACCTGACAGAACACTTTAAGGTTCCATAGAAACTTTTCTTCCAAGAGTGTAAAAATAATAATGATAAAGTGATAATGAAAATCTGAAACATCTATTGAGGATTCTTCATTTTTCTGCATCATAGGATACTCTGTTGCTGCTGGGCAGTTTAATAAAGACCATGTCCCAGGTGATAATCATAATTGACAAGCTATCTTAATTTTTACATATTTAATTTAAATTAAACAGCAGCTTTTAGAAAAATGCAACATAAGTTTGGTCCGCAACTCTTATCAGCAATATTTTGTGACTTTTCTTATTTTAAAATGATTGCAGATTACGTTGTTGGCGTCCCAAACGATCTGCACACTGCAGGCTCTGTAAGTGCTCTTACACTTTTATGTGGATGATTATGCACTCCAGTTAAGCTCTTGCACAGTTACACAATTGATTATGGAATTAGTCAATGTAATCAGTCGTTGTACTGTTCTTTTTTTTTTTTAGGTCAAAATAATAAATGGAGCAACACAGCCCCTGCAAATCATGAAGGCGCTTAGTGGCACTCAGGTTAAACTTGTATCTGTGGTTAAATTTGATTTGGATATGAACCAGTACAATTGAGTTTAAATTGTTCTCAATATTGTCTATTATTATAGGTTCAAATATTTGTGGTCAGAATTATTATTTTTAATTAATTATTTTATTTAAAGGGGGGGGGAAACACTCAGTTTCAGTCAATCTCATGTTAAACTTGAGTACCTATAGAGTAGTATTGCATCCTTCATATCTCCAAAAAGTCTTTAGTTTTATTATATTTATAAAAGAAAGATAGGCTGTACCGAGTCTTTCCGGAAATAAAAACGAGCGGCTGGAGGCGTGCCGTGTGGGCGGAGCTAAAGAATCACGAGCGCTGTTCACTGTTTACTTGCTGTGCTGACGCGCTGATAGCTAACAACACACAGACATTTGAAGCAGTTTTACTCACCGCCTGCGGATTCAACGCACGACCGCGAACCTTTATCGTTGGGACTGCTCCATCCTTAAGCATTAGACGATCTGCAAATCCGGCGTCGAACTGTTTATAAAACAATCATCGTCGAAATGCAGGGAACAAACAAAAACACTTGCACAACTCCGTTGATGCTCTGGAAAAACAAACTCCATCCACTGGTCCCTTAACGCTGGGTTCTTTGGGAATCTGTGCAGGGTTGTCTTGCCCTGGCAACCAAAAACCCACTTCTTTGGTGACATTGACTTCCCTAAAGCCGAGCACAGCGCTTTGATGGGCGTACTGCTTTCGCTCTCTCGCTCTGGTCTACGGGTGTGCGCGTACCCTTCCGGGAGAAGTGCCCTTAGGACCCGTATAAGGAAATTCCGCCCCATCTGACGTCACACAGGCCCATACTCGAAAAAAACTTTCCGAAACTTGTGACAAACCGGAAGGAGTATTTTTGCCACAGAAATACTCCTTCAAACGTACAATTTAATTTTTGAAACTTCCATGTTTAGCATGGGAATCCAACTCTTTAACAGTGTAAAAAACTCAGTATGCATGAAATAGCATTTCACCCCCCCACAACAAAACCCACAACGTGACAACTACACTGTAAAATTATATATTTTTGTCAGTAAAGAGTATAAATTATCTTATAATTTACAGTGAAACTTGTTATTATATTTAACAAGATAATACAATGTCTTTAACGGTAAAATATTGTTAAAATTATTATACGCTATTCAAAGTTTTGAGTCAGTTATATATATATATATATATATATACAAAGAATTCTGAACAAATAGTATCAGTCATAAAACATTATCAATTCAACATTGATGAAAATAAATGTTTCTTGAGCATCAAATCATCATATTAGAATGATTTCTGAAGGATCATGTGTCAATTTAAATATAATATTGTTAATATTTTAAATTGCAATAATATTTCACAGTATTATTGTTTTTACTGTATTTTTGATCATATAAATGCAGACTGGGTGAGCAAAAGAGACTGCTTTCAAAAACATAAAAAATTGCCCCAGACTGAACGGTAGTGTATGTTGTCAAGGTAAGGACACACCCTAAAGATTTAAATGCAGTAATTTAACTTTTTGTCTTGTCTTCTGTAGATAGCATCTTATTTTGGGCATTCTGTGGCAGTAACAGATATCAACAGAGATGGGTAAATGATTCCCGCAGAGACTAATTTCTTGTTCTGGTAGTTCATGAGAATTTATTAAATGTTTTTTTTAAATGTTTTTTATCCTCTCTGTGGTCATCAGGTGCGATGACATCCTGATTGGAGCACCGCTTTTTATGGAGCAGCTGTCCACTCAGAAATTTCGAGAAGTGGGACAAGTATATGTTTACCTGCAAAGAGAGGGCTTCTCCTTCTCCTCCAGGCCCAACCAAATGCTGACAGGGACATATGCCTATGGGCGTTTTGGCAGCGCCATCGCCCCTTTGGGAGACATCGACCATGATGGGTTTAATGGTGAGGACTGCTCTGACATTACAAAGTAGTATTTACTGTGAAAATAACATGCAGTTTAATGTTTTTATTGATAATTCTGAGCACAAACCATCTGTGTATAAGTACAAGAAGAAAATGAACAGCCAAATGAGTTTAATGTAGACAAAGTATGAATCAGAAGGAAAATCTGTCAGTTGCCCCAGGCATTGATCTTTACAGATGGCAATGTGTTAAATTAGGCACTGTGGTTGCTGTTATATACAATTGCATTCATCACCATCAGAATCTTTTTTTTTCTAGCTGCAATCAAATTAATCTTGTTACTTAATAACAGCAGGAGCACAAGCCATATATTTTTTCTCTGTTATGAAAGCACCATCTGAAAGTGATTTGACCTAAATGGGTCAGGTGTTCTTCAGCTGTGACAGTATAATTCAGATTCATGCTGAGTTTCAGTGCTTATCTTAAGGAAAGCATTGTCATGAGATTACACTGTAAAACAAATCCTGTTCATCATAATAGTATATGACAATGTTTCAGGTATCATGGGAAGAAAAAAGAAGCATATGTATTTAGATCAAATATAATCAGAAGTGATGCATCACACAGGGGCTTCTGGTAACATAATTTTACAGTTCCCTATCAGTTCGGTCACGTTCGTCGTAGTCGACGTGTCGACTGATTGGAATCACGCTTAGGGAGCCTGTCATCTTCAAGTATTGTTAAAATGAGCCAATGCACATTGGCGTGCGTGAACTGCATCACATGCTCCGCTCCGCAGTGCGGGTATAAATACGGAAGTGGATGCACGCACCAGTTGTCTTTCGCTTCGGAGCCGATCGGTGTCGATGTCTCTGAATGTTGTTGTGTTACAACGAGTGAGTGTGTCTGTGTTCTTCTGGAAGACTCTCCCAGTGCTGGTGTTTCTACAGCGAGATTGCAGCGGTGATCGCGAGCTTCTGAAGCTCTCAACTGCTGTTTTAACAGCATGTTGACGGCTGGTTGAGGGCGGAAGTAGTGAGTGCTTCACTGATGACGGGTCCCATTTCCTGAAAGAGCAACACGGGTGTGTTTGCATCTTTTTCAAGATGCCATTCCATCCGTGGGTTTCTGGGTGCGGTAGGGCTCTGTCACCCTCTGACAGTCACAATAGCTGTATCACGTGTTTGGGCTTAAAGCACGCTGAGGCAGCTTTTGTGGATGACTCAATTTCTCAATGCGGGAACATGACCATCTCAGTGCTGAGATTGAGACTCGCCTTCGTCCGCGAAGCTGGAGTCCCCATTCCCATGCCCCGCTCTAGTGTTTCTTCTGGGCCAACTTCCCAGAAGATGGCTGGAGTGCCGGGTGAGATGAGATGGGTGATCTGAGGATCACAGTGAGGGGTTCCCCGCCCGGCAAAGCCCCGTGGGTCCCTCACTCCTCATTCACAGGTGGAGTTCTTTGTTTGTGTGTGTGTCTGTTCCGCCGCTGGCTCCATTTTCAAAGAAAGAGCAATTTCCTCTGTTCCTTGGTCCCAAGAGGGCCAGACTGGTAGTGTGCGACCCTGTAAAGCCTTGCACCCCTCAGCCCTCTCTTGTATCGCCAGCCGGCAGCTGGGTGCGGTTCAAGGACCCGGTCTTGCCTTCTCATGCACTCTCTGCCATCATGTAGAGACAGGTAAGTGTTGCACCACACACTGAGAACCCGCTTCGGGCCACCTTCGGGCCTTCCGAGGCGAGCCTTCCACTGTGCTAAGTCAGGGGGGAGAAGGAGCGGGTCTTCCTAGTTGCCCCTTAATGGCCCAACCGGACCTAGTTCCCCCGAACTTATGCTCCTCTCGACAGCCCCTTCCTGACCCATTCCGCTGAGACATCTCAGGAATGGGGCACCGCTGGCACCCGCGTCCAGACCTCCATATCTGGTCCCGAAGCGGAGGTTCTAGGTGATCTACCACAGACACGTTGTAGACACCATCACTTCTGTGAGAGCACCCTCTAAAGATGAGGCATGCTTACGCCTGAAGTGGATTCTGTTCGTTGAGTGGTGTTAAACTCACCGAGAAGCCCCCCGAAGGTGTTCGATCACTTCCGTGCTTTCTTTCTTGCAAGATGGGTCGGAGCGAGGGCTGTCTCCCACCGCCCTCAAAATGTATGTTGCCTTTATATTAACGCACGTCACGACTTGATCGTCAGGTTCCTGAGGGGAGTAAGGAGACTGAATCCGCCTTGCACCCCCTCTATACCTTCTTGGGACTTATCTCTGGTGTTACTGCACTGCAGAGACCTCCCCTTGAGCCACTGCAGGCAGCTGAGTTAAAAATCCTGTTTTTAAAGAAACAGTTTTCCTGCTTGCTTGCCTCTATCAAGAAGGTAGGGGACCTGCACGCATTTTTGGTCGACGAATCAAGCCTGGAATTCAGGCCGACCAACTCTCACGGTATCCTGAGACCCCGGCCTGTATATGTGTCCAAGGTTCCTACCTCTCCCTTAAAACGGGACCAGGTGGTGAGCCTGCAAGCACTGCCCGGAGGAGGCAGACCCAGCCCTGGCTTTTCTCCGTCACTTCCGCTCCTTGCAGTTATAACTGGACAGAATGCAAAGCCTCAGGACCTCAGACCAGCTCTTGTCTGTTACAGAGACCAGCAGAAGGGAAGGCTGTTTCCAAGCTGAGGTTGGCCCACTGGATAAGTGGTTGCCATCATCTTGGTGTATATTTCCAAGGTGCACCGTGCCCCCTGGGTGGTGAGCCTCTCCAAAGAGAGAGTATAGCTCCTTCCTGGGCGTTGACCACTGATGGGCAGTAACGCGTTAGAAGTAACGCGTTACTGTAATCCGATTACTTTTTTCAAGTAACGAGTAAAGTAAGGGATTACAATTGCAAAAACAGTAATTAGATTACTGTTACTTCCCCGTAAGCAGGCTGCGTTACTGCGTTATACTGCGAGACTGTCTCGCGACGTGAGCCGTGACTCGTGAGTGACAATGACATGAGCGCCGCGAAGTCAGTGGTAAACACTATGGCAAGCGATCGCGTTCAAAAGTCTTTAAACGAAACGCGTGAATTTTGACGCGTCAACACGCACCGTTTGTCCGTGTTCAGACATTATGTTTATTCATGAACGATGTCGTAATGGTAAACTGGTATGCACGTGCAAACATCAGACGTTATATTTGTTCATGATGGATAATGCATTGGTACGTTGTAAGTGATGTCAGTCTTATGTCATGATTTGTCATGCCTTTTTAAGTTGTTCGTTTAACGTTCTTTCCCAAGGTAGAAAAGTCAACAGCTCTTAATGGGTCTTTTATTTTAGCAAACTGCCAAAAAACCTTTTCAGACTGTGTGCAGCTGAACCAAGAAAAGCTTAAGATTGCATGGAGCTGATAAGCATGAATGGCAGAAGAAAAAGACTGCAATTAAAAAACAAAACAAGAGAAAATTATTTTAATGCAAGCAATAAAAAACTGCACACATCAGCTGTGGAATAAAAGAAAAGAAATGCATGATCAACTAGATTAAGGCAAACTTCTGTCTTAATGTAAACCCTGTCCACCACCCCCAAAGGTTTCACAAAGTTATTCTTGCCACTGTAACTTATGGCTTCCTAAAGACAGGTTTATGGGTAAATAAATGAATAATAATAAAAAATATATACCAGGGCTCAACATTTAAGCCTTTTCATTTGTCCTTCGGTCGGTCATTCACTTGTCCGAGTAAAAACATTTGTTAGAACAGGAAAAAAATGTGATTTTTTTGTGTGTGTGTGTGTTGTAAATATAATTTATTCCGAATCAGTATTCTCATCAGTTCAGTCAGCTTTAACATATATAAATCGGCATATTTATGATATTTTAACCTTTATAAAGGGCATTTTTCCCTAATCGTTTGCTTCATCTTTCATTTAAAATTCTTAAATTTGATCAATAAATTACAATAGAATAATAAGATGCTAAAGGGCTGTTACCAATCAAATAAACTGCATTAAATAATGTAATGAGATTATTTAAAATATTTTTTGACTATACAAATAAGAAATATTATTTGTGCATAGAAATAATATTTATAAACCGCCAGTAGGAGGCGGCAGGCGACCATCTTAATGAGTGAGTCATTGATGCAATGTGCATAAAGTTAAAATACTGAAACTAAAGTTTAAAAAAAGAATGTTTCATTTGATTCAATTTTAGATGATGGAATATGCAAAAAGAATAGAATTAAGCAGAAAGGTCTATTGCTTTATAGCGTATTCATTTCGTGCATCATGTTTTTGAAAAGTAACTAGTAAAGTAACTAGTAAAGTAACTAATTACTTTTGAAAATAAGTAATCAGTAAAGTAACTGGATTACTTTCTTGGAGAAGTAATCAGTAATCAGTAACTAATTACTTTTTCCAAGTAACTTGACCAACACTGGCGTTGACACAGTGTAGTAGTAAGTAAAATTGCAGATTAGGATGGTAACAGTTAACCCAGTTAACCTTTTTTGTAGATGCTGGACGATTGTATATTTATTACACCTTTAAATAAAAATAAACAAATGTGATTTAATATTCCTTTATTCTCAGATGTTGCTGTGGGGGCACCTGGCTCTGGTGAAGGAGGTCAGGTGTTTATTTACCTGGGTCAGAGTGATGGTTTGACCACCCAGTATGTTCAAGTCATCGAGAGCCCGTTTCACACCCTCATAGATCCTCCAATGTTTGGCTTCAGCATGAGAGGAGGGATAGATATTGATGATAATGGATATCCAGGTATGTAATATATTACTTGAAAATAATTGAAAAGCATTCATGCATTATTTCTTCTCTGGAACACAAAAAGAGGAACAATAAAGAATACAA
Source organism: Squalius cephalus (assembly GCF_949319135.1). Classification (NCBI taxonomy): domain Eukaryota; kingdom Metazoa; phylum Chordata; class Actinopteri; order Cypriniformes; family Leuciscidae; genus Squalius; species Squalius cephalus. The sequence goes on along the minus strand of NC_137122.1, from coordinate 45,112,437 downwards.
TGAAATGCATACAATGAAAGCCACCATATACAAGCATGTAAACACTTTCATTATATGGATCTCCTTTTGTGTTCAATGGAAGAATTGAGGTGGTATAGGTTTGGAACATCATGACGGTGACAGGTTTCATTTTTGGGGTAAACTTAATTCAATACTCACATTTACTTTATTTTGTTAAAAATTTTTTTTTTTTTTATATAATGCCTCAATTCATTGTCAGCAAATTGTGGCTCTTTTCACCTAGCTCAGAACCCTGAGATCACTGTTCACCTCCCATTATCTTCCATTAAAATCTGACCTGGAAACCTCAGCTGGGTCACTGCATCAAAATACCATAACCTTCCCAGCAACCCCTTATAGCCATCTATGAGTCATGCCTGGAGTACAAAACCCACAAATAAATAACCGGATGATAGAGCCAACAAAAGCTTCAGAGACTGTCCTCAAAGTTCGAATGTCTGTTGTGAACAATCTCAACTAACAGCCCTTTCCCACAATCCCTTGGGAGGAGTAAAGAGCTGTTTGGGAGTCACCATGAGACAGGAATGCTTTAGTCAGAGCCACAACCCTCTTAGTACAGATGTAAATGGAAAAGGGCTCTGACACTGGGGTCCAGTGTGGACATGGCAATGCTTTTTGACACAAAGCACCTCAATCTCTTAAGAGGGACTCTTGGTGCTCTTAGGTCACTTATCACAGACAAAGTAGTCCCCACACTTCTTTTCCTCCAATTTAACATGGCTGTGTTGTAGCTCAATCCTTGTTTCACTCACTTCGTGGTGTTTGCTGATAGAGAGATTTCTAAATTTCAAGGCATATAATATGCTTTTTTTCTTTTTCTTTAGATCTCATCATTGGTGCTTGGGGTGCGAACAAAGTGGCAACCTACAGGTGCTAATTTAAAATCATCTGAATTACTGCAAACAACCTTAAATTCATTATTGTAATCAATATACGCTTCATCCTTTTCAGTATATTTGTCTAAAGCAGAGGTTCTCAACTGGTTTTGCTTCAGGACCCGGAATTTACATTAGACATCAAATGGTGACCCAACACAGTGCCCAACAAAATTACTTTATCATATGAAAGTAAACCAAAGAATTTCCTTTTATCCTTTATTATATTATTTTATGAATTATATAATATGCATTCAGCAGTTTTTCCCTGCTCAGGGTCGTGACCAACCAATTGAGAACCACTGATCTGAACTATGATTCTGTGTGTTGGATCAATAACGTGTTTGACTTTATTAGAGCACAAGCTGTTGTGAGGACACAGGCTCGACTCTTATTCTTCCCTGAACTTTTGAACCCTGAAGACAAATTGTGTCGACTCCACCAGAGCAGCACCTTCATTACTTGGTAATGTTTCTGAACTTAGCACAAGAGACAGCTTTACTGTGTCATTATGATTCAAGAGGCTGGCATTCAAAATGCTTGACTAGTCAGCTATAAAAAAAAAGCTTCTCAAGGATTAAAAGAGTTCGTGTGAGGAATGGTACAGTGAGCTATTGCTACACCCACATCGTTTTTAGGAGTAATCTCATACATCAAGGACTTCCATTGATCAGCAATCCATATTTTCTGCTTTGAATGTCAACCCACATGGTTGTGGTACTTCTATAGAATATCTATCATCTCCACTTGTTTTCTCTTTTTCCTTAGCTTTATAATTATGGCATGCATCAGTGTATCTGGACACAGAATTCCTGAGGAGATTGGTATGTAATCCATATGAAACAATTTAGTAATAAACAGAGCGTTTCATCAGTAGGAAAACATCGTTCTAAAAGTGGTTCCAACGATATCGTTTCTCATTGCCGTTAAATAGTTCTGGTTTGAACTCTGCTATTCATTTTACATTTAAAACTATATCTTTATTGTTATAGTTATCGTCCTTGGTGTGAACAAGCCTTTATTAGAGTTTTGAATTCAGCTTAATGTACATATAAAGGATCTTAAAATAAAATATTTAGGGTGCATTAAAGGTGTTATCAAAGATTTGCCGGTTTTTTTAGCTTTTTGTAAAATATTTCCTCTAGTGCTCAACACAGAGCTTCAGTTGGACAGGATGAAGCAGAGCATGGCCAGACGAACCCTCCTACTGGACTCTAACCAGCCATACGCTTACTTCCAACTCTCGGTGGAAAGAAACTCAGGAGATGTCTGTAGGAACTTCACGGCCTACCTACTGGTGTGTTTCATCAAAATGTTGATGCGCTGAAAAAGTGACCTGTGGATAAGAACCACAAGTCCTGTGACCTTCATGTTGCAGATCACTGAATGTTCTAAGTGCTTTTGAGAGTACAAAAACTATACACACATAAATTAGATCCAGTTTGCTCAGAGTACTAATACAAAATGAAAACAAGAATGCTTTTGTGCTCCCAGCTGCACAATGGGTCATTCATGTGATCTCTCTGCAATCAAATTCTCTTAATGATCCTTTTTTTTTGTCATGTAAAAAGCAAGAAAATGTTGATGTTGCAGTGTGTTTCGTGAGTTATCATTCATCTCATTCCTTTCCTTTTAAGCCTGAGTTTAAGGACAAGCTAAGTCCAATCTTCTTCTCGATGAACTACAGTCTGGCGGACTCCCAAGATGCAGTGCTGCATGGACAAAGTGTCGCTTTTGGACAGGTGAAGGCTGGAACATATCATTTTTGTTGTTACAATGGCACATATTTATTAACATTATAACCTGTTGAAATTTTTTGTTGCGTCTAGGCACGGATAATACTAAACTGTGGTCAAGATAACATCTGTATTCCAGACCTGAAGCTGAAAGCAGTGGCGTAGGTTCCTTTGTTAGCTACAGTATAGATATGAAATGTTTACAGACTATTATCTTAAGCGAACCTTTATCTAAAACAGGTCAACAGAACCAATCCTGATCGGCGATGAGAATCCAGCACTGCTGATTATCGAGGCTGAAAATCAGGGAGAGGGAGCTTACGAGACTGAGCTATATATCAGCCCGCCAGCGCACACACACTATCAGGGTGTTGTGAGCAACCAGGAGGTGAGGGTTTAGTCATTTTTCTGATTTTGTTGATAGCTACAGAACATTAAAGGGATAGTTTACCCAAAAATGAAAATTCTGTCATCATTTACTCACCCTTAAGTTGTTCCAAACCTGTATGAGTTTCTTCCTTCTTCTGAACACAAAAGAAGATAGAGTGAAGAATGTCGGTAACCAAACAGTTGATGGGCCCCATTGACGTCAATAGTGTTTTTTTTTTCCATGCTATGGAAGTCAATGGGGACTTAACCGGGGTATGGATAAGGCAGTGATATTTATTTGGTAACACTTTATAATAACGTTCAGTTGTAAGTCATTTATAAGTGGTTAGTTAATGATGAACTAATCATTTACAAAACGTTCATAAATGATTAGCAAGTGATATGCTAACATTTTATGTATGTTTTGTAAATTCTGTTATAAGTCATTTACAAGTTATTAGTAAATGATTAACTAATCATTTATGAAACATCACTATGCGTTCATTAATGATTAATTAATGAGTAATTTATTAAACATTTATGAAATGCATAGTCATGTTTTGTAAATGATTAGTTAATCATTAACTAATCAATTGTAAATGACTTATAACTGAATCTACAAAACATACATCAAAATATTAACATATCACTTATTAATCATTTATGAACTAGGGCTGTCAAACGATTAATCGCGATTAATTGCATCCAAAATAAAAGTTTGTTTTTACATAATATATGTGTGTGTACGGTGTATAATTATTATATATAAATACACACACATGCATGTATATATTTAAGAAATATTTACATGTATATACTGTGTATATATATTTATATTATATATAAATATTTTATATATAAATAACACATTTTTCTTAAATATATGCATGTGTGTGTATTTATATATAGAAAATAATTATACTCCATACACACACATATATTATGTAAACACAAACTTTTATTTTGGATGTGATTAAACGCAATTAATCGTTTGACAGCCCTATTATGAACGCATAGTCATGTTTCGTAAATGATTAGTTAATTAGTTACTAATAACTTGTAAATGACTTGTAACAGAATTTACAAAACATACATAAAATGTTAGCATATCACTTGCTAATCATTTATGAATGTTTTGTAAATGATTAGTTCATCAACTAACCACGTAAATGACTTAAAACTGAACATTATTATAAAGTTTTACCCTTTATGTATATAACAATATTATATTAATCATCTTATTTATTGTATTATTTATTAATATTGTGAATTAGCTCATTTTGATATTTTTCCGTTTTCATTTAAGTTTTTGCAATTTGATGTGCTTTTGTTATTTTTTTTTTCTATTTAGCTTTCATTTCTATTTAGCTTTATTTTTATTGCAGTTGTAAATTTTGTAATGTTATTATTTCAACATAAACTTATATTTATAGGGATGCACAATATCGGCCTCTATATCAGTATCAGCCAATATATGTTCCTTTTTAATGTTATCGTTATCGGCCCGATAAGAAAATTTGGCCAATATATTAAAGCTGATAAATAATGGTTTATTTCCTTCAGCTGAGACACTTTAGATGCACACTATTCACCATAAGGGTTTTGATAGTAAAGGCAATTTCAAAACACTGCTTCATGAAGCTTCGAAGTCTTTAAAATATTTTATTCCGAATCAATGGATTGACGCTGTCACGTGTGGTTGCAGGAATGCATGTTTAGCCCGGGTTTTTGTTGCATTTACACTGTTCTGACCACTAGGGGTCACCATGGAGACAGGTGTCGGATTGTTTCGAAGCCTCGACACAATATGGCACGTTTGCTTCAACTTTTTCAGTGTTTCACGAAGCCTCAATCTACCCACCACTAGGTTTTGAATTGCTTTAAAAATACGATTGGAGTCACTTCAAAAAAGGAAAAAAGTTAAGTGCAACATGTGCTGTCATATAGTTGTCATGGATTAGGTGGCTGCAATAAAGTGCACGACAAAGGAGATACAACCACATATCACAGAGAACTGAAATAATGTGGGACTGACTGAAACAGAGGGCTTAAATGCATGGGCAAACGAGATAATATAAAAGACACACCTGAACAGAATACTCAAATCAATCAGTAACCATAGTGACAAAAAGGGAGAGAATGGTGAACGGACATAATTGCCTGACAAGAGGATGAACAAAGAAACTCAAACATGAACTGAACAGAAAAACAGATCAAACTGAAAACATGACAATAATCTGTCATATAGGCTACGTCAAATTATAATGAGCACATTATAATTGTGTGCTTGGGACATGGATTTAATGGTGAGACTTTTGTTTTTGTAATCAGGCTCTCAAACATTATGGAAAGAATTGGATCGGCCAATATATCGGTTATCGGCTTTGAAATAAAGAATAAAGAATTATTGGTTATCCATATTGGCCAAAATTTTCATATTGGTGCATCCCAACTTATTTATTTCAGTTAGTTATTTCTAATTTTCGATTTAAGTTTAAGATTTTCTCCTAATATTTATATTTTCTTTAATTCTTTATTTTACTAAACGAAACCCATTGTTTTAGTTAGCAATAACAGCACTGGTACAAGGTTTGTCTGAACTCAAATGGTACTGATGTTGGTATATAGTCTTCACGAAAACAAGTTCTCCAAACAGATCATATTTTTTAAGAAACTGCTCCACTGGCCAGACAACTAGATCAAGCCTAACAAATTATATCTGACTGTCCCCTTTCTGTCAGCACACTTATTTTATGTTCTTGTGAATAGCATTATTGCCGAGTTGTGTCACGTAAGGTGTAAAATGTGTTTTGCAGGACTTCAGTCACTTGGTGTGTGGTCAGAAGAAGGAGAATGGTTCAGTCATTGTGGTTTGTGATCTGGGAAACCCCATGGAGGGTGGACATCAGGTCAGGGTGACATAATCAACATAATAACCCACCTCAAATCATTTGACCATTCATGATAAGCCTGTTGTAAAACATTTTGCTCTCGGTTGTTTTCTCTCATTTAGCTGAAAGCAGGTCTTTACTTCAGCATGGGTGGTCTGGAACAAGTGGAGAACCACATCACATTCCAAATGCAAATACGAAGGTCTGAACATCCCCCCCCCCCCCCCCCCCCCCCCCCACACACACACACACACATACACACACACACAACATCTGTGCTGTTAGCAAAACAAAACAGGAAAAAAATTTTAAAATTTTGCTAGCTTGTCTGCTCCAACAAACACTTTGTGGTACGTGTTGCCCATGATGACAATGATTGTTATCTTCTGTTTCTTCTTCTTGGTCTCTCTTATTGTTTTCAGTAAGAACAGCCAGAAACCAGACAGTAACCTGGTCCAATTGCAGGTTAATGTTACTGCTGCAGCTTCCCTGGAAATGCGTGGGTTAGTTCTACTGTCATTTTCTCATACTGTATCATTTTATTCCCCCACCCATTTCAAAAAAGCACGAAACAGAAGTGAGATAATGACTTGATAGAAGGCTTTGATAGAATACTTTAGCATATATATATATATAAACCATTCACAAGACTGTTATTATGGAAATAATTAAATACTTTTTTATCAATGAAGCATTTAATTGATCAAAAGTGACAGTAATGAAATGTATAATGTTCTTAAAAATATATATTTCAAATAAATGCTGTTCTTTTGAACTTTCTATTAATTAAAGAATGTTGTCAAATAAAAAATGTATTAGTTTCCACAAAATATTATGTTGATTTCTGAAGGATCATGTGACACTGAAGACTGGAGTAATGTCTGCTGAAAAATCCGCTTTGCCATCACAGGAAGAAATGCATTTTAAAATATTTTAAAATAGAAAACCGTTATTTTAAATTGTAACATTATTTCACAATATTGCTGTTTTTACTGTATTTAATCCAATAAATGCAGACTGCGTTAGCATAAGAGTATAATGTATACATAATGTATTAGCATGCTTCACTACAGTTGCTAAATTTTCTTTTTGAATATTCTTTCTCACTCTTCTGAAAGTAAAACTGGTTTGGTTCACGTTTGAATGACCATTTCATTTCTTCATTACAGAATCTCTTCTCCTGCTGACTGTGTCCTGCCTATTGCTAAATGGGAGCCAAAGGATTATCCAGAAGACTTGAATGAAGTAGGCCCACTCGTAGAGCATGTATATGAGGTAATATTCTCAGTCTAGGTCTAGGATTATTGTTAACACCTTCACTTAAGCGGTTTTACCATACTTATGCACAAGTTTCTAATTTCCTGTCTCAGCTAAGGAACATGGGCCCCAGTCCGGTGAATGCAAAGCTTACACTGGAGTTTCCTGTTTCACAAAACGAGTCCTATCTTCTATATGTATTTGCTAATGCTTCCCAAGAGCTCATCTCCTGTCAAACAGACTACTCCAACATCGACCCACGTGGGGTGAGAGTGCCCCCTACTGACTATGATTTTGAAACTAAACCCTCTGAATAAGTCATTTGTTATTATATTATACTAGTATACTTTATTACACTATTGAAAAAGCACAGCAATATCTGTAAACAATGATGTACAGTGGTGGTACTATGGCACAGTGTTAACATGTGCATAACATTTAATAACTGATGATACTGAATGATTACCATACATTGGTATACTTGTCACTCCAAGGAACTGGTTAATGTGATTCCACCAAGTACAATATGTTCCTGGATCAACATTTTGTTGATCCTGGAACAACATTCCAATCAACCAATCAGATTTGAGGTACAAGTTTCTCAGTTTATGTCAAGTTTAGGCTTACAAACAGGCTTTGGTGCTTCTACATCAGTGTTATTCACCTGTCATTTCCCTCTGATTTTAGGGATAACTTATGGGTAGGGTTATGTTTAGAGGTAGGGATGGGGTTAAGACTAAAATTTTCAGGCATGAAATGTTGTTCCAGGATTAACAAAATATTTTGACCCAGGAACATGTCTTACTTGGCAAAATCACAGTGACCCCAAGGTACTGTGGCATAACCATGGTACCATGCACAAATTATCATGACATATTTTTGTGATGCCATTTATGTATTCAATGGCAATAAACATTACACTACCTATTTATCACAGTTAGTGAAGCTGGAGTCCTCCAACGTCACCGTAGGCCAGGTTCATCATTTCAACAAACGTGACCTGTCGCAAAAAACTGAATATGAGCAGCAGTGGCAACATGCAGTCCATGTGGTACAGAACCTTCTATCACATCATTTGTCATATACATCGTGTGTGTGTGTGTGTGTGTGTGTGTGTGTGTGTGTGTGTGTGTGTGTGTGTGTGTGTGTGTGTGTGTGTGTGTGTGTGTGTGTGTGTGTGTGTGTGTGTGTGTGTGTGTGTGTGTGTGTGTGTGTGTGTGTGTGTGTGTGTGTAGTGTTCAAAAGTTTGGGGTTGTAGATTTTATTTTATTTTTAAATTTGAAAGGGGTCTTTTATGCTCTCCAAGCCTGCATTTATATGATCAAATATACAGTAAAAACATTAACTTGTGATATAGTATTACAATTTAAAATAACTATTTTCTATTGTATATTGTAAGTATTTTCCATCCTTCAGTGTCACGTGATCCTTCGGACATGATTCCAATTTGCTAATTTGGTGCTCAAGAAACATTTATTATTGTAAACACAACAAACCGTTGTGCTGCTTTATATTTTTGTAGAACCTATGGTACTTTTTTCAGGATTTTTTGACGAATAGAAAGTTCACAAGAACAGCATTTAATTCAATTGAAATTGATTTTTGTCACAATAAAGTGTTACACTATTGATTAATTGAATGCATCCTTACTGAATGAAGTATTAGTTAAAAAACAAACCCAACTTAGAAAAAGAACCCCAACTTTTAAACGATATTTTATTCTATTTTGTTTTTATTTTACAGTAATGTTGTGATTCTTCTTTACCAGTAGAGGGTGATATCACAGCTCGTTCTTGTAAACAGAAGCTGCTTATTCATTTAGATTTTGACATTTCTAATTTCAGGCACTTAGCATGTGCAAATACCTCCATCTTTCAGGACTCATACAATTATATTTTAAAATTGTAATGCATTTATTGTTAAATACTGCTGAATCTCTCACTGTGCAGAACTGCTCTAGTGGTGACCAATGTCTTCTGTTTGAGTGTGAGGCTGCGGGACTGCAGAGAGATGAGAGAGCCATTGTAAGAGTGATGAGCAGGCTGTGGGTACAAACCTTCTTAAAGGTGGGCCAAACTTTAAAGATCAAACTCTAAACATTTAAAGAAGTTGTCTAATAATCACACCCCTTTCTCTCACTGTTTGTCACTGTTTGTTCTCTGCTCAGAGACCATATGTAAATTACGTTCTTCACTCCACGGCTCACTATGAGGTGACAGATGTGCCCTCAAAAATCCAGCCAGATGTCCTGCCCAGAGGAAAAGCACAGGTGAGACGTCAGTTCTTTGGGTTGTATCACGTTATATATGCAACTCCTCTTAAACTCCCTCATAAACTCTATCTAGACACATACAAATATAGTATGGAGACGGCCAGATGGACAAGAGGAGGTTCCTGTGTGGTGGATAGTAGTGTCGGTCATCGCTGGACTCCTGCTACTGGCTGCCCTGAGCACCATCTTCTGGAAGGTACTTCTATATGTTGAACAGCAGAGGGTGCTTTGTCTCATGTAGACCTCTGGGCCAACAACAAACAAAGCTTATCACTGTAAAACAAACGCAAATGTGATGCCACATAAATCTCCATCCATGTTAACACACAACGTTGTTTTAAGGTGGGATTTTTCAAGCGTAACCGTCCTCCATGTGACGATGATGATGATGATGATGACAGGCAGCAGCTGAGTGGTGAACAGAACGAGATGTCAGACTGCAAATCTTGAGTTATAATGCTTTGTAGCTTTTAAAGTTTGTTTGCTCAGTTATATTTCTATTCTTTCTGCAGTTTTATTAAACATGTATCATAGTGGTTTGTATGGAGTTGCAGGCATTTGGTGACCAGCCCAGCATGTAGTGGATATCATATAGCTTTAGGCAGAAATAGGAGAAATAGGCAGAATAAAAAAAAAAAAAAAAATTGACAATGCCCTTGTTAACATTCCTAGTATTTCAAGCAGGTGATAATTATCAGTAGAGATCACTGAGCTGTAGAACTGGCTATGAACATTGAGCCTTTTTAATGAAACCAATGTAAATAGTCACATTCATTTCATCTCATTCATGAACTTTGCACAGAAATTCATTATGCATATACTTCATAAATAATGGTTGTTGACTTTCATCAATCATTGTAAGTCATGTAATTTCTGGTGTTTTTTGTTGTTGTTTTTTTCATTTTCAGTCATTAAAATGTCTGTGCAACTATGCAGAATGTGATTTCACTAAATACAACATGTTCATGGGTCAACGTTCCAATCAACAAATCAGATTTAAGGGACATGTTTACAGTTTATGTCAAGTTTACTGTTTAGGGGTAGGGATATGGTTATAACAAAGGTTCAGGGTGTGAGTACATTTACACAACCAGTGAGGTGAAATTGTGAGCAGAGTAGAAGTAATATGAATAAAAACCACCTCTTAAAAGTGCACTAAGTAGTTTAGCTAAAGCCAATACTTGTCTGCCATCTTTACCATGTGAGTGATTTGAATCATATTCATCAAATGCTCTGTTCATTTATGTATGTGTAAAACTTTATAACTTATCAAAGAAAAAGTCAAGTCACGTTTATTTATACAGTGCTTTATAGCCTAAAATAATTGTTTCAGAGCAGTTTTAGGAAAAATCTCGGCTGACTGTTGTTCATCTGAAGTCAGTTCAGTGTTGATTCAGTTGCACTGTAAAGATCATCAATTATTAAATGAGTTCATTTAATACATAAAGCAGTTGTGCAAAAATGATTTCATCGTCCAGTTCAGTTCACAGCAGCGTCAGTCCATTCAGATCAATAATATTGCTGAATATTAAGTGCCCCCATTTAGTTGGGGAGTCCCCAACTAAGCAAGCCAGAGGTGACAGTGGCAAGGAACCCAAACTCCATCAAGAGACAGAATGGAGAAGGAAAAGAAAACCTTGGGAGAAACCAGGCTCAGCCAACGAAGGACTGGAAACGGCCTTCAAATGATTCAAATTTCAAAAGTTGCATGAGCCTCGGTCGACAGAGGGCGCACGGGAGCCCTGCACTCCAGGATCTCGCCCTCCCTCCATCTGGGACAACAGGACTGAAAGAAGCGGAGCAGCCGTACTCGGGAAGGGAGTGGGCATCAGTGGCAACCGCACTTTAGAGCAGTCAGTCTTCTGCCATCCCGCAAACAAACATGGATGAACTGTTACTTAAGGAGGATCTGACGATGCCGCTGTAAGAATGCGTCCACCGCACACCTCCCGTTCCTTTTTTCTTTTTCTTTTCCTCTGTAGTTCTTGGAGGACGCTGGCGAAATCACTGCCGACCCCAGGACCAGTTGGTGAGTTTGATTTGAGATTGTAGCATCCGTCTTTGAGCGGGATATGTTTGTGTAGAGAGCGTGTAGGACTTTATTATGTAACTGCCGCATTTGGGCTCACAGCAATTTATCACGCGCCGTTGTTTTTGCGCACATTTACTTTAGAGCCTTATGGGAGTTACAGTTTGGAAACAAAGGATTTCAAACTGTTCGGCCCCTCAAATGACCCCTCCGTGTATATGTAAATGGAATAAGTTTGTTCAACAGGCCCTGAGCTTCAGAAACAAAGTTGTGTGTGGCATTCTTATCTTAATGTAAAAAAGTACACAGTATTTAGTAACTAACTATACTAAAGCTAGCATCGTTTCGTATTTTCAAGCCCACCCAAAATTCCATGAAAAAGAAAGTTAACTGAGCGGCAACATTGTTCCCTATCGGCCTCTCTAACTAACTAGTTCTTAATCATTTGAATTAATCTATGTATTTAGGCCTACGTTAAAAGTAGACATAGGGGAGACCTGGGCTAGTTGTCACACTTTTTATTCCAGAAAATATTTTTGATATTTTTGAAAGTTTGTTGAGGTACAAATCCTTTTTATAAAAATCTCTCTTTTGCATCTAAATCTCTGTTTCCCCAGCTCCACCAGAGGAAAAAAGTTCATTGAACACATGTTGGTCTTTGTGACAACTTGCCCCAGTGAAAACCTGTCACAGCATATTGTGGACTTGTCAGCATAATTTAAAGAGTATTATTATTATGACAATCCAAGAATAAAAATGTAAAATGTAACACATAGAAATAGAAATACAAAACCATTGCTTTAGCCAACAAATATTGAAATATAAGAGAGAAAAAACACTTCTATTCTGCAAATATAGGCCTACGTACAATACATGCACTCATATTTGAATCAAATTTGTTTGTCATTAATGTTAGTTTAAATAAATATATTTTATCTTAAAATTAACATAAAAAAAAATCAAGAATAATAATTGTTCTACTTTTATTTACTTGCCAGTTTGTCAACATAGCACCAAGCGGATCTTTAAGAGCTGTTTGTGCAAACTCTTTTGTGAACCCCCTTTTTTCCTCGGCGACTTCCAATGAATATTAATGTGGGCTTGAAGCGTCTTTTCTCTCATGTGCACTGAGCAGCTCACAAAGCACAGATATTTCGGCCTATTAGTTCTCCTGTATCTCTGAGTCATTTAAATACAGAAATGTAAAGAAAGCCTAAATACTTGAAACTTTGACTGTCAGCATACTTTTTGTGGTTTGTAATCTGAATTCTGAAAAGTCATCAGAGGTTTTTAAGCTGACATCAAAAGTTAATTTACCGCTAGCCTGTGTACTCCACCTTTACTGGGACCCTTTGAAGAAAGACCTAAAGGTGAAGCCACATAATAAAACCATGTGTGAGTTCCCTGTTCTGGAGCTGAGAGAAACCTGGGATGACGTTTTAAAAAGCCTTGGATTCTTTTTATCCATGTTTTATTGCAAAGCAGTCTGCTGGAAAGGGCTCCGCTGACTAAGCTCTCCTTGTTGTGCTGATGGGAAACATTTAAATCAGAGTCAGTCAAAAATGCGATGTTTTCTGAATTTTTTTTGACATATGAAAAAGTAAAATTAGATTTAAAAAATGGATCAAGGCACAAGCACAAGAGTGCATTATCATATCCTTCCACAGAGATTTTTTTTTTTTGTTCTATGTGCAGGATATTTTTATGCACATATTAAGCATGTCATACATATTAATGAGTTGTTTTTGAAAATTAATTTGTTCTGAAAACCCAGTGAGAGATAATGTTATTCCTCATCTGTCTATCCATCTGTATGTTCATCTATCTATCTATCTATCTATCTATCTATCTATCTATCTATCTATCTATCTATCTATCTATCTATCTATCTATCTCTATCTATCTATCTATCTATCCATCTGTATGTTCATCTATCTATCCATCTGTATGTTCATCTATCTATCTATCTATCTATCTATCTATCTATCTATCTATCTATCTATCTATCTATCTATCTATCTATCCATTATCCATCCATCTATCTGTCTCTGTCTGTCATGTCTGTCCATCTGTCTATCTGTCATCTGTAAGACCGTTTGTCTATCTCTCTGTCTGTCATCCATCTGTTTGTCTATTTGTCTGTCTTTCTGACTTTCAGATTTGTCATGCAGCATTAAAGTTTGTCTTACATAAACTTGGCCTAGGATTCAAAGACTGAATTTTTTTTTTTTTTAGAGTAATTATTATCATTTAATACTGTTAGATTGGGAAGACAGCAAGTAATTACCGCAGCATGACTAATTTTCTCACATAATTATAAACATTCTACATCCTTCTTAATTCATCCAAAGTCTGTACTTTTTTAAAGTGCGATATTGTGAAGTTTCAAATTAATCTGATTATGCTTCTTATTTTATGCAGTGCTGAGAAGTGGTCAACTCACCCTTTAAACACAATAGCAGGATGGCAGGGCAGCTTCCTGTCACTTCTCTAGTTTCATCATGACATTCAGGAAATTTGACACTGATTTTCACTTACGTCCTTGTGTACATATAGGATTTCTTTTTTGTGTGATCATAGATTTTTCAAGATCTTGCATCTGTTTAAACAGCGTAGCTTTACAGTTGTGAGGTAAAGGGTTGAGTTTTGGTTGTGTGAATCGCATTGAGGGATCAGATGTTTATTACTGACACGCTGTGAAGCATCTACCAGAGCGTGAAATATTGTTATCCTGATGGGTTTTTGCAGTGGCAAGGCACGCACATCCCTGTCCTAATCAAGTTGACACCTAGAGCCGCCACCTCTGATTCGGGACAAAGGCCTGGCGAGGGAAGGCCAGCCTAGACACTAATGCAAACTGACTGCTGGAGATTTTAGTGCATTGGTCTTTGCCTTTAGGCAGGTGTTGACCCTGCCCATTTTGCAGTTTTAAAAACAGCTGTATTGTTCCTCTTATACTATTTTTTGGTTTATATTCAAATCAGATTTGGGGTGGTTTCATTGAAACGTTTGAAAAAAGTGGTTTTGCTCTTGTGTTCATGATTGTGTAGGATACCGTCCAGTCGCCACATAGTAAGTCATTGCATTGTCAACTTCCAGTAGATTTCATTAGATTCCCCTTAAGGGGGTTTTACATCCTCCTCTCATGCAAAGTCGAGTGTTACCATGACAGCACTTGTTTGAGTGCTGCCCCGGCTTGCCACTCTATGCTTTTATTTGGGACACAATCCCTGCATTGTTCTGCATGAAGCTTTTATTAGATGTCATCGAAACTTGCATGACTTTATGCAGCTCCATTGAAATCAAATCAGCCATACAGATCATTTTATAATTGACTCTACAGTCAGGTTCTGGAAGTATATATCCCATAAATGTTCTCTACAGGGGAATTGTTTTTTTAATAATAACTTATAAAGACAGACCTACTGTGAGCAACGAGGTTGTTAAACGATGGTATATCAGCCCACATTATTTCAACGCATTTTTATCATCGAAATTCCTAGTGAAAAATGACATTCCCCATAATTCTTCAAAGAAATCGCCATGATCAGAGAATTGCAACAAGCCAAAAATTGTTGATGATTAAAGGTGTTTTCATTAACTCTTTCCCTGCGAGCATTTTTGAAAAATCATCGAATACGATTGACAATTAGCATACAGTTTGGATTGGAGGTATGGTTCCATTCTGGGCGAGAACTCCCTGAGCATCCATGCAGCCTAGCATGGATAAGAGCAGGGAGAGCAGCAATAACCCCCCTTGGGGTAAACAGAACAGAATCAACATGAATGTATGCAGATCATTAATTCAAAATTTTAAAGTACAACATAATTCGAGAAATTTTTCTTATTCAAGGGAATCATAATGCCAAATCCTGGCTGACGAGAGGAGGAGCTGGGGATGGAGGAGGGTAATTAGCTCCTGAGAAACGTGATAGCTGCTGATAAAACTGAAGGAGCTTATACAGTATATGTATGCAGTGATAGGCGCCGTATTCCTATAGGTAGACGTGGATCAGCTGAGAGTCAGCTGTTGCGAGCTTGACTAACGTGACCTGCCAGAACTGACGCTACGCTTGATTTCGTGATAATTTTTGCAAAGGCCCCATGAATATTTTGTAGTGTGAATATCTGAACATGCAATATTTCAAAAGAAAGAACAGCATCTGCTTTTAAACAAAAAAGTTGTATTATAGGTTCATGCATTTTCTTTTTATCAACACTTGAATGTGGGTAAGTTTCATAAAAAAAAGCTACATTTTGAGCAAAAAGCTGAGAAAATTGTGTTTTTGTCAAAGACTACATCCAGAATCGGATTCAGACCGATAATCAAAAAAACATAGATGGAGTTGTTCAACACCTATAATGCTTGCACAGTCCTATAGCTCATCCTGGGTCGACATTTCATTCCGTAACATTGGGCAGTTTTGATTTATATGCTGTTTAGTGTTGATGATCGCGTTATTTTATGTATATATATATATGCATATGCTTTCGCTTGTTTCTGCTTCTTCTTCGCATGTCTTTTGATCAGGAGATTCTGTACTATTTCAGAAGATGTGTAATAGCGGCCTCTGCCATATAACAGCGAAAAATCCCAAAATCCAGAAAAATTCACCAATGGCAGGGAAGCATTGTCTCATAAATGACGGAAAAATCCATCAGTGGTGGGGGGAGAGTTATCTGAGCGAGGAGTTTAACTCTTTCCCTGCCAGCCAGCGGCAGCATTTTTTATCATTTTCATAAAACTTTCATGGCCCCCAGAATATTTTGTTGTATGAATATTTGAACATGCAATATATCAAAAGAAAGAACAGAGCCTCTTCTTTTAAACAAACAAACATTCTAGCTTTTATTCTAGCTTCATGCATTCTTTGTTTTAATCAACTTGAATGTGGGTAATCTTCTTAAAAAAGGCTACTTTGAACAAAAAGCTGAGAAAATCACGTTTTTGTCAAAGACTAGCCTACGTGATTCAGAATGACAATCAAAACAAATGGAGTAGATCGAGTCCATCAACACCCCTAAAGCTGCACAGTCTTAACCACTTCCTAGGTCGACATTTCATTCGGTAACGTTAGACAGTTTTGATTTATGTGCTGTTTGATGATCTCATTATTTTTACATGCCCATATGCAATGCTGTCGTTAGAGTTGAACTTGTATTGAAATGGTTCCATTAACCACTATTAGAGAGTGATATGAAGTGAATTGAGTTCTGTTTTGTGATTTTGCTCATTTAAAGCACCTGCGTTGGCAGGTCATAGAAAGGTCTTTCTGAGGTGATGACGTCATGTGCTTTGACAGCAGATCTTTTATTTAAGGCTCTTTATAGCTGGGACTGTTTGTGGGCGGAAGGGTACAGAATAGCTTGGCAGGATTTTCTGGTTACACGGGCCGTCACATCTTTAAGGAGTGTGCGTCTGGCCATTAGCCCACCATGAACTCCCTAGGCAGCTGTTCAAAGGTAGGAATTTCTTTGTTGACACCAGACACCCTCGCGCTTAGAGGAAATGGCAGATTTATCAGCAGCAGAGCCCCTGTAAACCTGACCTCTGAGGAGATCCTGCTTCACATCATCACAATGTGTCTAGATGTTTTGATTGGTGGGCGTGAAAAGCTTTGGGAAAAATGCATGAAAAATTGGAGATTACATCATCTACATTAAACCCAAGATGGCCTTTTGCCCATAAAACACACTACAGCCAGACATATTCTAGCACAGCAGCTTGTTTATTATGTTAAATCTGTGTTTTGCTCAGTATTATTGTCTAATATGAGTTTAGTGATGTTTTGAAACAGTAATCTGGATTAGGCTTTAAAAAGGGTTTCTAATTTTGCTTGTAATCCTTTTTCGTCATGCAGTATTCTTAGCAGACTGTTACAGTTACTGTAACTCATTCAGTGGAAATAAATAAAATGTAGTAATGAAAAGCGGAACGATTCAATCATGTTATTGTTGATGCACAACATTCATGTTGTAGTTAATTATCTGTTAAAGTCATTTTAAATCTCGTACTTGGCTCTCTAAATGTTAAGCCTGTTTTTGTTTTTATTGATAAAAATGATATGTTTCTGCTGAAGCTTTTTTATTCTTGATAAATTGTCTAAATCTTTTTCTTTTTTAAGTGCCTACCATTGACAGAGGAAGCAAGCAGTCTTGTGAATTTCAGGCTCGACAAATATTTCCTCGTGCAGAAGTCTATATAAATTCTCTGAGCAACAATGGGTTCATTAGAGCTGAGTCAACACATTTCTGCTGTGCTTTTCCTCCCCGGGGTTGTATCAAAACCTTCAGAGACATTAGAAGATATTTTTTCACTTCCAGCAAAATCTGGCACTCTGGATGACTGGTTTATTTTTGCAGCCTTTTAAATCTGTAAAGATGCCAGAGCGTACAAGCTAAATGTGTACTAAGTCACAAGTCAGACCTTTAGCTATTTGATCTTACATTGTTTTTTTGGGTTTTTTTTTTTTTTCTTGGATCCTAGCAGTGTTTTTTTCCTCACATAACAACCAACATGTTGAAAATATCTGCAAAAGCTCCTGGTTTATAAGCATCTCATGAGGAGACAGGGACCACGTGCATCTCAAAGTGTTATCATCACATGAAGAGTGGGTGTGCCCTAATATTGGCATAGAACAAATAGAAGTATGTTTTCAGTTAGATAGTGTTTTTTTTGTGTGTGTTTTTTTTTTGTCTAACTATTGCATAACGTTTTGTCCTGCTGTCGGACCTGAGTTACTGTTGTCCTGGACAAAGGACATCATCCAGCTGGTGCTTAGGGAAAGGGTGAGGCTTTTGGGAATGATTTATGAGATGTTCTGTACTCAGGACTCTACAAAGCAGGTTTAGAGACTCTATCTATCTATCTATCTATCTATCTATCTATCTTGTCATTGTAAAATTATTCTATTATTTTTATATCTTAATTTATTTTGAAAATAAGGTAACACTTTAGTTTAGGGTCCAATTCTCACTATTAACTATAGCTGCTTATTAACATGCATATTACTAGGATTTTTATTAGTACTTATAAAGCACATATTACTGCCTTATTCTACATGACCATATTCTACAATCCTATTCCTACCCAATACCTGCCTTACTAACTATTAATAAGCAGTACTTAGAAGTTTATAGTGGCATAAGTTGTACTTAATAGTTAATACTGAGAATTGGACCCTAATCCAAAGTGTGACTGAAGATTAAAATACAATTAATTAGATATTTATGAGTTAATTTATAATTAATTACATAAATATTTTTTTCTATTACTTTATATATTTGTATTCTTGTGTAAATGTAACTATCTTGCGGTTTCCTTCTCTTATACCACAGAACACTGTGTCACTGACCAGGCCATCATTCACATGATCATAAGACGTTTCTTATATTTTTGTTTTGGTGGCTTATTATGTGGATACTTGTGCACATCACTCCAGCAACAGTAAAATATTTCATTTACAAATCAACTTAAATGATGTATTATGTTTTAAGTATGTATTATGTTCTGGCCAAATCTTTACTTGCTTTTGGTGCTGAGTGAATGTTCATTTTGGACCCTGCTACCACAAATACATCACTGTGTGTGTTTTAGCACTGAAATGTGCTGTTTATTCAGCCCTCACAGTAAGGATACGGCTACGCTGCCTTTACGTCTGAGCATCCCAGTGAAACCCAGTGGTTTTGGCAAACAGGGCTCCTGACAGGCAGACATTCCTGCTTGGCTATTAACACATCATTTAATAGCCTGCCTGAAAAAACAACAGGGTGGTCTGGAGCCATTGGTGACACCAGGACCACCTCTCAACCAGTTAATACCACCTTTTCCCCCATGGGTTTAACCTGTATTTCTGGAGATATAGAGCAGAAATTTGTCTTGTAGGACTTCCTAACTTGACCATCTTTTCCCATTTTCAATTCTGCCATAACACTTGCCCAAACAATAAGGCTTTACGAAACAAAACCAGAGATAAAGATATAGAGAAATTTGCATAAAGTTTAAAAAGCATAACGTAATGGTTTATATTGATAATTTTGCCATTTGAGATGTTTATGGTCTGTTGAGTGATACTAGAAGACATTTCAACGGGGTAGAAATCTTGAAAATGTTTATTATCCAAAAGTGAGACTTTGCAAACTGCTGGCAAATGTCCATTAGTGCTTCACTCCGAGTGCTGTGGTCTCCATGCAGTCTCATCAGCTGCCTATAACAAAAACACGCAGCCTGCAGGGAAACGCTGACGGCCACTGTGTGAGTGAGTGGAAGAGGTTTCGCTCCCTAATACAAGCAAATAATGAAGTGCTGTTTGTTTTAAAGAGACTATCACAGTGGACAGGACTAAACATGGAAAGAGTAGAAAAATGTAGGGTTCGTTTTCACCTTCCACTCAAAGGCAGACAAATATTTATATTTGCCAAATTTAGTTTTAGTTTTCAATAAACATTTAGTTGTAGTAAAATACGTTTTTCTGTGAGTTCAGTTTTCCGCTGAGGCTGAGAACTTTTATATCGCAGAAATGTTTCCTGGATTATTTGCGCCTTGCACTTCGACTCAAACAATAGACAGGAAATGGAATTGTGTGCAGGAAATCCTTGTGGCTGAGTGGAAGTGAAGATTCTTTTGTTTTTAAAAGCCTTTTCAGTTCTGTTAATGTTCTTCTGAGGAATCATGAATGTGTAATATTAAAAAAATATATATTAATGTAATAATATATTAAGCATGTCGCTGTCTCTGATTCCTCTTTCAGTTAAAGGGTCGATATGTCAGTCGATATTCTGATAAATAAATAAAAATCCATGCTCATTTTACCAATTCCAAACCACATCAATCTCAATAACTATTATTAATTTTATATGTAAGTGATAGGGCTATATAATTGTTAACGCGGGCTGGAAGTGAAAAACGTATATTCAGATGTGAATAATTATTAAGCAGGTTTTCTTTTACAGGTAAAATAGGCCAAAAAACTGATTTAACTCGAACTAAACAGTCATTATTATTATCTGAGAGAAGCATGCATATGAAGCTGCTGCTCATAGAGCATGTGAGTTATTTTTGGCGCCTTAGTGGGCTTGAATGGTCAAAAACACACACTTATGTGTCAGAATGCCTGTCTTTGCAAGTATCCTTCTAAACACAGTCGTTTATGTCTTAAATGAAGGTAAACCGTTAAGAAAACAAACGCATGTGTAACAGTATATTAGATCCGTGCTTTTGCTCTTAAAGGGACAGCAGCCTAATAAACCTGCTGCCGTCTGTCATTAATGTTAATCAAAGAACATAAGACAAAGAGAAAATCTCTCACTGCTCTTGACTGAATATATTAATAAATGTAGATTTAATTTACACAGTGATGACTATGCAGTGTTTTTTGCATTTTTGAGTACTTTATACAATTTATGTAGTATTTCTGATTTCTAGTGCTTGAAGTTTATCAGGTAGGTCTTTTTCATTTTTGTCTTCGTTCTATAATTTTTGTTCTATTGCTTGTACTTCGTTTCTTTGATCTTATTTTATAATTGACTGTTTACTTGTATCGTGATATAAGATTTTGGTCATATCTCCCACCCCTAATCTGTGGTGTGCAATTAGATTTACAGCCCATCACTAACTCAAAGGATCTTATTTTTTTAACCGAACTTGTATCCCCTCACCAGGAAATGCAGGGACCCATTTTTTCCCACAGTTAGCCTGCTGACATCTCCTAGTATCCATGGTAACATGCATCAATTGACCCATTTAGAATCAAAAGAATGAGAGGTTCTGAAGGACACTGCAGCATGTAAGCGTGAACAGAAAGCAAAACAAACATTGGTACGCAGTTCAGGTTGGAAAACATGACTTTTAAAGTAAAACGTTTTTTCAATAAAAATAATATATTTGCAGAAAAAAATGGAAAATTAAAAACTATATTTTAACTTCATGAATCCAGAACCTTGTGTACCCAGATCCCCCAAAAAAACTGGGCAAAGACTTGCTATCTCCCTGGCCTGTTTACATGTCTTTAAATGGCTTGTAAAAATTCTGGGGGGGGTGAACCAGGTCATCCGTTTCGAACAGTAAGCACATGTCCAGCAACTAAACCAGACAGTATTGCTGCATTTGCCCAGTGTCAATCGAACATGGTGGCAGACAATCTGGCTCACTGAGTAGAGACTCAACTGCACTCTATGCTTTATGGTCTTCAATGTAAACAAACCAGAGTACGTCACGTGTCGGATCAGGACAGACACTTCTAAACATAGTCATGTCATTTGTTCAGTGTAGGTCACTGGGTCTAGAAGTTTTAAGATAAACTCTTAGTGAATGTGTAGGTCAATAAGTCAGTAAGACTTGACTAAATTTTAGTACCATACACGGATGTAGTATTGTGTAGCTTTTGTTTGTGGTCCAGTTTACCACTTATCAATCAATTAGAAAGGAAAGATGGTCTGACTAACATTTAAAACTGGCATTCGTAGTTGCTGTCATGTGCTGTTGAGGGACAGGTAGATTTGGAATAGATTACGTGATTTGCGCCTAGCTGGGTGATTAAAAAACATTTAAGACAATTATTATAATATATTTTTCCTCGATAAATCAATAACAAGAGTTCGATAAATTTTAGATTTAATGTTTATGCGTCAAAAGTGGAACGAAACAGTGCTGCTCATTTCAACTACTCCACACGGACCATTTATCCGCTCGGCTCAAAGTTCAAATGGCAGCGAAGCTTACTATACTATAGCTGATGCATTTACTCGCTGGTCTCGGTCACACAACCACTAAACAGTGCTGTGAGATTCAGTGAAGAACACAAATATCTCAGAGATTTCAACTTAAAGCCAGATGAAACAGCGCTGACAAACAGGAGAAACACTGCCAATGATACAGTCAGAAGGCTTTTCAATCTACAAATCATTTACCATGGATTTACTGTAGTAACACTAACTGCACCATGGTATTATTGTGGTGGAAATGTGGCATATTATTAATGAAGACATGATTTAAACGTATTAAAGAAGTAATGGAATATAATTACAGTAATTTTTGTGATTAAGCTATAGCATTTGTGCATTTATACTAAATGAATCTGCTACTGTTTTTCATAAAAATACCATAAAAACCATTACATTTTTTACCATGGTAGTAGTACTTATTTTAGAACTTAAACATTTAATTTCAGCTAGTTGCAAAGGCAACATTTCTCGTTTTCATTTGGTTCTGTAACGATCACCAGTGAGAGTGCCCGGAATTACTATCAGAGGGCACTCCAACCCGGACAAACTACATCTCCCATAATTCTCTGCCGCCTGGACTCATCAGCACTCATTGTTTTCACCTGTGTCTCATCTTCTTGTTTACACACCCTATATAAGCCTCGGTTCTTTCCGTCATTCCCTGCGAAGTCTTGTTTAGTGTTACACTGCAATTCCAAGAATTCTCCTGGTTTTCTTTATCTTGGTTTTTGATCTTCTGTCCTGTTTTCTTGGTTTCCTCTGTTTTTGCCTGTGCCCCATGACCCTGTTATTGTTTGGACTGATTACCCAGTGTTTATGACCTTTGCCTGTTTTTGACTACGATTGTGGATTACCCTTTCAAAAAATACTGCATTTGGATCCTCAGCCTTTGTGTCTCAGAGCAGTTCGTGACAGATTCAAGTTCTTTACATTTTATTTTATTTCACTTAATGCTTATTTTATTTCAAGTAATGAAAATTTGTTTATGGTTTGTTTTAGTGAATTATAACCATGATTTGTACATGTCAGTTCTGTATATTCAGACCATACTGTATTAAAATGATTTATTTTATAAAAATAAATATTTGCTTTAAGATGCCATATTATGCCCTTTAACAAAGTCTTGATTTTGTTTTTGTGGTCTACTAGAATAGGTTTTCGTGCTTGAATGTTTAAAAAATATATTTTTTTTCCACATATTTTACATTGTTGCAGCACCTGTCTTCCCATTCTCTCAGTAATACTGTATACTGTATACGTACCCGTAATACTTGTTACGGTATATATGAAGCCCCTCCTTCTGCAAAGCTCAATGTGCTCTGATTGGTTGGCTGGACTAGTGTGTTGTGATTGGTCAACTGCTTTGAGCGTGTTTCGGAATTGTCACACCCCTTATCATAACCGCGAGTTTCGGCAACACAACTCAACCAGGCCTCGTCCCTTTTTATTTTTATTTTAAATAAAGAATATTGTGAAACTCAAGACTACAATCAAGGTGTTACATAGAGTTCAAAAACGGTGCTTACTGATACAGAGAATAACTCCCTTTGGAGGGACTTTGCTTTGTAACTTAGCAAAGACCTTTTTATGCACATTTTTATGCAACATTACACGCTAAAGAAAGTTGAAAATATAAAAAAGCATAATATGTCCTCTTTTAAAAAGCCTTTAATTCTTGTTTTCACAGAGGTGCTGATTAAAGTCCAGGTCTTTGATAACAGCGACCTGTCACCCCTAAAGGAATCCACAGTTCAGGTGTGTGGAAACCAGAGCATCTTGGCATCCAGTCTTGCTGGAGGAGATGGGATTGTCACACTTACATTCCTGTACCGGCCAGGAACGTGGGTCATCGTCACAGCATCAAAGCATGGATTTGTCACAAACTCAGCACCCTGGCATGCCAGTCGCATCCCGCGTGAGTACTTCCTGTACTATTGGAAGACTGAACTTTTTCTACATTGTGTTGGGGGGAAGCCTGCAGATTATTATTAGAAACCGAGTATTCAGTTTCAATCTGAAATGCACGCGCATTAACTGGACTTCCTGTCAAAACTGTTAGAGCAAGACCAGTTAGTGTTTATGGGCTTCTCTGGAATCATGTTAATCCCTTATTAAAAATGAGGGATATAGTTGAAGCATTTGACTGTAGATTAAAAGGTTCCTGGCTTCTATCTAGATTAAGGGTGAGAGAAAAAAAATCGATTCACAGATGCATTTAGGATTCTCTTTTCAACAATTCTGAATCGATAATGAATTTTCGTTTTTTTTAACTGCAGAATGCACTTGCATCTCAAATTGCTTTCATGACTCGAAATGAATGTAAACACAGTAATTTATGTCTAAAGGGATTAGACAGAAAGGACAAACATCTGATATGTCAAAATAGAGCTGTACATTAGTGTGAATGCGGCCGATTAGATGTATGTTTTGAAGCTATAGTATAGTCTATATAGTTAGCTGAAAATTCTTAAAGGGGTGGTTGATTATGATTTCACTTTTCTAACTTTAGTTAGTGTGTATTGTTGCTGTTTGAGCATAAACAACATCTGCAAAGTTCCAACGCTCAAAGTTCAAAGCAAAGGGAGATATTTGCTTTTTTTTAAATAGCTTTTTAACAACAAACGGCTGGTAGGGACTACACCACTTTCCTCCCGGGTTAGTGACATCAACCCTAGAATTGACATAAACCACGCCCCCGGGAATGCAATTTATAGATTATCATGACAGAATATGCTAATCAATGACTAGAAGATAGTTAACTCCACATCAGCTGCATAAATTCATCAACTAACCATTCAGAAATGTCCTGTTGCTTCTACATGTTGTCACCTCTTCTTGAGTCTCTCCATCATTGTGTGACTCGAACATAAAAGGCTAAAAGTTTAGAAATTTTCTGTGTGAGGTAAAAGGACACAAGCTGTTGAAGGTCCGCCCTCTGTGACGGAAGCAGCAGCTCATTTGCATTTAAAGAGACAGACACAAAAACGGTGCGTTTTTTCTCACCCTCAAAAAGTGACAATTTTAACATGCTATATAAAAATATATGTAGGGTATTTAGAGCTAAAATTTCACATACACACTCTGGGGACATCAGAGATTTATTTTACATCTTGTGAAAAGGGCATTATACCACCCCTTTAACATACAATTGTAGAAAAAAAATGCATCGATAATAGTTTTACCATTGTGCTGTAGCCCTCTGAATCGTAATCGAATCTAATCGTGAAGTGCCTAGAGATTCCCACCCCTAATCTAAATGCCCAAATTTTACAATTCAACTAGGTATCTGTCACCCTGAGTGACACTGGAAAGAAACATAAAACTCAAAAAAATGTATTTCAACCCCACTCTGATTTATATTCCATATTTACTTTTATTCAAAATATCTTAGTGTATTTTAGTTAAACGTATTATTAGTTTATTAGTCATTACATTGCCGTTTCGAGTGCAACTGTTAACATGGTGATATTTTTGCTCATGGCCTCAGTGAACTTTCTGAATCTGACGAGTGATTTGCGATCTGTTGGCTTCGTCCTATTATTTAGATCAACCATCTAGATCTGTAATCCAGATGGAGCTTTGCACACAAATGGACAGGAATGTTAAACAACACTCCCAGTGTGGAGCGTGCCGGCCCGCGTTGTGATACCTAGCAGCTGCTCGGAGTCGGGCCCCAGACGGCCGTGTCCTCTTTTGACTCTCTCGCTCTAAGATTGGCTTAATTCTGTTTGCACAACAGCATGCTCTCCTCCGCCCCTTTCTCTCCACCCAAACCCCACCCAGTTATGCGGTCAGACCTCTGGAGAGGGGAGGCAGTGAAATCATGTATTTCAGCATAAAGCTGTCTGTACGAGCAGCTGGAAGCCACTTAGCCAGAGGGGTTACAGATATGGAGACAGCCAGCAAATGTGACTCCATGTCGTGCCAGACCTGCCGGGCTGGTAAATGAAGGCATGTTTAGTATGACATTAGCCTCTTGGGGGGGCATTGCACACATTCCCATTGAGTCACACCAAATTAGGAGAGGCTGTCGAAAATGTGGATGACATATTGTGTAGATCAGGGGTGTCCAATCCTGGTCCTGGAGGGTCACTGTCCTGCAGAGTTTAGCTCCAACCCCAATCAAACACACCTGAACAAGCGAATAATGGTCTTACTAGGCATAATAGACACTTCCAGACAGGTGTGTTGAGGCAAGTTGAAGCTAAACTCTCCAAGACAGTGGCCCTTCAGGAGCAGGTTTGGACACCCCTTGTGTAGATGAAATTAAGTTGAAGGAAGAAAGGAAGTTATTAAATTAATTGAAATGTGAGGACACAGTCCCTTTACAGATCAATTTACAGGAATCAATTAGAGATTAAGATACTATGCCCAAAGTCTGAGTAATATTAGAAATGTAAGATATATTCATTGTATTGATGGCAAGACCAATCAACTGTCCAAAATGAAAAAAGTCAAATAGAGTTGGTAAGTAGAGTTTGGTATTGATAGAGATTTTCCCACAAGTTCTCGATTAATTAAAATTTTTGAAATCAGATTTATTTGGGACATTTCGTTATTATCATTCAACTACTCTAGGCCTGCTTGTGTGTTTGTTTATGCATGCAGGCCAGAAGGACAACTCGTTTCCCGCCACTTTGTCAGTCAAATCGCCTTTATACAACGCTTTATACAATACAGATTGTTTCAAAGCAGCTAAATAACGATGCAATGATGCAAACAGAATTAAATTCTGCTGTAAAGCAGCTCTAGACAATATTAAACAGTCATTATTCAGTTGAATTATTAATGTTGATTCAGTTCAGTTCAAAAACTGTGGAAGTTCATCAGTTATGCAATAATATCAAGGAAGCAGCTCTGAAGAAAACAGTGATGTCATCATCCAGCTCAGTTCGGTTCTCATAACCGTTAGTGTTAGTGCAGTCAATTAATAATATTACAGAATATTAAGTGTCCCCAACTAAGCAAGCCAAAAGGCGACAGTTACAAGGAACCCATGCTCCATCGGTGACAAAAGCAGAGAAAAAACCCTTCAAGTCTTCCAGGGCCAGTTCTCTTCTGGTCAGACGAATGAACATGGTGTGGTTTAATTTCCGGCTGCATCACAAGTCAGATTGTGGATTGATTTTATCCAGTTCCTTCTGCTTGAAGATCGGGATACATTATGCTAGCATTTGGTGAGAGGGGAGTTAAAGCTGGCCATTTTGTCAGTATAATATTTTTTTTAAAGAAATAATAATTATATTATTAATAGACTATATATTATATTATATAATAAGTTCATATCAAATATATATAAAAAAAATGTTTTAACAATATATATCATTCAGTCCCTGTTCATTTACACCTGCATGTGGCTTGTTAACAGCACATTCCTGTGATGGTTATAATCGTACTAATAGTTGATAAAGTCCTTTTAATTGGCAGACTCATATTTTAATCTGGATGGTTGTTTTAATGCAGGGCAGATGAATTACATGACTAGCAGCGGTGTGAAAATGACTTGATGCCAGTCATTTGAATGATAATAATGCATTGGTCTGTACTCCAACTCCAATCTGTTTGGTCCCAAAACATCTGCCCCCCATTCCTCCTCCATTTCGTCTCTTAGCCATGCTGAAAAAGGGTTTCTAAAAAAAACTACAGTGTCGTGGAGTTTTAACTGTCCCTGCAGCACTTTGATAATCTGTGTGAGTCACGCAAACTCGGGAGAGAGAGTGAGTCATTCTCATGGAGTGATAAGGCAGTTGCTTGCGGCTCGGATTAAATCAATTGAAGTCGGGAACACTTGTTCTGTCCTCCATTGGCCTATCTCTCTTAGTCCATTATGGTTTAACTGAATAATTCTATTTTACTGATTTTAAAGAGCCCATGATATCACAATTGGGTTCTGTGTCTTTCAATTCATGCTAATATTAGCTTGAGGCCATCTGCAGTGACCCCAAAGCATTTAAAGGAACAGTTCACTATTAAATGATCTATTAAACAAGTGTTCACACTGACAGCTTATAATTATTTAAATAATAAATGCTTGATATTAAAATTCCATATTATTTTGTCTTTAAATATATTTGAAGTAAAACTAAACCTAAAATATTGTTTTAAATGCTACAAGTCGATTTAGACATCACAACATTATTTTATACATTATGAAAAATAGAAATTTATTTTGAGATCTGTGAAAGATAACATTTAACAGTGTTAATAAATTATTTTAAAGATACATTGAGATAAAAGATAAAGTGAATGGTAGATGACTCTCTCCTGACTCTCTCTCTCAATATCATAACAGATATTGTACTAATTATTGTGCATCTCTATACATTATTCTGAGTGAATTCTGTATGATCAAAGCCAGGGTGTATAAATGTGTTATGTGTCGTCACAATGCTTCAGAAGGTAACTAAGGTTACAAATTATGTAAAATGAAACCACACAATGCCAATGCATTACCCTCCCTCTCTTCATACACACTTTTCTTTGAGCTTCTAGCTAATGCAGTGTGGGCAGTATTGTTGTCGTTTCCTTTATTTTGTTCACATACCTACCAAGCAGAATATTGAAGAGAGCAGAGCCCCTTCTGTTCAGGGCATCTGTGCTGTGTGTGCGTTCATGTATGCATAACTGCATGGGTATAAATGTGCATGAATCGCCTGTGTCATGTTTCCTACAGTCTGTTCCTGCAAGTGACAAGCTTTCTTGATCTCAGGGAAATCTGAATGCATTCTACTGTGCATTTGGGTCCTAATGTCGTTTGGTGGCCTGCTAAATTCTCAAATACACAGCAGACAGTCCATATAGAAACTGATCAAACTTTTTTTAGTTTTTTGCTAATAATCCTGAGAGCATTCATTACATTGAAGAGCTTGAATAAAATCATGTTCTTATGAAATAAACACTGGAAAACATTGAGCTCAGGGTAGTCAGGGGGACATTACAATGTGCCATAGCAGATGGGAAAGAGACACAGAGGATTTCTGCTCCCAGCATGCAGCAGTCTTCTGGAGTACTGCCAGCATATGTCCTCCTGCCCGTAGAGGAGCACTCAAGGGTGAGGTACATTTCAGATTAGCTGACAAAGATAGATGACTAAAAAAGACTTTTAAATAAAGAAATATTTAATGTTGGCATGCCAACGGGTAACATTTATTTTAGTAGTAGTAGTAGTAGTTTATTTCTTCGGTCATTATGAACATTTAAATCTTAGGTCACATGTTATTCAAAGATCCTGTACATAATACAATAAAAAAAATAATAAAAAAATGTGTACATTAGAAA
The DNA here is from genome assembly GCF_949319135.1 of Squalius cephalus. Classification (NCBI taxonomy): domain Eukaryota; kingdom Metazoa; phylum Chordata; class Actinopteri; order Cypriniformes; family Leuciscidae; genus Squalius; species Squalius cephalus. The sequence goes on along the minus strand of NC_137122.1, from coordinate 45,082,987 downwards.
GAAAAATACAAAATGTGTACATTAGGAATTTAAATGCTAAATAATGCCTGACCGAAGGGGTTTAGGCTGAAGTGAAGACTTATTTTGCCTAACCCCTTTTACAACTGAGACACTATGTCCAAAGATGACACAATTATACAGTTTCTCTTATACCAACAATGGTAACATGTAAGCACAGAACTTAAACTTCAACAATCAAAATTATATTATGCATCCTCTTTCAACTTCTTTTCTAATGTTCTTCATTCAAATGTTCTATACTTTTCCATAATGTTTAACTTATACATTTTCTGAAATGCATTAATAGTTTTAGAGCCCTTAAGTTGAATAAGAAGACCGTTCCATAGATCAACTCCTTTAACTGATAAACACCTCCTCTTAGTATTACTCTTCGCCATGGGTTTTTGTAACAGATTAGTTCCTCTGAGGCTGTATCTAGATTCTCTAGTTTGAAACATCTCTTGTAAACAGTGAGGAAGCATGAAATTGTGAGCCTTGTACATCACAACTGCTGTGTAAACATCAACAAGATCATGAAATTTTAATATATTTAATCTAATAAAAAGTGGATTTGTTGGAGCAAGGTATTCTGCATAGCTAATCACTCTAATTGCTTTCTTCTGCAATAAGAAAATGGGTTGTATATTAGTTTTAAGTATTCCCCCATATTTCCACACAATAGCTAAGGTATGGAAGGATGAGGGAATTGTACAGTATATATAATGCGTTTTGATTCACAGAGGTTTTTATTTTACACAATATAGCAATAAGTTTTGAAATTTTAGTCTTTAGTATATTTATATGCGCTTTCCAATTTAACTTATCATCAATATTGATTCCCAAAAACTTTGTTATATACACCCTTTCAATTTCTACCTCCCCAATTTTGAGTCGACATAGTTTGTTTACTACCTTGTTTCCAAATACAATATATTTAGTTTTGTGCAGATTTATGGAAAGTTTATTTACTTCAAACCATTTTTTGAGTATCTTAAGTTCAGTTTCTACTGAATTCAAAAGCAGCTCAAGATCTTTTCCTGAACCGTACAAACTGGTATCATCAGCAAATAGGATACATTGCAATTTGTTGAGGACTTCACTAATTTCATTAATGTACATAATAAATAGTTTAGGTCCCAGAACGGAGCCCTGAGGAACACCATGGGTTATTTTTGCCTCCATTGAACTAATACTATTAATATGTACATACTGATTTCGGTCACTTAGATAACTTTCTAGCCAAGCATGTGCTAAGCCCCTGACACCATACCTTTCTAATTTATTTAAAAGCAATGAATGGTCTATAGTGTCAAAGGCCTTGCTAAGGTCAATAAAGACACCAACAGCATACTCACTGTTCTCAATAGATGTTGATATCTGTTCTACTAGTTCTGTGACTGCCATTGAAGTGGACCTATTGGATCTAAAACCATACTGATGTTCACTTAACAGGTTATGCTTGTCTATAAAGCTATCAAGTCGTTTCACAAATAGCTTTTCCAATATTTTTGAAAACTGCGAGAGTATTGAGATCGGTCTGTAATTGGTAAACTGTTGCTTTTCTCCACTTTTAAAAATAGGTATTACTTTGGCAGTTTTCATTTTACTCTGAAAGATACCCATTAAAAAAGACTGATTACATATATACATGAAAGGATATATTTTATGCATATATTTTATGCTTCTCATACTTCACATAATATGAATAATACTTTCACATAATATGTCAAAGGCTCTGGTTTTTACATCTTTAGGAGTCTGTCCGGACAAAATATTGATGGATCCACTGAACAGCAACAGAGCTGATGGTCTGGTAGTGTTTGACAGGAAGACAAATAGCGGCAGGACTATCTCAAGATTTTGTCAGGTTTTACATGGTGTCTGTCATCAAAGGCTTGTTTGAACGTGGTTTCCTGCTGTGTTGCAATAAACTGACTCTGCTGAGTCATGTCTCACACCTGTGAATAAGCAGCTACATCTGGTGAACTACTGTATATTACAGGAAAAACAACATCATTGTGCTCTCCAGGATAAATGATTCCTGAAAATGGGACAGTGGAAGATTAACTGATTTGTATGGACATGTGGATTGACAAATAGCTTACAAATATGGCTAAGTAAGATCCAGAAGTTTGTCATGCTAAGCTAATGTCGCATGAAGTAGAATGAACTTTCTCTTGAGACATGCATATGGACCATGACCATCTAAGGTCTATTAATTACATCTATACGTCAATGCATCTACCATATGATTCATTTATTGTTACATACCGGTATATAAATTATAAACATTGTGTGTATATATAGAATAGAGTGCAATGCACAGTATTTATGAATGTAAAGCTTACTGTTATTATATATTTTATTGCATATGTAGGCCTACTGATTTATTAGATCAAAAATACAGTAAAAACAGTAATATTGTGAAATATCATTTCCATTTAAAATGTGTTTTATATTTTTATATTCTTTTAAATGTAATTTATTCCTGTGATGGCAAAGCTGAATTATCAGCATCATCACTCCAGTCTTCAGTGTCACATGATCCTTCTAATATAATGTTTTGATGCTCTAGAAACATTTCTTATTATCAATGTTGGAAACTGTTAGCTGCTTAATATTTTGGTAGATTCTTTGATTAATATAAAGTTCAAAAGAACAGCATTTACTTGAAATAGAAAACTTTTGTGACATTATAAATATCTTTACTTTTGACTTATTTTTACAATTTAATGCATTCTTGCTGAACAAAAGTATTAATATCTTACTAACCCCACACTTTTGAACAGTAATGTACTTATCCCTCTGTTTCTCTCTCTCTCTTGTGTTTCAGTATACGCCTCCATAAGTCTATATTTACTTCCCCAGAGACCAGCCACTCTCCTGCTATATGACGATGTTGTGCAGTTACTGTTGGGTTCTCCCGGTGAGTTCTCTTTTTTTTCCTTAATGGGATAGTTTAACCTAAAAATGGAAATTCTCTCATCGTTTACTCACCTTTATGTCATTCCAATGCTGTTCCAATTTCTTTCTTCTGTGAAACATACAAGAAGATATTTTGAAAAATATCCCAGTGTTTTATTTTTATTTATTATTATATTATTATTACAATGCAAGTCAATGGGCTCCAATGTTGATTGGTTCTCAACATTTTGCACAATATCTTTTGTGTTCAGCAGAAGAAAGAAATACATACAGGTTTGGAATGAAATGAGGGTAAGTAAATGGTGACAAAGTAAAAAAAATGTGGGTAAACTCTTTAATCTCTTTAATCATAGCCTTTAAGAATAAACTCTATTTAGTAAATTCACCACAGTTTTCCTATTTATAGTACTATAAAAAGGGAATTACTAGGGAGAGAAAGGCATCCCAGTTTGGACTTAAACCTGTAATGCCCACTTGAGCACTGCAGTTTTCCTGTAGGTTTGACTGATACTTTATGTCCATCAGTGATATGGGGTTACCGTCCAATACTGCGTTGCGACTCAGCCAGGCTCTGTTCCACATGGTTAGCTTGGAATCTGAGATCCAAAAGCAGCACCATTGATTCACACACATCCTGCAGTGTTTACATGTGCAGATGTGTGGAACTGCTGAGTTGGTCGTTTAAATAATCAGACTAACACTATAGTCTCGTATCTCAAGAGCTGCCAATAAGCATATCCAATTTAACTGAGACTGGGCGCAGTGTCTACAAGCTATTTCACCACGTTCCACGCTCAATAAACGTCCACTAAGATTTACAAACATGATCAAATGACACATTTGCTTTGGCAGGTGGTTGTTTCCTCTGGAAACATAAGGAAGATTTAGAGAAACTGCTGCCTGTGTTGCCTGGGTGGCTTGTGTGTTTTGCAGTGCTAGTCAGGTGTTTAATGTGGAGTGCAATGGCTCAAATTATGGTTGTGGGAAACGGAAGTGATTTTACCCAATGGACTACCAAGTATGATGTAATGTGCTTCATGCAAACTTGAATATCAGAGCCCTGCATATCCTTTTTCTATGTGTGTGTGTGTAGGCATCCTGACACAGCTCTTTCTGCCTGATCCTTATCAACTTAATGAGCTCGATCTCTCTGAGCATAAAGGGACTGTGTAGCTGTGTGTGTGTGTGTGGGTCCCTGATGTGATCAGTGATTATAGTTACATGCACTCAAATGTTGCAGTGTCCTCCCATTCCCTCTTCTGCTGACAAGCCAACAGCTTGCTCTCGTTCCCTCTTCACATTCAGTAAGAGAGGATAGAATACCATCAGTGTCTCCAAGCTCTTCCAGAGATAAATGGGCAACTTGTTGGGCCCAGCACAGAAAAAAAGGCCTTGCAGTCTGATTTAGACATTTTAGTAAGAGTGTAAAGTCCTTGAGTAATCATTCATTACTGTACCAAAGTATTATTTTTGTACCTGACTTGAGTAAACGTTCACACCAAGAGCGATAAATATAAAGATTACTATAATGATAACTATAATGGCTTCCATACCAGTGCACTATAACAACCTGTTGTTATTATTATAAGTGTGCACTGCAGTTTTGTCATCTGCTGCTTTAAATGCTATAGCTCTTTAAAGTCAGTTGTATTATGATTGGATTCTGTCAATGGTTTTTATCGTTCATCAGCTGGAAAAAGTGCCATTATCGTTGTAGTTGTGGTGTGGACTCTTAATAATACTCCTTAATATTGAAACTCTTTTGAATTTTATTTAAGCAGCCATTGAAATGTACAATAAATGCAATTGGCCCCAACTTTGTCCTTGGGAAGAGGTGTCACCATCAGGCATCATATCTCAGTTGTTGTCCTACAGCCGAAGATGAATAAATTTGACTGGACTTAACAATCAGTCTATAAACAACTATATATTTAAATGTTAAAAACAACTGTAAAAGTGTTATTTTAGTATTATTTATGTACTATTACAGTACATCTAGCCTCAGATAATAACATGGTGCTTACTGAGGGAAGTAGAGGGAGATCAAGACTCACATTGGCGTGTGTTTTTTCTCATGCCTCAAAACCCATTACCATGGCAACTTTGGCAGTGCCAGTAGAATGTGCTTTTGGAAAGAGGAGGGGTTATTAAAGTGTTGCATATTCATCTCTGTTATGTGGGAGGAATGTGTCATGTAAAACCTGATCTGAAATCGGCTAGTCCATCAATTAGGCTCTGCTGCTGTCTGACCACTAAATTTCTGTTATAAAGAGCTTGTTAATGCCCCCTGAATCTAGAGAACGAATTCATGCAAAATATAATGCATTTATTATTTTGCTCAAACACGCACCTCTAGTTTGTTTGTTTTCAGAGTCGGGTTATGTTTCTGTAAGCATTTTTTATGAAAAGTGAGCCAATCGAATGTACGGACTGAAACAGCATAAACTCTGAGCCGTAGCGTGGGTGGATTTTTGTGTTCACAGCATGCCAGTCTGAAAAGAAGTCACTCAATTGATTTGGGCTTGAGGGTTTGTTTAGAAACATGCTAATATAAATGGTCAAGTATATTTTGTATAGCGCTTTTCACAATACAGATTGTATCAAAGCAGCTTCACAGTATTAAATTAAAATAATACAACAAGGTTTGTTTCTAGTGGAATTTATTGATTGATAAAATTAAAATTAAATATCCCCAAAATAAATGGTGAATCTGAATGTTTGGAAAGCCATTGCTGTATATCATTGTTGTGTTTGTATATCTGGATATCTTTAGGCGCATTTCACAACAGGAATGAATTACATTTACAATATGCAACCCCATTTTATTCTATTTAGTCCTTTCCTGATTACAGAATCGCCTGAAAGCAATTTTGAGACAATTGTGATTTTTTGCAATAACCGCGAACATTTAGCACTTTAAAGTCTTGTTAATCATAATTAACCATTAACAAAATATTCGTAATTTCATGATAGCCCTATATTTAGTTAAATCTACCTTACTAGTATGTATGTATAAATCAGTCATTGTGCATCCTTTTTTTAGTTAGTATCTCGTTTTCTCTGGCCAGTAGGGGCATTATGTCTTTCTCTCCCAAAAGAGCACAAACACATCTGTAACTGATAACACGTGCAATGAAGAGAGGGATGAGAAATGACTCCCTTGACTAGAGAGTGGGGCAGGGTGAAAGAGGAGGGAAGTGTGTTTTTCTGAGAATAAACTGGTGAGAATCAAGCAGGAGTGTGAGTTGAATGTAAATCTCCTGAGATCTGCTTGCATGAATAGCTTCCAGGCACAGGGCCTATTGAGATACAGATAGCTATTGAGTCATTCGACTGCTACCATGTGTGGGTGGTATGACCAAAACCAATCATGGTATGAGTATTTTTAATACCATTTAATGTTGATCACATCACAGTAAATATATATAGTTCACAAAATGAACTAAATTAAATGTATATAATGTTATATTAATGTTATTACACGACCAGAATGCACACTGTTCGTTCATTAGCCAGAGGAGAACACCATTTGGCTTGCTTAGTTGGGGACATTTAATTTAATATTCAACAATATTATTGATCTGCCTGCATTGACACCATTATATGAGAACTGAACTGAACTGAGCTGGACGATGAATTCACATTCTTTTTAACTGATCGGCATTGGCTATCCTAAGCCCGATCCTTTATTTTACATCAGATGTCATGGAGGTGTCATGCAGTAGGTCGCAGTATGTACCTTCAAGTGGGTTTGCCAACCGCCATTAAAAGGAAAATGCGCACGCACATTCAAGCTTCTTTTCCTTTTAATGGTGCGAAAACCAATAAAGTCTATTCTAGCACGTCATACGGTGTTAAACATATTTGATGCATACTTTTCTAACAAATTACTCAAGTCATTTATTTACTGTTTATTTGTATCTGCCGTCAGACTATTTGAGACGTACTTGCCATAAAGCGTCACTATGGGATGTGTCTTACTTCGGACCATAAGCTTCATGCTTTCTAACCTCAAATCCACTTTTTTTTCTTCTTTTTGTTGCAATTATTCTGCTTATTGTTCCAGTTAATCCGGTTAATTTCAGCATATTTGATTGTAGTATATTAAAGTCACTCAGAAAAAAATTAAAAGGCTGGAAAAATTACCTGAATAAAATATAAAATACACTCTAGCAATGAAGATTAACAGCCGCATAAAATATTATAGACACAAAACCAGTAGTGAAGTACAAAGCGAAACGAGGGGCAAACGTTTATTTCAATGTTTAACAATCCTGTCCTATCCCCATTCAGCAGAAGTGGATTTCAGCCACTACACAAGAAATGTAGTTTTAAGTAATTAATATTCAGCTGTCGAATATTTAACCGTGAGCTTCATGCTTTCTAACCTTAAATACACTTTTTATTGTTGCAATTATTCTGTTTATTGTACACACACACATACATATATATATATATATATAGAGAGAGAGAGAGAGAGAGAGAGAGAGAGTGTCTCATTATTAATATTATTATTAAAATAAAATATAGGCCTATAAATATAATTACTTTAGTAATTGTTATATTAGAGTTACTCTGTAGTGATAGATACCCATTTTTTACATTTGAGCCCCTGAGAAACTCTGCACATCCCTGTAGACATTTGATTGACTGGACTCTGTATCGGCAGATACTCAATATTCAATTACTCAAATCGGATCGGTGGGCACAAAAAGCTTGATCGGGACATCCCTCGTTGTTATGAGTTTAAATTATTATAATTTCAATTATGTGATGATATGCTCATCAGTTTATTTTTCTAGCTATGAGCTATAATAATGATTTACTTTCCTGAGGTAAAATGTAATATTGTGTAACAGTCATCTCTGATACTCATGACAAAAATCCATCTTATGGGTTATGAGCCATTTAATCTTCTTAAAGACAAAAGTTACATTTATTAATTTAGCAGATGCTTTTATCCAAACTTACATTAATTTATGGTAAGCAGATGGTACACATTCATTGACCTGGCCACTCCCACAATTGAAGGTCTCCATATCAGAGTGGGTGACAGACACTCAGTGTTAACTCTGATTGTTTTCCTCCAATAGCTTGACCCCAAGGTCAGCAATACTAATCTATAGCATTCAAACAGCCTTCTGTACAAAAGGCCAACTGATGCTACTAACATCTATGGCTTTGTCATGGAAATTATGATAAATTGGTTAGTGTAGTTGAGGGAAGTGCACTTTAGTGATTTATCATGAGTGGTATGTCTATTTGGTGAGCTCACTCCCTGAGGGGTATTAATTTTTCTCAATCTAGCCCTCTGTCCGACTTAAAAATTAGTGTCAGTGAACACTCCTCTCTGAACCAGAAAGATTTTGGCCTGTTGGCAGCACTTCGAAGTAGGCCCAATTGCCCAACTAAAAGAGAATAAAGGAAACCTAGAAACTGTGAAAATCTGTGACACAACAAGAAATTTTAAAGGGAATATATGTTTATATAGTTATGTTCATTCTGTTCATGAAGCCAACTGACATTTGTGAGGTTTACCACTACTAACCATCTCTCTGACAGTAGACGGCCCCATCAGAGGTGGCCAACCACATGATGCTGCACATGAAGGGGATTCTCAAAGCAATTCATAATGCCCAAGCTCCTTAGGAGGCTTGCCAATTGGCAATGCATCAGTCCCAAATAGACTGTTCCGTTCTTTTACTGCATAATCATAGTTTTCAGTGTCAGGTTTATAGGGGATCAACCCATCTGCAGCCCAATCCTTGAGCAATCCTAGAGGAATTGGAAGCTTTGTTGGCCAGACACTGTTGTAGCCTTCCTTATCATCATGTAAGATGCAAATCGCTACTAGTGCCACGATTATGCAGTTAGGCTTAGAGTCTGAAAGCTAAAGTTAGACTGTGAGTAGGCTCATATTAGCCTTGCCATTTATAGCCTAATTGAATCTCACACTTGTCTTAAATGCTGATATACATGTTTGTTTATGTTGCCCAAAGATAGATGGTCAGATAATTGGTATAGGGTATAATTTTAGAGATTCCTTTGAACTGTATTAGTTTCTCCTCTCATCAAGAGATGGATATGGTAAGTAAATGAATAACTGTGACCAAAACAGTTACCAACAAAAAGGGAATATCCAGGCCTGCCAGCTTTCAACGGTCCCCAAGCACTGCCACTACAGCCACGCTATCCTGAATGCCTGGGCCGATCAGTGATCAGCTAACCCAGCACTAATCAGAGCAGACAGCCTACAGTGAGAGATACACGCTTGTATTTTTAGGCCTTTCTATTTGCCTCTCGCAGACTAAGGAAGCCAAGTGGAGGAGGGGAAGGGATTACTGCAGTGTGGATTCTGAACTCTGGATTCTTGTAAAATGTTTCAGGAAACTTTGAAGAACTCAATAGTTCTGGGAAACATTTTCTTTATATTCTTGCGGTATTTTAGCATTTAGGCCTACTTAATTATCCTGGCCCACAATTTCTCCTTCTGACTGGCAAGAGAGAGGACTGGCCATAGCAGAGAGAGGTTGAATCACTTGCTCATTATAACAGCAACACTGGTTAAAGGAAGTGGTTACTGAATCCTATAAAACTGCATTCACGAGTGAATGCAGGAAACAACAAATCCCAAAAGCAGTTCATTATTAGGGTTGGGAACCAATAACGTGAGAAATAACGTGAAATAATGTGAGAAATAGTTATGACTCGGTTCTTTATCATTAACAGAATCGATAAATTCTTTACGATTAATCTATTCTTACTCACTATACCTACAGTATACATTTAAAACGAAAAAGTCTTTATCTCTGTTGTCTAGGATCCCGGAGACAGCCATGGGTACAAATTCAGAGGAGAGCCATCAGACCAACACTAAACACCTCCCAAATCACACTCTCTGCAATGCTCACCTCTTCCCGCAGTCAATATGAGCTTGGGGGCTTCCCCTACCCCCTCGCCTTGGAGAACAACTCAACAGGTGAGTTTATCCAAACACCTCTTCAAAGAGATCATATGTTTCTGTGGAGTTACCCATCTATCTGGCCATTACTATTACCCCCCACCCCACACACACACACACGCACGCACAGTACAGCACATTGTGGCTTCATGGAGTGTTATACATGTTCTGCTATTACTGATTCAGGAACCAACAGTAGCTGGGTGGAGCTAACTGCACTAGCTGCAATGTGTGCTCAGCTCACTGGGCCCAACGGCACTGAGGTCCAGGTGTCAGAAGCCATTCACATCTCTATCCCTCTTCCTTCTGACTCTCCTCTCAAAACTGCCACCAGTGTCCCAGTCTGGAGGTTCGAGGACAGAACAGGTAAACAGCATTTAACAAAATACGGGTAAATTTGGACACTGGTATATGGACAATTTTATCCAAACTATATTAATCAAACTAGCAACTTTGTTACCAATGTAATTAGGAGGGTGATCACAGACGCCCACTTTAGGGGGCATCATGTTCTCTTGATGCACCCCTTTTTGCTGATCCAGATTCTATAGTGGTCTAGTTTATCTATCATAATTAAACACATTTACCAGCTAAACAATGTCTTCAGGATTACTAGAAACTTCCAGACAAGTGTGTTGGGGCAGCTTGATGCTAAACTCGGTATGACATTGACTTTTCTGAGGCAGGATTAGAAACCCTTGTCATAGTACATGCAAAATTAAGCCTCCAGGAAGACCACAAGGGCTTAAGGGCAGCATTTGGAAGAGGGGGTCGTAAATTGTTAAGAAGTGTACAAGAAGCAGAGAAAAGGTAAGAAAATATGGTAAAGGGGAGATGGAGAAAGACTGTTTAACTTTCCAAATTTAGTTGAGTTATTTAAGCAGGTTCAGATAAAGTGAGAGCAGGTGAAGTGAATGTGCAGTACAAATTAAAGAAAGCTGTTCAGTCTTCTCACAACGGAGAGATAATAGCCTGCCAATTCATAAAGCAGAAATCATCTCCAGACATTGACCCTGTAATGACACAGCTCCCAAAACAGGATGTGATTTAGTACCTGGCAAGCTCTGCAGAATTCCCTAGATCCTTCACTGGTGCCCGCTTAATAAAGAGAACAGCTCTGGTGGAAAAATCAATACAACTAAAAGAGGGTATCGGCCCACTTTCTGGCTGTACATTTTGGTCTTAATTTCCCTTAGATTGCTTTTGATATAGTTTCACATGTCATTCCAGGTTATCCGGTATTTTTGTGTTACATTTTTTTTTCAGTTCTTCTTCCTAATGTCTGGACTGCTTATTGGGATCTCTCCTAAAGTGTGGTAAAAGATTCATTTAGCCTCTCTTAGCTCCACAGAGAAATCTCAAATGATTTTAAACTAAGCAGCTTAGACTATGGCAACCTAATCCCAGCTCCCCCTTTTACCCACCCATTTCAGTATGCAGTGCCTCAACATCTTGGTCCCTTTGCCATGTGTGATTGCATGCATGTCATTCTCAGCTTGATTTCCTGAACTGGTCTTGGTGGGTAATATAAGTACAATAATTAAAGATGTCCCACAATGCATTTAAGAGATTCAATAAGAGGTCCCCATTCAATTCACAATGCAATAAGAGAGTCAGTTGGCCTGGAAAAGCCTCCTTTGACCTTTGACAGATAAGTCTGTTGAAAGGATGTTCTGTTGTCTGAGTATTACCCCTACAGTACAAGACTTTTTTTGTTAATATTGGATGGATATTCATACAGATTTAGCATTATTTAACAATGCACAAATAATGTAATTATTTTTATGCTCACCAAGACTGCATTTATTTATTCAAAAATACAGTAAAAACAGTAATATTGTGTAATATTATTAGAATTTAAATAAACTGTTTTCTATTTGAATATATTTTAAAATATAAATATAAAAATATATGTATACAATACATAAGATAAAATATAATAATATTAGACTGATTTCTGAAGGACCAGGTGACACTGAAGACTTGAGTAATGATGCTGAAAATTCAGGTTTACCATCACAGGAATAAATTACATTTTAAAAAATATTCACACAGAAAACAGTAATATTGTGTTATATTATTTGAATTTAAATTAACTGTTTTCTATTTGAACATCTATCTATCTATAAATTACAGGAATGTCTTTCTGTCTGTCTGTGTCTGTTATTCGCATATCTCTCGAACCATTAGTCCGATGGATTTCAAACTTGACAGGTGTCTTTCGGGCACGAGTAAGTGCAGTGCCAAGTTTGATGTGTGTGCATGGTTGCATAGCAACGACAGACGGGAACATCGGACCGAATTTTACTATTAATAATAAAAGATAAGCTAAAGTGTATTGTAAATGTCAGTAAATACTTTTTTATAAAAAGAATGAGTCAAAAAAAGATCAATTAAAGTCTGAAATATGTGAGGTTTATCTTTTTATAAAAACCTTTTTTGTCAACTTTATTTGAACTTGTACATGTTAGTATATAACATGTTGCAAGACACTTTTAAAATCTGGCTATCATTTTTAATCGTATTATTTTAATGTTTATGTTAGTGCGTATTGATGCTAATTTTATTTGTTATTTGCTGTTTTTCGACATAAAACTTGGTGAATTGATTTCATTGTGTAGCATTAGTACTTTTTGAACAGGATTCTGTGATAACTGATAATTTTTGGCACTATAATAATTAAATGAAATGTTCATGCCATTTCATCTCTAGTTATGATCAACTAAAATCAACTAATTATGTGTTTTTTACAGTAGGCCTATAATATGCAAAGTACAATTTTCTATAAAAAAATTATATCCGATTCTGTTCTTTTCTCTGACACGCGTTGTTGGGTGTCGAAGGTTACTAATGTCATTGCTTTATCTGTAAATTAAGTTAATGCTTTTTCAATTACTGAATTCTTTAAAATAAAATGAATTCTTTGATTTGAATTTTTTTTGGCAATGCGTCGTGTAGGTCTTAAATTTCAATCTTTATGGTCTTAAAATGTCTTAAAAAGGTCTTAAATTTGACTAACTGAAACCTGCAAGAACCCTGTTATACTGCACTACTTGTCCATACTGTTCACATTGCACTTTTCTGCATTTTTGCACTTCTGGTTAGATGCTAACTGCCTTTCATTGTCTCTATAATTATAATCTGCACAATGACAACAAAATTGAAACTAATGTTAAACTAATCTAATCTAATCTAATCTAAACTCTTGCTACCTGTACACAGATACCCAAATACATGTCACCTAATATCACCATTATAAATTGTTTGCAACCATGTAGTTCAATTTTCCATATTTATTGTATGTCATTATGTCAGTATCAGTATTTGCTTTCTACCATGCACAAATAAAAATGTCACTGAACTTTTGCTGTGTAATTGTAACAATGAGCACACCACACCAAACCAACAATTACTAAAAACACACACAAAAACTGATTTTGCGGGCACTGCACTAGTATTTTCAAATGTAATTTATTCCTTTGTTGGTAAAGCTGAATTTTCAGCATTACTCCAGTCTTCAGTGTCACATGATTCTTCAGAAATCATTCTAATATACTGGTTAAATTATTATTGGCGATAATTCATTAATAATACTAATTCAGTTATTTTAAATTGTAATAATATTTCACAATATTATTTTACAGTATTTTTTTTTTTTTTTTAAATGCAGCCTTGGTGAGCATGAGAGATTTTTCAAAAACATTATAAAAGCGTACTGACCTCAAAGTTTTGAATGGTAGTGTATGAATCATATATTCATAATTTGGTAATCACTTATTTATTTATTATATATCATATATTGTGATTCCTTCGAACATGAAAAAAATTCAACTATAATTTAGTCTTGTCTAGATATTTTTCTAGACAATTTTTCTTCATGAGTGATAAGGTGGACAAGCACTCCCTTTAGAGCCAATAGAGTAAATAGTAGCTTAGTACATGGAGCTGTTCAAACGGTGCCAACTGTTACAAGGATGCGGAAAAGTCTATCTTGTCTAAATCTAGATGGAGAATGCTGGACAGCTTTAGAGAAAGAAAACCCTGAATATTTAGTGTGTGGGGGTGGTCAGAGAGCTGCGTTCCAGAGAAGAGTCAGTTCTGCAGAACATGATCCTGTATTATTGAGTGTGGGCAGATATAATCTTTCTGTAAGTGTGTCTTTGACCATGTGATGGACGCGTGTGGCTGTAAACTACAAAAGTCTGTTTTGTCTAAGACTTTTCTCTGTAGACTGTAGAAACGCGGATGTTGGGAATATAAATGAGAAGGCGATTCCATTCTCAAAGCACAACCCAAAGCCCTTAGTCACAGAGTCTCATACTAACACAGCACAAATTTACATGATGTCACTGACTGCTGAGTCCCAGCCCTCTGCTTTATCTAAAAAGGGTGGGGCCTGAATGCCCCAATGTGTTCAGATTATGAAAACATTCATTGTGTTGCTGAAATTTGCCATGTGACTACTAAGGTCTGTTTTGGAGACAGATCACAGAGGAAGCAGCCCATACAGAGACAGGGAATACTTATGCACATGGTACTTCGAGGAGCTTACTATACTGGGAAAGCCCCTGCTGAGATGAACATATAGCACCTTCTAGTGTGCATAATTACACATTGCATGCAGCTGCCTGGGTTTTTGTGCATGAGTCAGGGTTTGGTACTTTGGATTCTGCTGTAGAGCTGAAAGTGCACAAAGATGTGAAATCTGAAATGATAAATAAGTCATATTTAATAGACAATAAAAAGCATCAATGTCTAATTAAATTTTGTTGTTGTTTTTTACTACTATATAGTAACAGGTCCAATTTGTATGCTCCAGTCTAGCACAGGGAGAGCATTTCGTCTTTAGTGGAGGGAGACATTTGAAATCGTATTTGTCAGGGTTCACCCTGTCAGAACATATTAACTCTCTGTGCTCATTTGTCTGGCCTTAGGGCTTGTTGCAAAATGTGTGCCCCTCGCTGCCCTGCTTTGGTGCACCATATTCCATTATCAGATGTGATTTTGAATATTGAATGGTAACCTAGGCTGATCCTAAAATGACTTTTTAATGAAGAAAAGCTATTGGATGTGTAATTTGGCACAGTTTGGGTCTAATCTGTCCCTGGCACACTGCCCATTCACATTAAATTGAGCTTTTTCTGTATTCTGAAGCAAGATTTCATTGCATTTATCCATGTCTGCTCATTTTGTAATAAAGTCCTGGTTTGCTGCAGGTCTATGGATCAGAAGCGGTGCTGGATACATTAAAAAAGAGGGCACTCAGATGACATGGAGTTTTGTGGCTCCAAATTTAGGATACTGGCTTGCAGCATTTCCCTCAACCTCAGGTGAGGACAGCAGCAGTTACATGGCATGTTATGTTGTATGACAAATAAGAGACATTTTGAGGATATACTTAATATGTTTAAGTTTCGTATTTTTCTGGATCAGTAAACATTAAATTACACAATGAATTAATTTAGATTCAAATTTTGTTTAATATCCATTTTCATCTTTTTATAACATTAATTTCTAAACATGGTTGGTTTAATTTTTTAATGCTTAAGAGATGGGGAAATAAAAATGCTTTTTGTGTTGAAGGAACAGGACTGAACACCTCTGGTCTGAGAGACATCACTACCTACCACACCATTTTCCTGCTAGCGATTCTGGGTGCCATGGCCCTGCTAGTGCTTATTCTGCTGTGTTTACTACTGTACTACTGCAGGTATTTTCGCTCTGTGTGCATTTTTGTTGTGTGCCCGAAAAAGTGATAGCTCATCCTTGTAGGCTTGGCCGTAGCAAGTTTTGAATCAACTAAGGCTGCCCCTAATAGTAGACTAAACGTTAGTCGACTAGAAGAGGCTTAGTCGACCAAAATTTTAGGGATGCAACGATACCATTTTTTCAGAACCGATCCGATCCGATACCAAAAATTCTGAGTATCGGCCGATACCGATCCGTACCGATACCAGCGCAGTTTTTTTTTAATCAAGTAGAATTTCTATTACTCTGTGTTAAACTGATAAGAACTGAAAAAAAAGAAAAACACCAACAAAAAAATATATGATCATAATCTGACATAAATGCTATTATAAACTAGATTAGTGGATAATTCAGCAATAAAATTTAGTCTAGAAAAATCACGAGTGCACAATTAATTGTATAAAATCTGAACATTTTGTGAAAAAAATGTTTAGTGGAGAACAAATTAGAGACAATAAGTGTAACACTAAATCTGGTAAAACTTTACACATTGCTCTTTGTATTGTTGTAAAATACATTCATGAAAAACAAGATAAAAATAGCAATTATTTTATATCCTACTATAAAATTTAGACATTTTTTAAATGTATAGCACAGCTGTTTAATAAGGTAGCAACATAATAGATAGGACAGGACAAGAACGGCTATTAATAATCTTTCATTTCGTCACTGTATTATGATATGAAAGGCTCCAATACATCGCGGCACAAAGCGCTTATGCGCATCCCGAGCGCAGAATGATGCGCTTGAAGCAACATGAGTCACAGCGCGCAGCGCGTCGAGTCCGCATTGAAAAGTTTAAAGCACAAAGAAAATACATATGATGCATGGTGTATTATACAGTATCTATCTATGCAATAGTCTATTCAGCATTTTCTTTGAAATTTCAGTTACTGTGCGCGTGAAGAACAAATAGTACCTGACTTTACTCCAGTGTTGTGATCTAACAGACACCCGGTAGAAAGTAACATGATTAAGGTACAGCAATAAAGTCCAGCAAGATAAAGTTGTTTTATGTGAAACCATAGACCTTTATCTACAGATCAATTATAATAATAGTAACATTGAATCATCTTGGAGAGAGTTTCATCGTGTGTTCTGTCATAACCGGACGCGACGCGCTGTTTGAGTGCTGAATGAAGAATGATTGACAGCCGCAGCTGAGGGAAACGTTTACGTGATCTTGAATTTAACACTTAAATATTAATTTATATCTCACATTATACTATATAATGGCTTTAGAACACTTAAAATATTGTGCACGAAAACTTATGGTGCTTTATAATGTTTGTGGGGCTTAACAATAACACTGAATAGTATACGCACAATATCGGATTTGGATCGGCCTTGTCTGACCGATACCCGATCCGCCAAAAATGGCAGTATCGGAGCCGATTCCGATACTGAGTATCGGATCGGTGCATCCCTACAAAATTTTATTAGTAGGTTAGTCACAGAAAAAAAACTAGTGACGAAGTCTGTGAGAGGGACAGATTGTTAACAACGGTTCTTTGTGATAATTACAGTACGTCGGGCAGGAAATCCAAACGTTAAATATGCATGACATGGAGGCGCCGGCGCGATCACTTGCATTTTTTCTGAAAACTGTAAAGGGTCTACTTTTATTTGTGTAAACTCACAATAACAAGAAAACGTGCTTTTATAAAATAAAGAAAACAAACAGGATGCGTTTTCTGCTGTCTAAGTCTCTGTGAACTGAAGCGCTTAACAAAAATGAACTCAGCGTATAGGCTACTTGCCTGACAGACATGAGAAATATATCATTAGACAGCTTGAAATGTCTACTGTTAAATGAACCAATTCAAAATGAAAAGAAGAACTTTCTGCTTATGTAATCCGTATGAAAGATACATTTCTCTCTATAGGCGCATCGTGAAATTCATCTTTGCAGCCAACACTGACTCAACAATAGTTTATTAACAAATAAATAAAATGTCTCCTTGCTATTTTTTCCGACATATTCATTGCTTTGCAGCAAGCTTTATGTGTGCGCTTGAGCGCGGAATAGGCTATATTAAACGCTCTTTATGGTTTAGTATATTCTCCTCAGTATATATTTAATTAAAAATAAACATGTGATTAGTCGATTAATGGCTTAAATGAACGACTACTTGTCGTCTAGAAAAATCTTTAGTCGGGGGCAGCCCTAGAATATGTCATGGCAAGATCAGTTCCATGAGCAAATTGAGCAAGACACTAAACTTCATTTGTATTTGTCTTTTGGCAAAACTGTTCCCATTTTTCATTAGCTGAACTCAAAGATCTAAGACTTTTTCTATGTACACAAAAGGCCTATTTCTCTCAAATATTGTTCACAAATCTGTCTAAATCTGTGTTAGTGAGCACTTCTCCTTTGCCGAGATAATTCATCCACCTCACAGGTGTGGCATATCAAGATGCTGATTAGACAGCATGATTATTGCACAGGTGTGCCTTAGGCTGGCCACAATAAAAGGCCACTCTAAAATGTGCAGTTTTACTGTATTGGATCTTGGATCTTGGATCTTAAAGTCTTAGATCTTTGAGTTCAGCTCATGAAAAATGGGGGCAAAAACAAAAGTGTTGCGCTTATAATTTTGTTCAGTGTGTGTGTGTGTGTGTGTGTGTGTGTGTGTGTGTGTGTGTGTGTGTGTATGTATATATATATATATATATTAGTGGTGGGCCGTTATCGGCGTTAAAATGCTGCGTTAACGTGAGACTCTTATCGGGCGATAAAAAAAAAATATCGCCGTTAATCTATTCTCAAAGTTGGGTTGGGAGCTGGGTCTATACTACGCAAGCTGTGATGACTTTCACCTTGATATTTTAGCGCGGATGTATACCTAGCCGAATTCGGTTTGGTGCTCGGTATGCATTTTCAAACCGAACGGTTCATTGGATCATTTTTCCTGCCGACCAAAATTTCGTTATTTCAAATGTAGGCGCGTGGCAAGCGCGCTCATAATGTAAGAGACGCTGGCGCGACCACAACATTGTCTGACATCAAATGGCAAACGAAATGTAAGCGGAACGAAACTGAGCTACTCCTTATTGTGTGGTTGACGGACCGTTGTTTATCAGTTTGGACCAAAGCAGCGCGAGCCGATCTTGATCATGCGACACTGTTACTACACAGCGCTAAGAGATCCAGTAAAGAAAGCATTTGAATTCGCCACAGAAGTAATAACATTGCTGCGAGATCTAGTGAGAAACATTCACATTTCTCCGTTATTAACGGATCAAACAGTGCGTGGAAGCCAGGAAGAAACATTGTGCCATGAATGAACTATCCGGTGTCCACAGATCTGCAACATTTACCATGGATTTACTGTAGTAACACTGCAACCATGGAAGTTTGGCAGGAATAGTAGGCTATAATGCTTTCAAGTAACATTACGTTGGTTTTATTTTGACATTATGAATAAAATTGCTGCCCTCAAATGTTAATCTGAACTAAAAATAGACCTTTGTTTATAACTACTACAATATTAGGCTACATTTCATTTTTTCCAAGGAGCTGTTTTGTTTTATATGCTCATAAGAAGAGTCTATTATAGCTCCATCATAGCTCAAAGTAAAAAAAAAAAAAAAAAAAAAATTCATACTTTATTATGTTAGTTTTAATAATAATAAAAAAAAACTCTGGCATTTCTTCACAAGTACTTTTAAATGTCACTTTGTATTTAAGAAACACGTGCCCTTTATTTGGGTAGCACACATATTCTGAATGCCTTCGGCAGAATTCAAATTAGCCATTTTAATCTAGATTAATCTAGATTAATTCCAAGATTACAGTGAGATTAATCTAGATTAAAAAAATGTATCTATGCCCACCACTGATATATATATATATATATATACAGTACTTGGTGGGATATAGCTAACAGATATTGTTATTATTTTTCCAGGAGGCGATGTCTGAAACCTCGGCACCATAGTCGGAAAATGCACCCCTCATCCACTCTGGAGAGTTCAAAGAGAGACCAGGGCACATCCACTTCCCAGCTCAATCTCATCAGTGGTGGACACGTGGAGACAGCCTCATCGGCCGGTGACCATGACGGCATCAAATCTGAACTTTCCTCCAACCGTGATCTCCACAGCTCTCGAGAGGACTTCTTCAAACATGGCCCCACCCAGAGGCAGCGCAACTCCAGGATGAATGCTGACACAAAGCGAGGAGAGAGCTTCCCATTGAAGGCCACTCACTCTTCAAACTCAGGAACTCGAAATCCGCTTCTACAGGACGACTATAGCAAAGGTTACAGCTCTGCTGAGGACTCCGATGAGCGCAGATACCATCACCATAATGCTAAAGACAACCAGGGCTATTCGTCAGACCCACCGTCTCCACCTCCACTTTTGCCACCGTTTGCTGGTCACTATCAGGATCACAGTCAGGACAGCAAACCTCCAGAGTATTATGCATCGGCAGGGGATCCCCTCACTCGGCCCAGTTCCGTCAACACCCAGCCTGGCCAGCTGATCTTCTGTCACTCCATGGAGCAGATGAAAGAGAGCATGTACCACAGCATGGTGCCCACACTGGTCATCCCTGCACATTACATGCATATGTCCTCTGACCTGTCAGCTGTGGAGCAGGCCATGGAAAGGCAGCAACAGCTGCAGCATGATATGGAGGGCATCCAGGTTAGCATGACACTGCCACGGCAACAGGGTCAACACCAAAAGCAACAGCAGCAGCAGCCCAGGCAAGAAAAGGAAGAGTCTAGCCAGCAAGCAGAGGGACCTTCAGAGGAGAACTGGGGATCTGAACAATCCACTGCCCCCGTCCGTATTCCTGTCCTTTTCAATGACTCCACTATTGCACAAATGAATGGAGAGTTGCAAGCAATGACAGAGAAGAAGCTGCTGGAGTTTGGGGTAAAGCCGCACCCCCGTGCATGGTTTGTTTCCCTTGATGGCCGTTCAAACTCTCTTGTTAGACACTCCTACATTGAGCTGAGCAATGAAGCCTTGCGTGCACCCGTGGGCCCCAGCAATCTAGCCCAGGACCACCGTACTAAAAGAATCCCCATGAGTTCAGGGAAATCTACTCACCGAAAAACAAAAGAGGAGGGCAAGGTGAAGGAGGGAGGTGAAAGAAAAGCTCATGGAAAGATTTATTCCAAACTTCCCGTTATCGAAACGCCAGATTCGAGCAGTGAGGGCCATTCAGCCGTGTACTCACCTGAGGAGAACTCCACAGCACCACTGCTTGACGAGACCTCGGAGTCCAGAGGTGGGACGTTTCCTCGTAAGGGCCGCAGTCGTGACAACAGCACCCGCAGTAGTGCCAGCGAGGTCCACAGAGACTCTGTCACCAGTCCTGATGATGACAACGAAGCCGACGACAAAGATGACGACGGCGAGAATAAGAAGAGCCCCTGGCAAAAGCGTGAAGAGAGGCCCCTCATAGTGTTCAATGTCAAGTAACTCACAGGCTGTCCAGGACTGATTATGGCACCGTCTTGGCTATACCCTTCTTTTGCATAGATACTCAGTAGTGATGAGGTGTAAAGATGCAGAGCTGGAGAAAAAAGTTGGATGAAAAGCACAATAAGAGACATGGCACTTACCTGAGTGAGGTATCTGTTCCAACCATCAAGACTAGGTACCAAGAATTAGCACTGAATGTCGCTTGTAATGAAGCGTCTGAAGTCCTCACACTCTCTTAGATGTCCTTTAGATGGTTTAGACATCTGATGTTGTTCTAGCAGCAGTTCATGAGGCCAGAGGGAGTCGTAACTTTGAATCTGCACTTAAGATGTTGTCTCGCTTTCCTTAAGTGATGCCCGTTTTTTGTAAGAATTACCATGAGCCATTTTAAAACTGACTTTGGGAAGCAATCCATAAGCCTTAAAAAGCTTTTTCCTTTTCAAAAGAAATATGAATGGAAATGAATATAAATTTGATATTGATGAAAGTATGGGCTGTTGTAAGAATTGAGAGATTTTATCAGTTTAGATTTCTTTTATTGTAGTGGTTTACTTAAACATTTAATTTGTTTTGTGACTATGTAGACCTGAACCATTAAGATGTGTGGAAATCGTACATTTCACAAACGGGTGAAATGGTTGCTAAATAAATTTGTGTTTACTCCTATGTGACTTATTGAATCCTAGTGGTTGACAGATAATGACACTGTATTTTGTACTGTTGGTAAAAGTTCCCCTTTTGTACTTATCTAAAACCAGTGTTGCCATTTAAAAAAAATATGTTTAAGCAGACTGTTTTGGCTAGGAAAGCTACTTTTAGATATGAATAAAAGGTTCTGCTTATATACAGAACACATTTTGTACTCTGAATAAGCCTTCCTGTTGGATCAGTGCAGCAATAGGAATTGTGTTTTGAGGGACTTACCTTGGACACCTGTGAAAATGTTTTCAGACTAATATTTGCTGCATTGCATCAGAATTTTTTGCCATAAATAAGAACCACTGCAACTGTTAACTGTGGAAGTAAAAAATGGAACCTTTTTTATGGAGTTTTTGTGTGTGATTGAAGATAGAGATTGTGCTTTTATATGGATGTGCATGGATGAATGTACGCAAAAAAATGGTCAATTATTGCTTAAGCGCTCTTATTAAACTCTGTGAACCACTTATTTGTAAATAACATCTTAGTAAATGTACACCCTCACTTTTGTTTTATGGATTTTATTTTTGTCTGATTATTACCAATCACCTTCGGGCTCTGGTTCCTGGACAAATTATTCATATCACGCTTGTACCTGTTACTTTCGTTAAGTAGTTGACATTTTATTGTAATACTGACTTTAAGCCTTGCCCTCATAACCTGTGAAGCATTAGCCAATTACCATTGAATACAATATACACTCAACGAGAACCTACCATGCATGTAGGCTACCGACAGAAGTCTCTCACCATTCCTCTTCAAATGAACTGCTGAATTTTCACAAGTGCCCTCAACTTCCTGGAAAGTGTATAGATTGTTTTAGAGATGTTCCTACATCATTACTTAAGTAATGTTAAAGAATTTATTACATTATATTATATTATATTATATATTAATGGTTACAAAATACATTTTGAAAAACATTTTGCATTATAATCTTATCATTTGGATCTGTACATCACCTGTAAAGTTGAGATTTTCACATAAAAGCATTTGGCAACTGAATTTGGAGCAGTTTGCGGTGCACCCCTATTCTTGTTTTTGGTTTTACTTAACATAAACTAAATAAATATTTTTTTTATTAAATATTGTGTCTACATATGACTAAGCATTTGTCCTCTGGGTGTGGGCTATGGGCAGTCACTAGGTGGCACAATGTTACAAGGATTTGTAATTATAAAATCCAATATAATGGTCTTCTATGGGTTCTCATCATTTTTGGGAATATCGACACACATTTTACGTTTTTAAAGTAATCTACGCGTGATTCAAATGTATTTCTGTAACATAAACAGAGAGTAACTACTACGCGTCTGGCGGGCACGTGTTCGGCGGCGCGCCTATCCTCGAGAGTGCGCGTCAAGCTTGACAGCATAATGCGCGCTCTCGCATTCCCCCGGATGCGCGTTTACTCAGTCTCCTCTCTCCACCCTTGAAATGAGAGAGGTACGGAGTGGAAGAGACATCGTTTTACAAGAAACCCTCCACAAACGGGCAGCCGAGATCGAGACCGCACGACAGACGAGGGTGAAGCACGAAGAGTCAAGGTGTAGCCGGGGATAAATTGATTCGAAATCAAGGTCAATTATCTCTCTAGAACAAAAACTTCCGACACGGAGAAATCACGAACCTCTGAGGATGGAGCAGGCATACGGGGCTGGCAAGGCTGGCGGCACCTTCGATCCAATTACGTTCTTTCAGCAACCGCAGACTATTCTTCGAATAGTGTCATGGGTGAGAGTGATTCTACTAATTGCGTAATTTAAGCGCGAAACCGAGTGTCATGTGATGACGCGTTAACGGCTTGTAAAGCTTTGCCGCCTAAATGCACATCTCGCGCGCTAATCTGCGCGCTCGCAAATCATTTCTTCAATTTAATTTTTCAGATGTTTTTTTTTTAATTACACAGCTCTCTGGAATACGTGATTTTGATTGTTAATTCGTGAAATTCAGCATACAAATGTTGCTGTAAACAACCATTGTTTAGAGCAACACTGTATAACTAATGGACCAGATCATCTTATAGGCTATAGCCTACTATAAGATCACCTAAATAACTATACTTGTCCTGTAGCTCAATTTCATGGATTTATTTGTAAATAGAGAGTTTGATCATGACTCAGACCTCAGCTGTAGAGAATAACACAGTCTGACACATCTAGCTCAAGAAGCTCAGTATTCATAAAGGAAAAGTGGATTACTCTACCTGACAACGTCTGCCTCTTACCTTTACAAGAGAGATTTCTGACTGCATGTTAACTAACTGAACAATTTTAACACTGCTTATTTGATCATGTATTTCCTTAATCATATCTGAACTCAATCAAGTGGCTCCTGGTTTGTTTAAAGATGTGCCTCTTGCATGAATGAGCATGTGTGCACTGTTTGCTGATAAAACGTTTTGTGGAGAGAGAGAGACACATGGTGAGGGGGTGGTGGGAGATTATAAGAGGGTGGCTGATTTGGGGGAGGGGTGGCCAGGTGTCTGAAGTGGTGATTATTAAGCCACAACTATAGGTGGTATCATACAAGAATTGAAATTATTTACCTGTGAGAATCGATACATTTGCCTTTATAATGAGTTTGTAATATGACCACTGACTCATTCATTGCTCATTTATAAAAATACAAAAAAAAAGACATTTCTTTTTAATGGAAATGTCTATAAAACAATTCAGTGGTGATATTCTGCATGGAGGCTTAGAAAGCTCCACTGAGCCACATTCAAATCTTAGACCATTTTTTTTAACGCAAATGAGAATAGCTAATTATCTGAATCTGACAAATAATTTGTTGTAATTTATTTAAATAAAAACAAATTATTGTTATTTATTTTATTTTTAACATTTTAGTATTAGTGTTTTATACTGGTGTTGTGTATTAATATTATTAGTTTAATAAAAAAATATTTTTCATACCTTTTGTATTTTTAATCACATTTGTTATTTAAAAAATATTTATTTTTAGCTTTAATGAATTGTTTTATTATTTCCGTTTTAGTTATTTTAGTTACTCTACTTATTAGTAATTCTAACTTATTATATTAAAGTTCGTTGCCAAGGCAACTTTTCTAATTTTACGTTTTTTTTATTATTATTTAATATTTAAAAAAACAAAAATCACCTTTTATTCAATTAACGAAAATTTTTATTTTTAGTTAATGATAACAACACATAAATATTATGAAACCCCTAAAGGCACATGGTGAAGGAAAAAAAATATGAGATGGGAGGGAAAATTATGTCAACGATCTTGCGTTGCCTCGCAAAATGTTTTGCGTTCCCCTGATTAACTTTGAGATTTATATTTAAATACTTTTGCAGCAATCATGAATGTCTAGAAAAGTCATGGAAATGTATTGATCAGAAAGGGTTGGAAGGTTTTGGCTGTATTGGATACATCTGTGCGATATATATTGTTGGTCAGGGTGACTATGTTGGAGCTTTTTATCCTGAATGTTAGTAGGTAAGCTGAATTACGCTGAATTACTTAAGTCGCTTTAGTTATTGTTCCTCTGTTTGTTTGAGTATCCCGAGATCAACCAGTACTGTGAGATGGAGGTGGGATTTCCTCTTTTTCCAGCCAACGGAGGATAGAGAGAGTGTTCGGGCAACCTGCATACATGTATGCACAGAAATGACACCCTTCACCTTTAAGTGGCGTGGATGTGTGTGTGTGTGCAGTGCTGTATGGAATCTTCAGGATGGATTGGAGGTGTATTTGTCTGATTCATACTCTGATTGGCTGAGTGAATGCTGCTCCATTGGCATGACAACAATCAGAGACCTCAGGCTGGATACTAACAGGCTCACTATGAGGAAAATCAAAATAGATGAACAGTAAAGGCATTAATTGGATTGCCTCTAGAATATTTATTTGAAACCTTTCATTTATCCTGATAACAGTGTCTCTTTCCACTTTCACTCATGATTCAGATCTGGTAGAAAATATGATGATGGATAGACTTGGAGTCTTTCCTCATTGCTGTTTGTAAACAGAGTCTCATTTTAAAATTGATGATCTTTTGGATCTTTGACTTATGTGAGCAGTCTCTTTCACACAGGAAACCCACTGACAAATATTTCACAGAAAGAGCTTGAAAACATGGGTGATGAAAAACCTCTTGGCAAGAATAAGCAGCAGTTCATTCATTTATTTTCCCAAGCTGCCATACTGTATTCAACCAGCATGTCTGTTTCTGTGAAACAGAATTACCTCATAATTTTCCAGCTCGTCTGTTGCAATTGTTCTCTTTTTTTTAAAGGATATATATTATAATCAGAACCCTTCCTGCCTGACCAGTCCTTTACAGTGCGCATGTGATGCTTTAAATATAGCACAGTCGTTTTACTGTTGTCCGTTATGGGACTAATGGCACAGTTGAATACTGCTGCAGGGTGACACACACACTCTCCATTTCTCTCCATATGTCCACCTTTTTTCCTGCACAGTTACTACGTCAAGGGGGAAAACATGGTTTACAGAGCCTCTTTATCTCTCTAACATTATTATCATAGTTTGTGATTCATTTATTTCCTGGCAGGATTTTTTCATTTCTGGTTGTTGTGATATTCTTGCAATGGATCACTATTAACTCATGCATTAGCCTAGCTCATATCTAATCCACATTTATACAATATTGCACTCTTATTCTGGATTCAAGTCAGTATTTAAAACAAAAAAGCTACGTAGATTCAATGTGTTTAATGAATAAAAATGAGAAAAATTAACACAATAATAAAAATAATAATATTAATTTACATGCATCGATATAATATAAAAAAAATACATAGAAATACTGGATATACAGTAGGAGTGTCACGATATACTGGGATTGACAATAATTGTGATATTTAAAAAATGAAATATCTTTAGGTTGTCGCAATATACCGATATTGAGAATGTAAAGCTGACGTCACTCAGTGTTGAATTCTGGGTAACTGTCTTGTTTAGATGCCATATTAGGAGGATTGTGCTGCCTTTCTGCTTTATTTAATTTAATGCAGTCAGTGTTTTCATTTTCTGTCATGATTGTGAAACCCTCGCGCAGAAAGTCCACAAGTGAGATTCATAAGAGTAATAAACCCTATGACATTCCAGAAAAACCCTAATATGGACAAAGACATCCATAGTTTACCTGTGTTCTTCAAGCCATCTTGGGTATTTTCATAAGGATTATGTATATTTACAATGCAATGCCAATCAGCGTGGCCTTTATCACTGTATAGAATACTATAAAATAATATAATAATAATCATTCTGTGATAAAAAGCCTTTTGAATGCAATGGTGTGATTCTTTTTAAAAAGAAAAAAAACAAAGAAAGTAAAGATGAATTTGACGGCTGGCATTATATTAAGACTGCCACATGGACTAAAGTGAAGGTTTAGAGTGATGATGCAAACATATCATTGATTCTTGAATCAGTTCAATTAAATGGACAGTTTTAAGTTTGAACTGATTTAAGTTTCATAGGGGTCATATGATGCGATTTCTTGTTTTTCTTTAGTGTGTTATGTAGCTGTTTGTGCATGTATAAGATCTGCAGAGTTACAAAGCTCAAAGTGTCAAACCTAAAGAGATATTCTTTATAAAAGTTAAGGCTCAATGCCTTCCTAAAACGCTTCGTTCAAACACCCCCCCCCCCCACCCCCCACACACACACACACACACACACACACACACACACACACAAATCTACATCAGTGTGTGAGGGCAGAGTTTCATAACACCGCCCAAATGTATACGCAAAGAAAGAAGAACTTTTATTCTCGCTGTGTTATTGTTGCCGCCGGCGCCCCCATGTCGTGGAGATGCTGTGTTTTTCGTTGCGAAAGCCAAAGTACTTTGTTTGGCCTTCCAAAAGAGGACACAATTAGAAAACAGTGCTTAAGCTTTATTTACAACACTGTTCGAGAAAAGTACAACTAAAATTTTCGACTGTGTGCTGCGCATTTTTCGGAGGACTGTTTCCAGAACCTGGGAGAGTAGCTACTACAAGGCCGGCTGGGCACAAAGGCTGATTCTAAAAAGTGGGGCAATTCCATCTTTGCAAGTACAGTCTGGCGCTTCTGACTCACAGACACAGCCTGTAAGTACGTTTTCATATTTTAAGAATTTGCTACTGACTATTCAAATGCGAGTTTTGAGTAATATAGAGTAGCGCTTGCTTTTCAATTCTACGATCACAAATGCAGACATAGTTTTATGTTTACATAGTATATAGTGTTCTCACACCCGTAGATTGCGTGACGTGTAAAAAGACATTATAAGACGAATAAGTCATTATAATCAGTAATTTATGTCCCTAAAGAAATACAACCTTACAAATACTATCTGCTCCAGTCGCTATGACAAAACTTTCCGTCACACGCTTTAGGTTTTTGGGCCAATCACAATGCACTGGATCGCTGGCCAATCAGAGCACACCGCGCTTTTCAGAATGATGAGCTTTATAAAAATCAACGCGTTTCAGAAAGGCGGGGCATAGAGGAGCAACAATAATGTTTTTTTTTTTTACCTAATACTGCGTAAACACATTGCATTAAAGGTTGTATCAGTGATTTCAGGCCCAAATTTTTTTTATCACATTCATCTAATCTTTCCTAACGATCCGCTAGCTGCCCGCCCCATAAGCATGCCTTCAAAAAAATGCGTCTCTGTAGGCAGCCTAGGCTCTGAGATCTGCACACAAAAACAATTGGGTTCACCAACCACTCAAAACCAAAACAAATAGTGTTCCAACCAATCACCGACAGGGGGTGGGTGTTGTGAGGTTTTGAGCCAACTTCTTCTTCAGCTCCGACTTCGCGTGCAGCCGTGCACAAGCGCAAAACCTCACAACACCCTCCCCCTGTCAGTGATTGGTTGGAACACTATTTGTTTTGGTTTTGAGTGGTTGGTGAACCCAATTGTTTTTGTGTGCAGATCTCAGAGCCTAGGCTGCCTACAGAGATGCAGTTTTTTGACGACATGCTCATGGGGCAGGCAGCTAGCGGATCGTTAGGAAAGATTAGATGAATGTGAAAATGTTTTTTGGGGGCCTGAAATCACTGATACAACCTTTAAATTAAATACACAAAATAATGTTCTTATTAGAACCATCATGTGACCCCTTTAAGAATATATGTCATATTCAGGGGCACCGTAACAGGGGGGAAGATTAGGACCTACTTACAACCCCCCAACCACAATGGCGCCCCTGATCAAAGTTGATACAATATATAAGAATATACATCAGCATGTTTGCTATTTTAGTTTTTATCAGAGGCACTATTACAATATCTTTAACATGAAGCAAGCTATTTTGCAAATGTACCAGAGCATTTACCAAAGCAGTATGATTTAATTTTCCTGTTTATAGCACAGCAGACCTATTGCTCTACTGTACATATGACTGATGTTTATAAATATCCTAATCTTGTTTCTTCGGTCAGTGTTGCTGCATGGACGCATGATTTCTGAATACTGTGAAACGATGGTAAGGTTGATTGTGTGGGGAAGCGCTATAGATGTATAGGTGGTCTTCATCTGTAGTCTTATGACTCAGTCTCTCTCTCTCTCTCGTGATCTCTCTTTCCCCGCATAGTGAACACAAGGTCAGGGAGATTAAAAGCGAGGGATTGGAGGGGGAGGGGAGAGTGAGAGGCAAAGCTCGGCAGGCATGTAATAGACTGAGAAAAAGACAGAAAATTATATATTTTTAGTTGTCAAGAAGACATCCTCACACCATCCAGACCATCAAAGACATGGAATGGTTGCTCTTTTTCATGCAATTAATTACAATAAATGGAAGCAAGCTTCAAAATGAATGCAAATGCACTATAAAGCGATCATGAAAGTGGTCTATATGCCTTTTGCAAGTTTGCTAAGGTAATCTGAAGCCTTGTGTAATAAAAATACAAAAATGTAAGTCTATATTCACTGACTCAAGAATTGGATTAGTCTGAATTCAATGATTCAGACTGAACTGGGTCAAATGATTCATTAAAAAAATACATTTGTTCATAACAGAATCATATGTTATGATGTTAGAGCATCACTGATGAGCTGTAGATTAGTTTTACTTCATTGTAGGTTTCCTATAATCTGTCATTGTCTTGGCCACTATCTAACATTACACAACTGGCTACAGGAACACCACTGTGCTTTGTATAAAGAACCCTGATGAATAACTAGACAGCTCTATTTGACTGTATTTCTCCTCCTCTCAAAGTGTTGATTGATTTATTGGTGGATGAGCCATGGGTGCTGGCTCTAAAATGGTGCAAGCATAAACCAGCCCCAGCTGATATGTCTGGATGATTGAAGAACCATAAATTACATTGAGGACCAATGAAAACCAATAAAATTTGACACACCAAACTTGTGGGAGGTGCTAAACTCTACAAAATGTGACATGTATATAATATTTAGGGTAGCACTTTATTAATCCACTGTAGGAAATTGAGGCAAATAACAATACAATACAATACAATACAATACTGCACAGTATGATATAACTCAAAACATAAACAGAGAATATAAATTAAATGTATTCTAAAATGCTTATTAATATTATTGTAATATCAATATGCAAGCTTGTGAAAATAATGTGTATATATAGAATATGTATAGAATATGGACAGTTTATGCTTTTATTTAAAGAGACTAGACAACCTCATTGTCACAAGATAAACAAAAAAGACAATTTTTTTCAAAAAAACATTTTAACAAGTAATACGTTTACAAATGATCACTGTTTAAAAAATGAAAACATTCAAATGGCTTGTTTCGCATTCACACATGTGCCTAAAACATTCCAATCAGGTTGAAAAAAAGAGCATGTAAAACTCTGCTCCTGATGATCACAAGATCAGGATCCCGTGTGCTGCCTGTTACAATGCTTGCTTTCATGCACTCATTCGCCATGGAGCCTTGTAATCCAGACAGCTAATTAAAAGCATGCAAAATACTTGACCAGTAGCTCCTTAAATCCACAGACTCAGAGAGAGAAATGTATTATTAAAAAAAAAAAAAAAAAAAAACCTTCTACAAGAACAGCAACATTGTCATATGGACAATCAGTCAGCAGTGATACTGCTTTGTCATGATGATATCTTGTGGCGCATATATAACCGTGACAATACTGCGGCTAACCTTACTGTGACATCCATGTTCACAATCTTGTCACGAACATGGTCGTGCTGTATGGTTGTGATTCACTAAAAAGGGCTCCAGCTCATAGTGTAATTAGTTCATGAATCAGACTACATCGTGTGTATGTTTTTTTCCATTCGTTCCACTTGGACAACTCGATAGATGTTTCTTGGCATTAATTTTGGGATACATCGTCTTTTTATTGCATCACAGTCAATACAGACTGCAAACCTACTTTCACAACTCCAGAAATGTTTTCTATGTGTTCTAAAGACGCTCACTTTCTAAAATGCGATGCAGGACTGTTATGCCAGGTACAGACTACACAATATTTTTGTCTGTTACAATAGTCACTGTGTCAGATTATGCGATTTTGACTTCTAAATTCTTGCTGTGTCGTGCATAATTAACATGTCAGACTACACGTTGCTTTCCGACCAATCATCGCTTGCCGTCTTTAACGATGTATGTAATGTCAAGAAGCCAGAACGAGTGACTGACTTCCCAAAACAAGAGCGTAAACAAACAATGGTTGTACTAGCTTAAAGTGCCCCATTATGCTATTTTAAAGGCTCCTAATTTTGTTTTGGAGGTCTCCTACAACAGGTTTACATGCATCAAAAGTCAAAAAACAGTTTCATTTTCTCACAATATTCATTGCACATCACCACATTTTTCAACGATTCTCAATGACTCGACGGATGAATCAGTCTCTCTAAATCCCTCCTTTCTCCGAGCCTGCTCTGCTCTGATTGGCCAAATGGCCCAGTCTGTTGTGATTGGTTTACACTACTTAGTTTGAGGTACATTATGAGATGTTGCAACTGTAATTCCTCACCATCAGCATTAACAAGTGTATGTCCATCAACAAACCGATGTGTATATTTATAATTTGTTGTGGTGCACATGCGAACTGTATCAATAACGGTGCATATGTTCGCCCAGCACTAACGTGATTGACGGATGTAACGTAAACATTTTAAAACAACTCTTGCTCCATCCTTTATCTTTACTCAAAGTAGTAAGAACGACAGACAATCTGCATTAATAGACACAGTTTAGGTAATAGTGGCCCACAGCTGCTTAGTAAGTATTTCAGTAAGAGTAAAAACATGAGTTAGTGGGTTAGATGGGTACTGAACCATCTTTCAAGAGCAAGCGTTTTGCGAATCCCGCGTTTTGAGAGATTTGAGGGCTGGACAACGTACAACATAGGGGGCATTATGCAAATGTATTTTCTAGTGACGTAAAACCGTCACGCAGTAGGATTTAAAATACAAACGACTCGTATAGGCAGTTCAGAGTTGATTCTTTCTTTTGAAAGGCAATAACTATTTATCGTGCAGTTTCGGCTTTACAACTTTGCAGAACGTTTACATTCACAAATAGCTGTATTACACACTGCATGAAAGGAAATATTTGAAAAACTATAAAACAGGCACTTTAATGCTAATTCCAGTACTCACCGGGTTGCTGAAGCGCCTCTGCTATTGTTCGCCCAAATTTTACTTTTTTCACTCTGTTGTGGTAGTCCCTTGAGGAAACATCATAAAGATAGGAGTATTGTTGCCATAGCTCCATGAAACTTCTCTCTATTGCATAATTCCACCTAGCAGCACCAATACCATTGTCATAGATGCAGCGTCAGTTATCGTCCATTATACCATGGTCTGGGTGAATACTCGATTCTGATTGGCTGCAGGGTGTCCATTAAAAAGTGATAGAGAACACCTAGTAAAGGAGTTCTGGTGAAACTGACTGTTTACCGTTCGAAATTAATAAATAAATGCGTTGGCTACATCAGCTGTGAGTAACCATAGCAACAGGCAGTCAAAGTATCTATACGGACTATAAATCGAGCGGACTATAAATATCTCCGGTTGCTAAATAAACCGTCAGGCGTAACCAGGGAAACCAAGTTATTGTTTGTAAAAACTATAGATTTCAATTGTAAAACTAATTAAAATATAAACTAATGTTTTAAAAATGTGTTATTTGGCAAGTGACCATGGTATAAGCGGGTTAATGCCCTTCGAGGTGTCCATTGTCAGGTATTAATGGACTTCGGCGGAGGCAATGGAGGTTCACGCCTCGCCGTCGTCCATTAATACCTGACAATGGACACCTTGTCGGGCATTAACCCTTACCTATGACACACTATACGTGATGAAACGCGTTTCTTGCATCCCAACGACAATTGTCGTTTATGAATCATCACGACACCCAATGTCAAGTGGATCATGCCAAAATCGGGGTCATATAGTGCAGTCTGAACCGGCCATTATGCCCAGTACACATTGTACGATTTTGGGCTGTCCCAGACAAAAGATGACTGTGGTCTTGGCTCCTAAACGGTGGTTCTACATCATACAGTGGGAGAGGGTCAAAGACGGCCGTTGTCACGGTCTTGTGACCAAAGATAGCCTGCGATCATTTTCTGACAGTTTCAGAAATTTAGCATGATCACCTCACATTGTGTTTGCTGCTACGACCTACGTCTACTGACTAGCCAATAAAAATGTAACATGAAATGCAAATTGATCAACACAACGTTGCGCTAAGACTTAAAACTCCTTACCTCAGGTACCATTTGCAAAATTGGTATGCCATGTTGGCCTCTTTTCCCTAGCCATAACCACGTCCATATTCTCCTCTTTCGCTTCCTCCTCAGCGCACATAAAAAACACAATTGCCAAAGTGCGATTCATCTTGCTCTTTATTTACTACTCGCTCACTAGCTCATGCTGATGATGTTTTACCGTATTTTTCGGACTATAAGTCGCTCCGGAGTATAAGTCGCATCAGTCAAAAAATGCCTCATGAAGTGAAAAAAAACATATATAAGTCGCACTGGACTATAAGTCGCATTTATTTAGAAATTTATTTCACAAAATCCAAGACCAAGAACAGACATTTAATCAGGAAAGGCAAGTTATTCAACTACACAGTAGCACACAGAACAACAGACTGAATAGGTGTCCAGTATGTTAACGTAACACATTAACGCCCGTTTCACACATACTCCGTTTGTAGTGCGTATATTTTTCCGTACCCTTGTTAACAGGTCAGAGCTTTCACACTGCACGCGGTTGCAGTCCGTCGATCCGTTCCAGGTGCGGTGAGTATACAGCAGTGCAGAGATCGTTTCCGCACCGAGTCTATTTTTGCTGTGCTGCACGCGCTGAATTAAAGTGACAGCGCATGTTTCGTGGTCAAAATGAATACAGATTGACATGAAAATGTAGTAATTTCATCATAAATGCATTTAATTAAATACTAGCCTACTATTTTTCACAGTCATCTTTTTACTTCAAGCGTTGGTAAATCAAGGAAAACTACAATTTACTTCAACAAGGCGACATAATGAACAACACTCGTCTCATTTGCGGAGGTGGAAAAACAAGTTATTTGTGACATGCAAGACTTATTGTATAAAGATTTAAATTATGCAAAAGAAAGGGTATGAGTCTGCTGTTTTTGTCAATTTTAAGTTTTAATTTAAAATGTATGCGATTTTAATATAAGTGCATGGGTAAATATTTTACCACTTGCTTGAGCAACTTAATATATAATTATATAGAAGTAATGCATTGAATAATAGTTTGTTTAAATTGTGTTTAAACGTGAATACGTCTATTAAAGGGTATACGTAAAGAGAATCGCAATGCTGACAAAAAACTTTTTCTTTTTTTTTAAATAAAATTTGCTGATAACTTCTGGATTTGAAATACAATGTGTTTGGGGTTACAGCCGCGGGTCAGTTACGCACTGCAAACGCAGCTTATGTGAAAGCACTTTAGCGCGTGCTGCTCCTGCACAGCATATGCACCGCACACGCACTGCACACGTTATTCAGCTACACAATAGCATAAAGAACAAATATCTGGGAGGCTGAATAAGCTAAATTAACATAAGCCAGCGAGTCCAACAAGCAATTTACCAGTACAAGTTCACCAAGCTAGCTCCCGCGATCTCATTCCTCATCATTTTCTTCATCATCCGTGTCGCTTCTGAACAACTCCGCCAACTAGAGCGCCCCCTCGCGGCTGTAGACGGTAATGTTTTCTCTTGGTTCATCTCAGTCTGAATTAATTTTGATATATAAGTCGCACCTGACTATAAGTCGCAGGACCAGCCAAACTATGAAAAAAAGTGCGACTTATAGTCCGGAAAATACGGTAATCTTCTTGATTGTATGTGCTTGATCAAGATTAAGGTTTGAATGAGCCATTGAACCTTTATCTTAGGAGATTTAGGGTTTATTTGATTTGATGTTGCCAAACCCCTTAACATTAGTTTAATGATAAAGCTGATTCTCGGGGTTAAATCATGGGCTTGTACCTGACAATTAGGGAACAACTATGGGAGAGTTTGCTGGCAGCCAAGAGCATTTCAACTTAATTGCATGAGTGGAGTAATGATGTGCCTCTCTCGCACTCTCACACATTCAGACATATAGTACAGATGCACAGACCAGCTGTTAAAACCCTGGCATTTGTCAAAACTTGCCTTCATCCTCTTGAAGATAGTTGACTATTCCTGGAGCCAAAATGAGAACATAGGCTCATCAGAATCTAAATAGGCACTTATTATTATGGAAGTGCCAAATATACCCTAGCTTCCCTGTAGAAAACAAACCCAGAAAGCAACAAAGTGACATGAATCAATCAGTGATGTTTGTGGTGATAGATGGCATCTGCACACAATGTTTTCAGCCAGAAGTTGTAGTTGGCTGCGAGAAACAGTTTAATTTCCTTTGTTTGTATACTAGAAAAGCTGAAATCAGCACTACAGTGGACATAAATAACATTTCAACAACTTTAATTGGCTCTAGGTCTTTTGACACTGTGTTTAACTCTGGGTTAATGTTTCTTTTTAACGCTGGACTAAGACCTAAGTTATGAACCCCGGCTACAGAGGAGGGTAAAAATGCCTTTGCGGTGTAAAATAGTATATCAAATCTGCCCCAAAGTTTTTTATTATAATTATTAAATCACTGGTTCTTTTAACATAACATAACTCAGAAAACAAAACAAATTATAAAGTTCTGTTTGTGGGTATCTAGCTTACTTTCTACTAAGTGCTTTGGGCAAAATTAACTTATTTTTTATGGAATATTGCAGTATTTATTATAAATGACTGATCCATGCACCTCGTTATTGATTTAAAATTCATGTGCCCTCATATTCTTTAATGAAAATAACTTCATGGTGCAGCGACATCTTTTCCCTGATGACGTGTTTACCGGCGTGAGGGCGGGACAAACTGTCACTCACATGACATCACAGCAATAGCAAACCACAACCATCCAACAATCCAGTCAATTCCTGATCAAGTCTCACTCTACATTTTTTCCTGTTCGAGAAGCATATATATCATAATAAGGAAGAAAAGACTATCCAAACTTCTGTTTCTTGCTGACTTTACTAACAAAAGTAAAATTAAACTGACAAACATGTCCAAATCCAGTAATTTGTTCCTCCTCAAAATCCCTTCTTGTATTAAACTGGTACATTGCATTTCACATCTCCTCTGTGTACTAATCTAGCTTACACTTTAAACTTGGCATTGTGTACGAAGGATACTGATGGCTGTATGAACAATGTGAATATGCAGCAAAATAACCCAGGGTTATAAATGAAAGTGTGAAGTCCAAATTCTCATATTTTCTTTCCACGTTTTCCCTTCATGGTCTCCTTCTTTTAATTCTCCTCCTCAGATCTTTTCCATCGTGATCTTTGGATGCATTGCTAATGAGGGCTATGTGAACCGTCCAAATGAGGTAGAAGAATTTTGCATCTTTAACCGCAACCAGAACGCCTGTAACTATGCTGTTGGGATGGGATCCCTGGCCTTCCTCTGCTGTGCTGCATTTATGGCACTGGACATCTACTTTCCTCAGATAAGCAGCGTCAAAGACCGCAAGAAGGCTGTGTTAGCTGATATTGGAGTTTCAGGTAAACTGCTGATATGAATGGAAGTGTTGCATATCAATATTTTATATCACTAATAAGATACATTTACTGCAAGGCTCCTGTTGAATCTGCCTCACTTTTTTTTTTTTTTTTTTTTTTACAAACCACACATTAGATTTTATTCATTTGAACACTTATAAATTATTTTATGTGGTTCTAAGAAGGTTTTAATAATGTTTCCCATATACATTTGTTTCTAAGGTCTTCTTGGCTCAAAAGCACACTTAGAGTCTAGGGCTGCGTCCCTAAAGCTTAGGAAGCTGACTTGTTGCGTTGCTACCTTCTCAGCATGACTTAGCAGGCAGTGTTTGCGCACAAAGGTCCCTCACAAAACTGATATAGGACAAACTTCTGATGCAGCATAATGGTTTAAGGATCTACAACAAAGTAGTGAGAGCTTTGGTGATAACAAAGCAAATTTCATTACTACAATAGTAATTTCACACTAGAAATTAAATCAAATATGGAATTTTGATCAAAAACGTTCATATACACACAAACTAACCGCAACTTTCAGATGCCATCTTTATTTTTTAGCTCAACTCTCTCAGAATCAAAAGCACAGGATTGTGGGATATCATAGGCAGCGAAGGATACATCTATGCTGCCTTCAAAAATCAATCAGATGAAGGTATCTTGTTGCCTTCTACCTCTAGCTTTCGGATGCAGCAGTGATCCGAACTTCCTGTACCGCAGCATTACTTTAAGACACTGCCCTCTGTTGGTAAAATGTAACTGCTTCTAAACTTGCTGCAGTGCTGTGCTGGATTTGTGGTGCAATGGCGCCATCTATGCCTGTAAATTTAAATTGACTGTTTTGATCAGACCTTCTTTAGATTGTGAATATCACTCTGTTTTAGGTTTGTTTGTAGATCATTTTATTTTTATTCGTGTTTTTTTTTTTTTTTTTTTTTTTTTTTTTTCAATCAAAGGCATTTATTGCGCTGTTTATTGATCTGAAATTCTAAACCTTTTTCCCTTTTTTCTCTCAGCCTTCTGGTCTTTCGTGTGGTTTGTGGGATTCTGTTTCCTGGCCAATCAGTGGCAGGTGGCTAAACCAGAGGACAACCCCCTCAAAGAGGGCGGAGACGCAGCCAGAGCAGCCATCACCTTCGCCTTCTTCTCCATATTCACATGGGTCTGTACTGAGAATATTTCCATTTTAGTTACGAGGATAGGTCATTTAGAATAGGTCTTTTCTTTCAGTAAGTTTTAAGTTTGAGTTTTTTCATCTAAAATTTTAATTTCATCTAATAGTTTAAATAAATAAAATAATTTATTTAAAACTTTTTTTCAATCACTGAAAATAATTTTTAATCATTTTAGTTAACAATAACAACACTGTGACACACCAAAACCATTCAGGACTCACTTGACCAAAATGCTAATTTTATACATTTAATATATTATATTAGATATTTAAAACATATTTATATTTGTTTTAAAGTGATTACACTAACTTCTTGTAATAACTTCCAATAAAGGCAAAAATATTTCTCAAATACATTTTCATCAACTGAAAATCTCTTTCCATCTAAATATCCAGAGACAACGTTTACAGTGAAAATGATTTATCTGTGTTATCCAGTCAAAGTTCTGTTCATGTTTTCAGCAAAGCTTGTCAGCATATTTTCTCTTTCAGCTGAAAATTTGTTAGACCGCATGCCTGTCTTTCTTCTCAATGAATGACCTGTGAACATCAACACAGCTTCATTCTCTAATCTACTTTCTGTACTTTTCCAGAGAATTATTGACCCCAGTAATCTTTGCTTCACTGTTTGCATATATCCTTCTAACCTCTAATCTCTCAAAGCACTTCTCTTCCAGAAACCACCCAGCTGCATCCATAAGATTAAACCAGTGTTGTTGAAATGTTTTTCCAGTCATTCTCTCTGTTGATCGCCGGCTCTGGCCGATCTGTTTTTCTCTAGGGTGTTCTTACACTGCTGGCCCTGGAGCGCCTAAAGAAAGTCTCGTTTGAAGAGGAATACGACAAACTGTTCACCCCTCATACGCCACCTCCATTTGTCTAACATTTACCGCACGCATACTTATTTGCTTACTATGCCATAGACATTAACTACAAAAGCACCCTTCAAATCCTATAGTCACCAATGAATACCAATGAAGATATTACATGTTATCTGTTTGTTTGTTTGTTTGGTTGGTTGGTTGGTTGGTTGGTTTTTTTGCCATGTCAAGAGCCATATCAAGTGCCATATCAAGCCCTAAACCCCCTTGTATGAACTGGGAAGAGCTTCAAATAACATTTCAACACATATCTGCCTGGAATTATGAAGTTATGAAAAACATTATTTTTCTTAATTTTATAATAGTAATGGTATCTTGTCATTATATGCTGATTATCTCTTGGGGTTAAAGGTACACTTCCGTTCAGAGGTTTGGGGTCAGTGAGATTATTATAATAATTTTTTTTTTTTTTTTTTTTTTTTTTTGAAAAATACTTTTTATCATGTTAAATGTATCATGTTTTCCACAAAACTGTTAAGCAGCACAACTGTTTTCAACATTGATAATTACAAGAAATGTTTCATGAGCATCAAATCATCATATTATTAGAATTATATCTGAAGGATCATGTGACACTGAAGAATGATGCTGAAAATTCAGCTATGCCATCACAGGAATGAATTACATTTTAAAATAAATTTAAATAGAAAATTGCAATAATATTTCACAATATTACTCTTTTTGCTGTATTTTTGAGTAAATAATTGCAGCCTTGGTAAGCATAAGAGACTTCTTTCAAAAACAATGATTAATTTTACCGACCCCAAACCTTTGAAGGTGCCAGATAATCTGTTTTCTCCAGAAAATTATTATTTGATTGTTTTTTAAATTGCGGTTACAATTTTAATTGACTAGGGGGCGGCAGTTCCACATGAAATGTTCAGCTGAGCTCTTTACAGAATTGTTTTGTAACGTTATAGGTTGTCTACAAGATATCGCATCCTGATACATTGTCTGAAATACACTATTTCCCGCTCATTTGCCTCTATTGTTGCCATTGCATTTCATGATCTTATTTTTGTTTACAATTGAGCTGCTGTTGTTGCTATCTATGATGTATATTTATCCTTTGTGATAGATCTTATAATGTACTGACAGATGCTGTTCGATTAAACTCTATTAAGTTTGACTCAAGTTCTACATTTTGTTTTGGATGTGGGTTTTCTATGTGCTAGCCACTCACTTGAGCATTTCCTAAATTTATTCTTGACTCTGTTAAAGGAGAACTCCGGTCAATTTTAACATTGAGCTCATTTTTTTGTAAATTTGGAGTGCTGTCAATACAGAGAACAACGACAAAAATCGGTGTTGCCTACACCGTGTTATCCTCTTTTTAAAATGTGCACCCTGTTGACTTCAATGGGGCAATATTTAAACCTGCTTTTAGCCTCTTAACATCCTTGATGTGTCATTACAAGTGCACAGGTCATGTGAGTGATTCCTTCAGAGTGAACACGGTGAATCTGACTGCAGTAGATGTGAAAGATATGAATAAAAATGATGTTAATTCAGCCAGCGCACATACCTGTATTTACCTGTATTTTACCTGTTTTCGGTCGAAGTCCAAAGTAGTCGATTGTCGAGTTCACGCGCGTGATCATAGGTAACTAAACCTATGCGCATGAACTCGACAATCGACTACTGTGGACTTTGGATAACACATGTTGCTGCCACTGTGGATGTTAAGAGGCTAAAAGCAGGTTTAAATATTGCCCCATTGAAGTCAACAGGGTGCAAATTTTAAAAAGAGGATAACACAGTGTAGGCAACACCGATTTTTGTCGTTGTTCTCTGTATTGACAGCACTCCAAATTTACAAAAAAATGAGCTCAATGTTAAAATTGACCGGAGTTCTCCTTTAAGCTGACTAACCATCTTAATCTTGTATCTTAATCAAACTAATGTTGCTTTTCTTTCTCTTTCTCTCCCTATCTCTCTGTCCCATCCTGTCATTCTCATTCCCTCCTTCCAATTAAACTGTACATGGCTTCCTTAACTGATGCCTTCACCATCCAAACTGGAAAAAAAAAATCCTCCATTCCTGCTGCCATAATCCTGTCATTTCCATTGCTAATCCCTCTGATCCCACCCTCTAAACCTCTCCTTCCGGCATCTTCATTTTCTTAAAGGCTGGTCAAGCTTTCCTTGGATTCCAGAAGTACAAATTAGGCGCAAGCTCATCTCTCTTCTCTCAGGACTACACTGATCCCAGCCAGGATCCCGCAGGAGCACCCACTGCTGGCACGGAGTACACTGGATACACCCCCGACATGGAGGCTAATTATGACGGCTCTGGTGGATACCAGAACCAAGACTACTAAGGTCAAGTATAAGGATGTACACAAACAGCCTTAACAAGTTAGGCTGATGGGGTTGGGGAAACAAAATATGGGGTGAAAAGGACAAACATGAACTTTGGGCACTTGGGGTAGAATATGGATGCTATAATAACCAATTTATAGTGGGTTTTGGGCGTCGCAAACACTGAATGAGTGTTTCATTTAGTCTATGAAATATAATATTTTGCAGATTGGGGACTGTGGCACTAGATCTCTCGAAATGTGTTTTTGTTTTTAACAGGAAATTTTGCCTTTGGGGTTATGGGTTTGGGGACAATTGATTGGTCAGCAGTGTCCTCCTGAGCAAACTCTACAAAGTGTCCATTATAGAATACAGAACTTCACTTTGGTTTATTACACTTAATTCCAATTTGTGAAAACAAATCTAAACTAAACGGATAGAAGTTTGTCTCTAATAGGCAAAGAAGCTAACTAGATTTGGTCATACTTGTGACAAAATCTGACCAAACAAAATGTTTCTAAAGACCACAGTGTCTTTTTGTTGGTGAAGTGTAGGGTGATACAATAGAACATTACTTTAACCCTTAACCTGTCACTAGAACACATTCTCCATTGATAGCTCTCTGCTGCCATTTTGTCAATGTCCAAGGGTCTTAAATAATCTTTTTTTTAACAATATCAGGTCTAGGAATAAATCATTCTCTGCATTGTTCACATAGAACGTACAAAGAGGAGAAAAAAAGAATAGTATATAATGTAATACAGAGAGTGAAAGTAAAAGAGTGAATATAGGCTATTGAAAGTGAATTCTGTGAGAGCTGCTGAACTGCAAAGTTGTACGGCTGTGATTACATTATTTAAGGTCTGTTTCTTTCCATATGCACAGTGGCCCTAAACAGTGTTTGGACACTTAAGCAACACTTAAATATATGGCTGTCACATTGCACAAAATACCAAACCAAGTGTCAATTATTTTTAAAGAAATACTGTACAAACACACTTTTCAATCAAAAGTTTTTAAATTAAATTTTTCATTATAGGCTACTATAAGGTGCGGTCACATTTTTCGGGCAAAAATTATTGTCAACAGTGTAGCGGTGTATGAAGCACACCTTACACAGGAGCCATTTTCAAAACAAGCTGCTTTCTTTTTAGGTAACAAGGCGACCAACTTCGAATCTGATCCGAAATCTATGGGGTAAAACTTTCGCCTCACAAAATTTCAGATGCAAATTCCTATTGAAATGATTGGATTTCGCCCGCTTAAATGCGCCGAACATCTGATGAACACCTGTGGTTACTCTGCTAGGATACCCGTGCAAACTTGAGGTGAAAATACCACTACAAATCACAGTGGGGTCAGTTCATGCATTGTCATGCACAAAAAAAAAAAAAGTGTGATTTAAGAGTCCACATGTTTAGGGCCGCTGTGTGTCATTGTCAACATGGTGCACGTTTACATTTTTATGACAGTGATCTAGACATGATGACATTTGATGTCTTTTAATCGCCAGTGTAAACATATGTGGTGCAACACTAAAATTCATGAGACTTTGAAACACATTTTTGAGGGGGGAAATGGCCAGACTAGCGCTCAGCTTCAAAAGCAATGAAATTAAAGTATGCCTCACTCAAAAATGTGAACAAAAGACGTAGAGCCCCTGAGCATGAAAAATTAGTCCTAATGACTAACAACACAAATCCAGCCAATACCTCACAGTGAAGCTATATGAAGAACAGATTAATAGACTAGTATAAATCTTTAGGGTGAATGTTCATGTCATTATAATGGTCTGACACTTGTGAAAATATTATTCATCATTGTGTATGCTAACAAGTTTCTTTGTAGCACCCTTAACATAGTGCTATCTTTTTTATCATTTAATAATTTTATTTTTGATCATAGTTACTGTAATAACTT
The DNA here is from genome assembly GCF_949319135.1 of Squalius cephalus. NCBI lineage: Eukaryota > Metazoa > Chordata > Actinopteri > Cypriniformes > Leuciscidae > Squalius > Squalius cephalus. Next base: position 45,039,848 of record NC_137122.1, on the reverse strand, counting down.
TTGCACTGAGCAGCAGGTCATGCATTACATATAAATAATTTTTTTATTTTAAATTGAGTTCTGAAACAATGTTCATAATTATGTACCTGAATATATAAAACCAGCATATTTTTTATTTGATGACAAAGATGTAATATAATCCAGTACACAACCATATCTTTATAAATTTATTACCAAAATAATTATCAAAAATAATAATAGTATGTATTTCGCATTTAAAGTTGTCATAGAATAATGTTTATCCTTTCTCTAGTGACATTGTTTTCTAAATCAGCAAACTTTTTATTTTATTTCTTGTTTATTTTAAAATCTTAAAAAGGAACGCTACAATACAATCAGTTATATAGGTGATGTATCAGATGTGTTATTATATAATGTATATGTGCAGTTGTGGAGCTGGGATACAAAATAGTGTAAATTCTTTTGATGTGGTGACTGTCCATTAACTGAATCACTAGGTTAAAATGGCTCAGTGTATTTTGTCCTGTCTTGTATGTTGCTTGTCTGGTAAAATGTCTGATATAGATGACAATAAAAGACATTGACTGATGGAAATAGTTGCCAATTCTTTTGAATACTTTTGTATTTTGAATTTCTTGTGTCCCTCCCTACACACTTAAATCATGCTTAAAAAAGGATAGTGCTTTAAAATAAATTTGAATTTGATCATTGCAATGTAATGCAATGACATTTATTCATATTTAGGTCTGAACATGCATGACGGGAAACAAATTTAGTGTGTATATCATAAACAGTAGCAGCTTCATTCCTGGTCTGATGTGACATTTCCTGGTTCTCATGTGTAACTCTTCATGACTGGCATTACATTTCCATACCATAGTGTGCTGAGTGGTCACATTGCAGGAGAGGGGCATCGCAAAAGTGAGATCAGTTCCTGTAATCGTTCACTGCGTCACTGAGAGAGCAGTCAATGACAGACAGGGGACAGAATGTGTGTAACATGAGAATACAACTGTCCCAACCTCTATCCACAGAGCACTATATTCATCTGATGAGTGAATACAGCGCTTGCACTCACTGAACACATGCTATGACAACACTTTTCTATATTAACCATATTTTGGTTGTTTGGGAAAAAAAATCTTGATCTGTAACCAGTGGTAGTTTTCCAAACCCTTCCAGCTAAATGTGCTATGTTTCATCTCCTAAAATAAATAAATATAGCAGCGTAGTAGTCTTTTTTTCCTGTGATAATTCATATTTAAAAAATGTCTTTTGAAAGAGATTATGTGTGCAAAAGAAGATTACCAGTAAAGAACAGTTGCTGCAACATGTTTATAATCTCCTGTCTGGTTCCAGATCCGAACACTGTTTAGTTTCCATTGAGAGACTTTCCATGTCTGTTAATAGGATCATGGAGGAACAACTGTCACGCTGATACAACATGATCAAGCATTTGAGCATCCGCAACAGAATCCATTCAGGTAATAACTGGGCATTTTTATATTAGATAAGACAAATTTGATTATACTTTGACTTTGATTACAACATTTAGAGATGGATGGGTGGGTGGGTGGGTTGGTTGATTGATTGATAGAACAACAGATAGATAGATAGATAGATAGATAGATAGATAGATAGATAGATAGATAGATAGATAGATAGATAGATAGATAGATGGACTGAATGATTGATTGATTGATAGATGGATAGAACAACAGATAGATAAAGATAGATAGATTGATAGATATAACAACAGATAGATAGAGAGAAAGATTGATTGATAGAACAACAGATAGATTGATAGACTGATTGATAGATAGAACAACAGATAGATAGATAGATAGATAGATAGATAGATAGATAGATAGATAGATAGATAGATAGATAGATAGATAGATAGATATGTGTCATGGAAATGTGAGTTGCTGGGGATTTCTTAAGTCTTCATATCCCTGTTCCAGTGCTGTGCTGTGTGTGTGAATGTTTTGAAATGTGGGTGTGTGTGTGTCAGATGTCCTTGTGGACAAAGTGCAGAGTGACTCCATCGGACAGAAATAGCAGCAGAGCTGTATAAAAGTCGGACACACACTCCAGCAGACAGACGACAAGGCAGCTCAAGAGACAGATAGACAGATAGTCCTCCCTCAAACTCAACCAGGACAAGAAAAGAGGGGAAAAAAAGAAAAGAAAACTGTAAATCTTCAAAGCAGTATTGACTCAACTATCTCACTGCAAAAGAGATAACTGACTGTAGTTTAAGTTTTCAAGCCACTTATAAACAGAAGCTGAAGATGCTGTGCACAGTCCTGGAGAAGAAAGGAGGCTGTGTGGTTGGAGCCAAGCTCAGTTGCAGTGTGAAGGAGGAAAATCCAAACAAGAGAGAGAGTTACACTGCTGACTGGCGCAGCATCAATATGAAGACACAACCCGAGGATCGGTGAGTGCATAGATATTTATATCTGCAGCAAGATGGCAGCTTTTTTTTTTTTTTTTTTTTTTTCTTGAACAATCTCAGAAAAAAAGGTATAAGGTGTCACAGGGTGGTACCCTTTCAAAAAAGGTACTAATATGCACACTTCCGTCAAATCATTCCGCATGCTTAACAAATATATATATATATATATATATATATATATATATATATATATATTCTTAATTAGTAGCCTATTTTATCTTCTCTGAAAAAAAGACAATAAGTAAAATTTACTTAATTTTTCTTTTGCAAGTTTTTGCATGCAAACTTTTTTAAGTACATTTCACATATGGAATTAAGTAAAATTGACTTAATTAAGTTAAGTAAATAGTAATAACAAATAAAATTGACCAGTTAAAGTTTGTTGAGTAATTTCTACTTTGAAGTTTACTTTGCAAAACTCTGTTTCAAGTACATTTTACTCAAATAATATAACACTGAATTAAGCCATGCTTTTTAAAGTGTATGCTTTACTTAGAACATCTAAGAAAATACTTGGTGCTCAATCCATAATAACGGTAACATTCGTTGGATAATTTTTTAGTATGAATGTGTCATTTTGAGTAGAAAATGAACTCCAGATGTCACAAAACAGCAAGTTACTAAAACTAACAACAAAAGCAATAATAAAACGGTGTAAATACAGCTGGAAAACAGTGGAAAAAATGCAACCTTATTTATTATTCATGTCCGATGTTGATATTTACACTTTAATTTCTTCAAGCTTAAATTGAGTACTAATATAGAATTGACTTTGTTTTTTTGTATAATGACTGAACTAACTTATTCAGGCAGAAATTACATTTGTTTGTTTTTTCTGTAGTATTTACACCACAGAATCAATTTTATCAGTGTTGTTTTCCTTTAAAAACTATGAAAAATGTAAAAAAAAAAAAAAAACACTATAATAATGATATTTAATTTACTTGAGCAGCAAAATTAAGACTAAAATAAAATATTAAGACTTGGCAAATATGTTTTTCCTGTTTAAAGCAAACAGGTGGAAAAAATTCTCATTCTCAAAACATTCTCTAAAAACAAGCCTTAATATCTTATGCCTATTTATATATTTTTAATGAAAATACACATTAACAAAATTATTATTTCCAGTGCAGGAAAATAATAGTGCAAAGTAATTTGAACACATTAAATGTCAGATCTCCCCTTTCATTCATAATTCTCAATTTTTCTCTCTCTACAGCCAGTCAATGCTGATGTCGGACGACTCTCGCCGAGAGACTCTGTCCCGTTATTGGCAGGTCCGTCCTCTCAATCAAGCCTGTCCATCGGGTGTGTTCAGAGTGGGTACTGTGGACACAGGTGTAAGGGAGCACCAGCTCTTACCCCACAGGAACACTCTGCCCTTGCCCATCTTCAAGCCTGCAGAACTGGGCGTCCGCCTGAGCCGGGGAGCCCCACACACCCTGGAAGATCTCCCTCCTGCCCGGGTTCCCGACGGAGCCTGTCCAGACAAGAGACCAGTGGAACAGATCACCAGGGACCTGCCGCCCGTCAAACCCATGCGAATGGAGTTTGCCAAAGCACCCAGAGCCCTGGGCCGATCCATGTCCCAGGAGGCCCAGAGGGGCTGAAAAGCAGGCAGACAAATATGTGTTAAAGACTTTATGGACTTTATTAAATGCAGGATGAGACAGAAGGATTGAGCATGTAGAAACAGGTTTTTAGGGATAGTCAAACAGAACGTTCAGTGAGTGAAACCTCATATGATGAAATGATGTTCAGGATGGGATAAAGAAAAATGATGATCCTGATAATGATCTTGACGACAAGCATAATGGTTTCGTATGGAAATTTGAGTTGTAAATAGTATTTGCTTGTTTTGTATTGAGAATACAATCAAAACAGCACTTTTTTGGGTTGCCATTAATTAAATGGACACAGGTTCATTCTTGAGCTCATGTTGATGTTTGCTGCATGCCGTCAGGGTTGGTCATGCAAAAATGTAATGTTTAGTAAAAGAGAAAAAAGTTTATTTTTGTTAAAACTCAGTTATTTGATAAATAAGAACTGCACTTTATTGACAGATGGTTTTTGTTGTTGGAATTATTGATAATCACTTCAATAAAATTTTATTGGGATAAAATCAAAAGTTTTATTTTGTCTTTGAATACAATTAGTGAGGAATAGTTATTGTTACCTTTTGGAGCTTGGAAGGGTTCAGTTTGAGTAGATGTTTTATGCCACCATCACTGTCCTCGTCGTAGCTCATTTCCCAGTACATTCCCAGTACATTCAGCATCTGGCTCATATTCGCGATCTCAAACATATTCTTAAAACTATCATTTTCAACATCTTCAAAATCAATATATTGATCGCTTACAGCTTCTTCACCAAATCCACCAAGTGACAATAATGCTAATATTTGATTGCGTTCAGTAGTTCTGCAGTAAATCGCTGAGCCATTTCATGTTTTGCTGATGATACTTCCTATTCTTTTGTTTTCTGCCTGCAGTAACTATGAGTGAAATGTCACGTCATCATTATGTATCAGACATTGCCACCTTCTGGAATAAAGGTGAATTGCACTTATTTAGTAAAAAAAAAGATTAAATTATTAACACTGTTACACACCTGGGGTCGTTAGCAACCCTATACAATGTTTACTAAAAAAAAATGGGAAAACAGGCAGACTTTTATCATTTTATCAAATTTGTCTTGTTATTGTTTATAAATAATTGATTGAGGAAAGAAGGTTGATGTCTAACTTTAAAGGGTTAGTTCACCCAAAAATGAAAATTCTGTCAGTAATTACTCACCCTCATGTTGTTCCAACCGCGTAAGACCTTCGTTCATCTTCGGAACACAAATTAAGATATTTTTGATTAAATCTGAGTGCTGGATCACTTCTCCATAGGCTGCTAGGTGGCCCAAACTTGCTGGCCCAGAAAAGTTATTAAAGAGATCGTTAATATAGTCCAAGTGACTACAGTGGCTTAATCTTAAGTATATCAGGCGACGAGAATACTTTTTGTGCGCAAAAACAAACAAAAATAACGACTTTATTCCACTATTCATTTCCTTCTCTCTGGGCCTCGTAGTGTTTTTGCGCTGCGCGTCTGTGTTGCACGTCATCACGCATTACACATATCACCACCGGCCAATTGGGAGCCTATGTGGTGACGTGCAACACATACGCGCTACGCAAAAACACTACGTGAACCAACTAGAGGCCCAGAGAGAAGGAAATGAATAGTGGAATAAAGTCGTTATTTTTGTTTGTTTTTGCGCACAAAAAGTATTCTCGTCGCTTTATATACTTAAGATTGAGCCACTGTAGTCACTTGGACTATATTAACGATCTCTTTAATACATTTTCTGGGCCAGCAAGTTTCGGTCACCTAGCAGCCTATGGAGAAGTGATCCAGCACTCAGATTTCATCAAAAATATCTTAATTTGTGTTCCGAAGATGAACGAAGGTCTTACGCGGTTGGAACAACATGAGAGTGAGTAATTACTGACAGAATTTTCATTTTTGGGTGAACTAACCCTGTAAGAAACGAATGAAGAGGAGGGTAGTGAATGATGACAAACTAAAAAGAAACAGAAAGAACTTAAATGCTAGTGATAACGATGTGTAAAAAGCAGAACTAAATGACAAATCAATTAAAAACCATGACAACAGACTAAGGGAAACGCTGCAAACTGAAAAACAAGTCCAAGCGGTGTGTGAGTGTAACTGAGCACGTGCCCGTTTATAATCGTATATGTTTTGAAATTATTATTAATATTAGCAGTTCTCCCAGGGACTTGTTGTGGGATGGGAAATGCAAAGAGGGATGGAATGGAATGTAAAGAGGCAGTCAGGCAAGGGTCAGCTACGGGTTACAGGTATTCCAGCATTATAAATCTGCTTGTTTTTGATTTTTACAGTAATATATTATGACAGAAAATGACCTAGTCTTCATTGATTTCACAGTGAAATCGTTAGTACTACATTTTCAAATCCTGGTGTGTTTTAAAAGGTATTTTCTGCTTTAGAAAAAAAAAGAGAATCATTTATTAATGCAATAAATTAGATTGTTTTATTAAATCTAGTGTATATGGAATGACATTATAAGCATTTATTAGTAACTGAGCTCTGTACAGAGTGCTTCAGAAAGAACAGAAGGGTGAAGTGGTGCTGTGACTATGGTACATGCTGTCTGGTTCATCTCCCAGAATGCATTCAGTGAATTAGTGCCAAGAATGTCATCACCAAGAGGACACTGTCTTGTTCGAATGCGTCTATCTCTCTGTTTCTTTCCATCTATCACTTCATTTCTCTTTCTGATTTCTCTACCTCTCTCTAATTAAAATATATCCTTTTATTCCAGTCATAATCGTGATAATTTGTCTCCACTTGCGCTTTTGTCACACTGACGACTGTTAGATATTTTTAGTTAAATCAACAGAGCCGAAGGACAAGAGGGAGGAGAGGTGCTGGTGGTGGAGACTGGGGGCTTCTGCACCCCTTCACTGATCCTTTAATCCTGCATGTTCTCGTTCTTTCTCTTGTCCGTTTTTTCAGCTGCTGCAAATGTCACCACACTCTTCCCCTCATCCCAGCTTTGGAAACTCGGGTTTACGGTTTATGTCTGATTATTTGGATATTACAATGATTGTGATATGATATTGTAGACCTAAATTAATTTGAAATGTATGCAAAATATACAACTGGAATTACAAGATGCGAAAGTTCTGAAAGGTTTTTTTTTTTTTTTTTTTTTGAGGAACAAAGTTGCAATTATGAGAAATTCAAAATTCAAATTAGAAATTGCAAATAACGTTGCCGTTGTGCAATGTACAGTTTGCAATAACTTGTTTTTAGCTGCTCGCTGGAGAGAGGCTGATGCTTCGTGGCCTCGTACAGCCATAATCCGTCCATGAATGCCTTTCAAGCTCTATAATAAACTAAATTATCAACATTAGTTTGCCCAAGTCTATATAAGTCTTTATCTCATGATTCTAGGAGACACAGATTTGATTGGAGCATCACTGTTCATCCTATCTAATCACCAGCTTGAAGAGCATGTCTGTCCATGTGCTGTTTTGGTTGGGTGGGTTGTCAGCTGATCTTATTTTGACCCCCGTCTGTCTCCTGGAAGCTTATTGGTATGAAGTATCTTCACCATTATGTGCCAGTATCATTAATGTGCTTGAGCTCTCAGATAACCCGCATAACCAATTTGTGTTGTGAGTCATTGCATGGCAACACACACAGAGAGATAAACACTTGTTTAGAGAGTGAGTGCTGTTATACGAAGCTTTCAGGATCCCCATGTAAAATGTAAAATGTATTTGAACAATCCAAGAGTGCACAATAAAACATATTTTCCTTTCTTTTCAAGTGTTTGTGAGATCATAACAAACAACGTGACGTCTGTTCCTTTAAATAAATGTTCCCCGTGCTTAATTGGTGTGGTGTGGAAGAATTATATTGCATAAGAGGGCAAATCTGATAAAGACACATCAGTCATCACAGCAACAGGCTGTACAGACACACACAGCCTGTAATCCACACCAATGCGCAACACTACAAAATGTTAAGAGTGTGTCTGTAGAGTGTCACAAGTGATGACAGTGCACAATTTATGTAAGTAAAAGACAAAAGACCACATTACAAAACACACACATTCTTCTAACATACACACAAGACTAATAATATATGACTGGCAGTTTAAACCCCAGTCGCTGTGATTTTGCCAAGACATGTTCCTGGATCAACATCTAAACCTAACCCTATAAGTTATCCCTAAAATCAGATGGAAATGAATAACACTGATGCACCTAACCCTACCTCAAATGTGATTGGTTGATTGAAATATTGTTCCTGGATGTTGATCCAAGAACATGTTGAACTTCGTTAAATCATATTCTCCAACAACAAAATCCCTTGTGGATTTGAGAGATAAACACACACACACACACACACACACACACACACACACACACACACACACACACACACACCCTCTTGTGGTAAGAGTAGGTATTTCTTCACAGCGGCTGGTCTTGCATTGCACAGCAACCTCTTTAAACTGGTCACATTGTGTAAAATGTGTGCCAGTATTTAGATACACAGCGCAACCCCAGTAATTTTTCCTTTAATCAGCTAGTCCTTTATCAATGTGTTTTGCAGTCTCTTCCTGTAGTTAAGTAATGAGAATATTTTTACTGACAGTTGGAGATTAGATTAAATGTGCATTTCAAAACAGACCTGGATTGTTTGCTGAAACAATAAAGGCAGTCTGTACTTTTACGAATCACCAGAATCGGAATGCATCCGTCAAATAGAAATATTTGTGTCAAGTGCCAACACCAGACTGAAAGAATACAAAAAAAAACAACAACAAGGAAACTGAATTTTTGAAATACTTTGTTGATGGTAGTAAAATATGTCCTACACAATGTTTGTGATATAACAGACCAATGTTAGAGAAATTTTAGATCACAGTGAACTCACACTGAACAGAATGAGAGTTTAATGATATCACAGTATGGTCATACTTCATTATCACAGTGGTCTCACATGATGAGCACATAGTTTGAGTGAGTGCTCTGTGACCTCACATTGTGTGAACACACAGTTAGTGCACTGTAAGTTTACACTTTTAGCTTGCTGTGACCTCACATTGCGACCACATCATGAGTAGGCCTATCCTGGGAGCTCACTGTGAGATCAAATTGTTGACTGGGAATGGGATATAGGCTCTTTGCTATCATCCAGACCATTTTGATGGTTAACCCTCTGGTGCTCTTCGTTCATTTTCGTTCATGACAAAAAAATGTTTTGGACCATAGACAGTAAAAGAAATGGACACAGCGACCCCATTGGATTCAATGGAGAAAAGTGAAGTCAATTAGAAGCTCTCACTTCCTGATGGCTGACCGTACAAATGGAGTCTTTAAACGCCTCAGATGTAAAGTTATTCGCTGTCAAAGTGACGCCAAAATGAATGGGAGTCAATGGAATGCTAACAGCAGGTGATGGTCTGCTAATCAATGGCGGCCCCCGGGGAAGCTTCAGTTTTTTCTGAAAGATTACCCCCTTGGGAAAGCCTCAGTGCTTCAGGAGGCTTCATTTGCCCATCCCTAGCGTGCACACACGACCACAATGCGGTTTTGAAGATAAAGGAACCTGATGAGCGCATACATGTCACGCATCCATTTATAGCACATTCCAATTGTTTGGCATGTTTGCCATAGGCTACGTGTTCACAACCGGTCAAACAAAGGTGTTTTGTTCCTATAACGCTCTTCCCCCTATTAGCTTTTGAGAGGGAACTGTGGGTTATGATTTGTTTCGTTTTCTTCATACATCACGTCTCATGTTTTATCTCAAGCATGCTTTTTACTCACATTAATGTCTCCTTGGTGACCAGAACACAAAGTGGTAATTCTTGTGAAAATTAAATCTTCACAAAAATAAATTCTGAAAGGTTTATGGTTGTGATTATTTATCTGTTTGTTTGGATTTGTCATTAGCTATACAATGTTGTATAATTAATTTATTTCTGATGGAATTACATAACAGGACAAAGCAATTCAATCAGTGTAGCCTACATAAAAGGCATTTGAAAAGTATTACAAGTTCATTTTATTAAAAATCTGGACATGCATTTCTTAGTTTCAGCCTGTAACTGAAGAAAAATCAAAAAGTAAAGCACTTTACGAATGAGAAGTGAAATGATAAAAACTAAAGCAACAAAATATTTCCATTAAGCAATACCATTCTCTTAAAAATGTCTAATGTTTGAGCCTAACCTCTTGTAATCTTTTACCCCTGGCATAAATTGTTTTCTCTTATGTACTCCTCATATATGTGTGTATTTGTTTTCATATTTGTTGGGAATTGTATGTATTTGTACAAATGTTGTATATTTTCTGTAACAATAAAAAAAAAATCTAATGTTTGAGCCTGCAGGTCATCGGCCAGAACACAAGATGGCGCCCTTAACTAAATTTTGCACAGTGGTGAACCCAAATAAAGCATAGATTGAAATTTGTGTGTGTGTGTGTGTGTGTGTGTGTGTGTGTGTGTGTGTGTGTGTGTGTGTGTGTGTGTGTGTGTGTGTGTGTGTGTGTGTTAGCCTACTACCCTTCCTTGTTTATTTGTGTGTGTGTGTGTGTGTGTGTGTGTGTGTGTGTGTGTGTGTGTGTGTGTGTGTGTGTGTGTTAGCCTACTACCCTTCCTTGTTTATTTGTGTGTGTGTGTGTGTGTGTGTGTGTGTGTGTGTGTGTGTGTGTGTGTGTGTGTGTGTGTGTGTGTGTGTGTGTGTGTGTGTGTGTGTGTTAGCCTACTACCCTTCCTTGTTCATTTCAAAACGCATGTTTGGTTGTTTTGAGCTTTCAAAATTAAGGACAGACACAATAGACTATTAGGTTAGTTCTTCAATACACAATACTTTATTTAAATACAGAAGTGGCATTTGTGCATTTGTATTGCTTTATGTTAATTAATATTCTCTAGTCACTCACAATACAAGTAAAGTGTGGCTTATACACAAAAGCTTGGGGTCAGTAAGATTTTTTTTCTTCATGTTTTTAAAGAAGTCTCTGATCAAGGCTGCATTTATTTGATCAAAAACCCAGTCAAAATGGTAATATTGTGATATATTATTACCATTTAAAATAACTTTTCTATTTTAATAAATTGTCAAGTTTAATTTATTCATGTGATGGTAAAGCTGAATTTTCAGCATCAGTACTTCAGTTTTCAGTGTCACATGATCCTTCAGAAATCATTCTAATGACGATTTGCTCAAGAAACATTTTCAACATTATCAATGTGAAACAGTTGTGCTGCTTAATATTTTTGTGGAAAACAAAATACTTTTTTTCAGGATTCATCGATGAATAGAAAGAAATTTTACTAACCCCAAACGTTTGTACTGTACTGTTTATATAGTTTATACTTTTAAGCGTACCAAAATCTTGTAATCAGAAAAACCTGAGAATTATGCCTCCGTCTTTAAGAAAACAGATAGAAGGAGAAAATAAGAGGAATGATGGATGATGTGAGAGAAAGGGAAAATAAGAGGAGACTGGGTGAGCCCGATTCAAGGAAATTGGATGAGACAAATCCAGGCTGGTTGCTGTCCATGTAAGAGTTGATCCAGTCCTGGTAGCGAGACACTCGGGCGTACACACCGGGATATCTGGGATCAGCACATCCTGTACCAAAACTCACAATGCCAGACTGAATCCACTGGGAGCCGTTCTTACTGACCAATGGACCTCCAGAGTCTCCCTGCATTGTTAAACACTTAATGTTAATATCTCTTGACTGTATATACAGACAGTGAGTGATATCTAACATGAAACTGATGTAGGCCTACCTGACATGAATCTTTGCCACTCCCTGCAGCGCATAGCATGTTGCTTGTTATGGCGCCTCCATAGGCTGTATTACAAACACTGTTGCTCACAATTGGTATCTGCACCTCTTGCAGTGTGTTTGGACTAGAGGTGGCTATAACATAAACCAGTGGAAATTTTCTTGTGACACATTATTCAGAGTTATGAATCGTTGACGTATTTAATTGAACTCACCTCCAGAACTGAGTGTGCCCCATCCAGTGACCCAACTCTTAGTACCTGCAGCAAATACACTACCAGCAGCCGCCAGACAAACTGGCTTGATATAATCAGTGAATGTCACAGAAGAGGAGAGCTGGAGCAGTGCTATGTCATTGTTTTGGGTAGATGAGCTATAGCTGGGATGAGTGATGACCCGAGTCACTGTCCTGGAGACCTCAAAAGGGTTTGAGCCCAATTGGAGCTGGCGTCCCAGGTAGATTTTTACATTAGATTCGGTGATTCTGGTGATAGAAAACATATCGGTTTTCATTCCTCTGTCTATCTACATTTGAAGCGTAATATAATACATCATACCCTTGGAAGCAGTGAGCTGCAGACAAAACCCAGTCTTTATTGATTAGACTCCCGCCACAGAAATGTCTTGCAGCTGAAATTTTATGGAGGCTTGCCTGCCAGGGCCAAGACCCCACAACTGCATTTTCTCCTCCAACAATCTTGGTGTTGAGGGGGGCTTGACCACACACTAAAGAGAAAAAAAAAGAAGATTGTTGGAGTTAAATCACCTGAGATCAACAAATTATGATCCAATTAATTAAACATGTATTTTTTTTTTTTTTTTTTTTGGTCATTAGAGTGTAGAATCTTACCGTCTAACTGGCAAAGTGAGCCTAAAATAAGAAAAAACAAATAAATAACAAATATTTAGAGTTGCTAAACAGTTTTGAGACTTTCTGTGTGTTACTTTTCTTGACAGTGCATGTATTTCAGTCAGAACTGGTTTGCAGAGATAGCAGATGTAGATATGCTGACCAAACTGAAAAACTGGTTGTTTGAGTATAGTTTCCTTTTCTTTGAACATTGTCAATGAATTCCAAACTGTACGACAGACTTCCGTCTGTGGAACATTTATTTTGAGTCATTTACAGGTACGTCATTTGTTTTCTTTTGTCAAATAAACTTAGATAATGAATGTTCTTTAGATAACAATATTTGGAGTTTGTTGATTAAACCAATCTCTTTCTTTGTAATACAGTTTTTACAATCACTAGGACACATTTCTCAATAGGGTCACCTTTTCAAAACTCACAACAGCAGTCTATAGGCTAAACTGTTATTGTTTTGTGATTATAGACTCAAACACCTGCTTTCATTCTATTAAACGTAGCAATTGAGACACAGTTGAGTACTGTAGCATTTTAGTTTGGCAGTCAGCACTTAAAAATTACAGCCAATTTCTTTTTAAAATGTATCTCATCAGAAATAATAATGCTTGTTTTATGATATTGAATACATTTAGACATTAAAATCAATTCATCAGTCATGCTAAGAAAATAATTCTAACTGTTCATATATAATTCCATTTACTTTTAATATTGTCATTTTATTGCTCTCTTAGTTTTTAACAAAGAGAACATTTGTTTGGTAGGCTATTCATTTTAGGTGTTACAAAGAAAACAATAAATGTGTTCTATATTGAGATGCATAATAGGCCTAAATAATTTAAACAAATTTACAATTAAACAAGGTTATTTAATATCTGGCCTGTCATTTATGATTTTAGATCTTACCTGCTATGTTGAGAAGTATGGCCACTGAAACACGCACAGCTTGACACAGTGTCATCCTCATTTTCTTGTCTGTTTCTTTAACTGAGAGTAGACACTGAGTGTCTAATGGCATGTAAAACAAGTGCTGCCACATTCAATGGGACCCTACATTTATTTACCTCTGACACACCTTGTTTTCAATTCTAGGCAGTGTGTATACACACCCCGCTCACCTGCATACTTCTATGCTTAACTGGAGATGCTACTAAGTTGCAAAATGCCATTTTGACTCATACTTCCATCAGCTACTTACTAATTGTATGAACTCGTATGGCAATCGCATGTCATTAGCCTACTTAACACATATTGGTGAAATAGTTAGCTAGTTGTCACACTTTTTACTCCAGTCAATAATAGCCTATTGGTGGCCAGGTATAATGAAAATTTAAGGAAGCTTGTTGACTTTTTTTCTCTAAATTGTAAGATAAAAAAATACCTTTATCACCAATTACCTTTTTCATTTTTTTTGTTCTGTGGCGGAAACAAGCTTCCATAACTATACGAGTGGTTGAGTATATAGTGTGGATATTATGTTTGCCACTATAGTCTCTAGCAGGAAATCATTGCAACCCCCTTCCCCAAATGGCGCGTGTCTGTTAAGTCCAAAAAAGCGTGTCCCGTTTGTCATTTTGGCCCTCCTCTGGTCTAGCTATCGTCATTTATGTAGCAGAGAAAATTGCATTTAAAATACAATAATAATATTGAACCAAAAAAAAAATACTGTTTAGTATCATATGACATCCCCTTCAACCAATAAAATGAAAATCTATTAGCCATGTGCTTGACATTTTTGGCGACAAGGAAGGTGAATGAGACATTAGCCCATGTTAGGTCACATGCTGTCAAGGCTCCATTGGAACCTCATTTTAGACAAGGAAATGCAGATAAATTCCATTTTTTTAAAATCAAGACCCCAACCCCTTACAGTATTGTTTGGTATCTTGCCAGAATCTGCTAATTTAAACACATTGCAGGCTGGTAGCCTTTGCAACTCTACTGACTGGACGACTTAGTCTTATGATTAGGAAGAAAGCAGCTCCTCCTCCTTACCGCCAATGGGTTTTGACCTTTTATTTGCTCTCAAGATGGAAAAGATTTGGTTCGCAACGAAACAAAAACCAAAACTTATTCTGAAAGTCTGGAGCCCTTTTCTGGGATATTTTAAGGAGATATATGTATATGTATATGTATATGTATATGTATGTATATTGTTTATACTACTATATTTATGTTATTGTTACTTTCTGTCAGACCTAAAAATTAACCAAATAAAAGGGGAAAAAATCATTGTACAATCAAATGTGTTTTCTAAAAGTTTTTGGTCATTTTTAATGCACATTTTGTAAAATCAATAACTCAAAGACCGATAATCTGTGTGTTATGCATGAGTGATAAAGTAATTTTAGGGGATACATATTTTCTGTGTATCTGGCACTATTGTTCAGTACTGGCCGGCAGTATAATAGCCTTTTTGCCTGTGTTTTAAGTTGATGTTAGTATGTTTTATAGAAGACAGAGAGGAAAAGCTGTACCTTTTCCAGAAAGTAATGATGATAGTGATGGCAGTGCATCAGAAAATAAGATCATAGTAAGAAATGAAGAAGTTGAACATCAGTGAGGAATGAAGCAGTCAGGGCAGTCCTTAAGGTGGTGCAACCGGTGTGACCACACTGGTCTCGTGATTGGATGGACCAGGAAGCAGTGATAGTGATGGCAGAGAGGAAGAAAATACGTCATAGATTGTTGTTGAAGTCAGACACTTGTGTACATTATTCTATTCCAGTTTGGAAAGCGTGATCCATACTACAACCAGAGGTCAGGAAAGAAGCCACTGCCTATAATTGGCCTCATTACACTGACAAGCAAATGCTCCAAAAATTATTTTGACTAAACAGGTCAAAAGTATGGGCTACACTGAAAAAGAGAGTCTTGTTGATTTTCAGTTGTGCTACAATCATTGATTTGGAATTCCAAGAAAGAAACCATGTAAAAGTCTTTTTTATATATATATATACTTTATTAAACATTTCTCAATTTTCCAGGCAGTAAAACTGCATCTGAATTTGTGTCATGCTTTTGACATTTCCACATGCGAGTTCCAAATTAAATATAGTACGCAAGATGAAATGGAATGTTAATAATTCTTTTTATTTTAATTTATTTTTTTGAAACATTAACACCTTTTTATAATTTTCAGAGAGTGAAATTGCAAATTGCATAAACTGTACCCTCATTACTCAAACATTCTGAGGGCACATGCATGTTTGTTGAACTTCACACAATCTATTAATGTTAAAAAAAAAACTCAATAATAGGAGTGTATTTCCAAGAATAGTATATCTATAAAAAAAAATGAATAGATGACAATATACCTGTTGTCTTTTGAGAACTTGTACAGTGCAATTTTCCTCTTAATCAAAGAACCCTGAGAATTTTCATTCAAATAATCTCTGAAGAGAGATATAGAGAGCATATAAAAGGAATAATGGAGAATGTGAGAGAAATGGAAAATAAAAGCAGGTCAGGTGAGCTTCTGAATCCACTGGAATAGAATTCGATAAATCCAGGCTGGTTGCTGTCCATGTAAGAGTTGATCCAGTCCTGGTAGCGAGACACTCGGGCGTACACACCGGGATATCTGGGATCAGCACATCCTATACCAAAACTCACAATGCCAGACTGAATCCACCGGGAGCCGTTACTGACCATTGGACCTCCAGAGTCTCCCTGCATATATAAACACTTAACATTTATACATCTGAAAATATACAATTAACTGTTAAAGTACAATTAAAGTAAAATTAACAATGAGCAATTCTTATTTTTATGGAATATTGCAGTGTTTATTATAATCACTATGATTTTTTTCTGTGCATTTTTTTTCAAATATTCATAATCTTTATTCAAAATACCCCCCCCCTCCTGCTTGCGGCGACATCTCTTCTCTTCTCTAATGAAGTGTTTACTGGTGTGGCGTTTCACTCACATGACGTCACAGCAATAGCAAACCAGAAACCACAACCATCTGATCACTTCCCAATGGACAAAATCAAATTAAAGTTTAACCATATCTAGCTTGCAGTAATTTAAAAGTCTTCTTTTCGCAGGTTTTTTTCCCCCGTGGGGTTAAAGGTTAGACATATTGCATTAATTATATTTGACTGAAATGCTTGTATTGAAATATTTTAAGCATTTTATATTCTAACAATGCTGTAAAGCTGTAAACTGTACTAAGATGAGACAGCTGAATCCGATGATATACTTCCATTATGTAGAATGTGAAAAATGCTGCTGCAAAAGAGGAGTATGTCTGAATTTAAAGTATTCGACAAACAGTAGGTGAAAAGTACCTGGATGATCTACTACTTCCGTTGAGATTCTGGAGTGCACATTCGACAGACTGTTTACTATCACATAAAGCCACATGATAGGTGTTTTGAATAGCAGTGAAGCGACGCAACTGTCGGATGCAGTAGCCTATGTCCTAATTGCATTCATATTAGTGACTGTAAAATATCTATTTCAAATGTGAGAGTGACATATTTTGAGTTTCAATGTTTGGGCTTGGGTCATTTTTTTGTAATTTGTAAATTAAAAAATTCACATGGATGATGTCATACCTGACATGAATCTTTCCCTCCCTGATTTAGCAATCCAGCACAAATCATATTGCTTGTGATGCCTCCTCTATAAGCCTTATCACAGTCACTGTTGCTCACAATTGGTATCATCACCTCCTGAAGTATGTTGGAAATCTGGCTGCCTGTGACATAGATGAGAGGACCATTTTAGTGTCATTTAATAGCCATTTACAGTAAATTGTTGAGCTTTACAGTATTTGCAAGTAAATATTCACTCACTTCCAGCTTGTAACGCGCCCCATCCAGTGACCCAGCTCTCTGTACCTGCAGCAACTACACTACCAGCAGCAGCCAGACAGACTGGCTGAATATAATCAGAGAACGTCACAGAAGAGGAGAGCTGGAGCAGTGCTATATCGTTATCATTACTAAGATCGTTATAGTTAGGATGGTTAATTAATCGACTCGCTGTCCTGTATTGCTCATAAGGGTTTGAGCCCGATTGGCTCCGACGTCCTAGGTAGATCCTAATGGTACTCACGGAGATGCTGTGAATAGGTAAACTCAGTTTTAATTCCACTGTGATAAATGTATAATTGTGTCTTGAGTTGTATATAAAGGGTTAGTTCACCCAACAATGAAAATTATGTTGTTACAACACTTTCATTCATCTTTGAAACACAAATGAAGATATTTTGAATGAAATCTGAGAGATTTCCTCCATTGAAAGGCTATTCACCCAAAACTCTGAAGCTTCAACACATTCATAAAGAGATTTAATTCAAGTCTTCGCAAAATTTGCTGCCTTAAATTTTCAAGTACAATTAACTTGGATGTTTATTTCAACTTAAATTACATTAAACTGACTTTAAAAAATTAATTGAATCTTGTATTATTATTATTTTTTTAAAGTTGAAAATTATTTATTTGACTTATTTTGATGACTTAAAGCAATATTAAAACATATGTTGTCAAACTTATTGATCACATATTTTTAGCGCAATTTTCCTACGGACAAAATTGCGATTGTTAACTCATGATTTCTGTTCTGTCTGTGCGCACCAATCTTGCACTTCTATCTCCTCCTCAACCAGACCACCTAGAGACTTCGGGTTTTCGGCATTATGTTAAGGAAGGTCTAATCTCGGGAACGCACACAAAAAAACAAAACAAAAAAAAACATAAAAAGATTTACTATCTCTTAGTGTTGTGATCCCATGACGTCAGAAAATTGCGCTAAAACACTCACTGAGTTTTTATTACTTGTTTTATTAATCAGCAAACTTACATAAAGCACTCAGATTTTTTAAACGGAAGCTCAAGCATGCTTGCTTGACACGAACATCTCTAAAAGTTCATTAAAAATATCTCCATTTGAGTTTAAAAGATGAACAAAAGTCTTATAGGTCAACACAAGAGTGAGTAATTGATGACAGAATTTTCATTTTTGGGTGAACTAACCCTTTAAGCTTCAATTTCATACCTTTGGAAGCAGTGAGCTGCAGACAAAACCCAGTCTTTATTGATTAGACTCCCGCCACAGAAATGGCCTCCATAGAGGGCACTTTGAATGCTGACTTGCCACGGCCAAGACCCTGCCGCTGCAGCCTGTCCTCCAACAATCTTGGTGTTGAGGGGAGCTTGACCACACACTGATTATAGGAAAGAAAGTGAGGGACTTCTCAACTAAAATGCCCTATCAATACACATATGTGGAACAAGAGTGTTATGGTCATTAAGACTAAGACAACTTACCATCTAACTGGCAGAGAGAACCTATGAGGGAGACAGAAACCAGATATTTAGATAAACAGAGCTGATGAACTGGTTTGTGTTACCTGCCTGAGGCCTCACTGTTATATATAAACATACCTTTTACATAAATGTGTTGGCAGGCAGCCAGGCACATACCATTGGCATGAATCAAGATCATATATCCACACAGATTATAGGCACATTGTTAAAATGACTCATTGTTTCGCACCATGCTAAGTAACAGCGTAACTAGCAGCAGGCTCGTGTGCTTTTACACTGGCAGCATACAGAAAATACAGTCATTTCTGGGTTACTGGATCGAGTATTTGTTTAAAAAATGGCCAAGTTATAAAATGGTTATCAGGAGCTGGCGACTAAGAACTACTACAAACCTGATCATCATAAAATTGAATGTACATCTAATTTATGGAATCAAATTTAAATCAAAATGACAATTAATCACAATGCAGCATGTTTGAACTTTTTTGCTCCAGTGTTTTGCTGCTTCATAAAAGCTTTGTTGTTAAAGATTGTGTTGATTTATGATGTAATTTTTACTCTGTGGCAAAATAGCTCCACACCAAACTCTTCTCTCAACTACTATGCTGCTTATATAAATATAGGTGCTGAAATAAATACACACTTTCAACTCACTGCTTGGTGCGTGCAGCTAATAGTGCTAGAAACAGGTCTTACAGCCACTTTTAGGAAATTTGTATTTAATTGGCATACTTGCACACATCTACTTGTCAGTGTTTAACACACTGATTTACCACAAGAGGGTGTGTGTGTGCGTGTGTGTGTGTGTGTGTGTGTGTGTGTGTGTGTGTGTGTGTGTGTGTGTGTGTGTTATAACTGTTAATTTGAACCTTGGACTCTAACTTATCTTCATAAATAATAATTATACTTATTTTAATCCTTTCCTGTATAAGACCTGTATAAGATGTCACACTTGAGAAGCAGATCTTACTCACATGTTTTGGATGTGCCCCACACTTACTATTTACTGGTCAACCATATTTGATACACTTTCTAAACATAAATGTGAAGTACAACTGAAGTCATGTGCTGAATTTGCTATATGGTGATGAAACGAGTCTGACTCAAAGACAATTAAACATTATTGCCTTTGTGACAATTATATTGCCATCCTTATTGGCCTTATTGCATCCTTATTGATACTTAATACGTGACGTCAGTTGTACTGGCTGGCGGGCAAGAACGTCATTCTCTAGCAACGAAAACCAGTAAACTAATCAAAGATCTTGCCAGGACGTTGCCAGTTTTAATATACAAAAGTTGGTGTTTTGAGGTGTACACAACATGCCAGATAGTTGTTGTGCGATTGGATGCACTAACCACGACTTTGTTGCCCGCCAGATATCACATGACTGCAAAGTATCAATTGGCAATTAGAGGTTCTTAGAAATAATCTTATGTCTGGCAATCCTTAACATATTTTTCTGCCATAAATGTACTTCCTGGATAAATGGAATTTACATTGATATTGTAACCTTTTCTTTTCTACACACCTCTCTATAATGGTATTATTGTGGTGGTTGGTACATTTACATATGTAAATATAGGGTTTATGTCGTTAACCGTTGTATCATTGACATTTGATTGTGCGGTGTCCAACTATTTTTCTCTCTCTATCCTTTTTTTTATTCATTTAGTTTTTATTTATTTATTTCATTATTTATTTATTTTACATGAACACTGTCATTATTTAATTATTGGATTTATTTTTTATTTTTTATTTTGCTGTGTCATTATTATTATTATTATTATTATTATTATTATTATTATTATTATTATTATTTGATTTAATCTTTTTTTTTTAATGTACCATCACTGTTAAAGTTACAAGTTACTTCATAAAAAAAGTATTCAGTAATATAATCCAAGCACCACATCATGAAAGTTTTACACAGCCCCGTATATATATATTTATATAAAAGGCTATATAGTGGCTACAGTATTACAGATGTTTTTATTTTTATTTATTTAACATGTAGCCTACATGCAAAAAGAAATACTTATAGTTTATTCACAATATTAAAAAAAGTCTACACAATCTACATATTAATGTAGCCTACTTTAAAATCCATGTTGATCAAGGCTGTGATCTTTCTTAATTTCACTGACTGAAATCTCTCTGGAACATTGGATATTGTTGCACCTATTAGATTAAAAAAGGTCAGAGAGAAAAGTAAAGAACCATGGTACAACAATACTACGCATGTTCTAAAGAGAGAAACCCGTAATTTAGAGCGTAAATGGAAAAAAACTAACTTAGAGGTCTTTAGAATCGCATGGAAAGACAGTATGTCACATTATAAAAAGGCCCTAAAAGCGGCCAGGGCTGAGCACCTCCGCAATCTAATAGAAAACAACCAAAACAATCCTAGGTTCTTATTTAACACCGTGGCTAGACTAACAAATAAACAGATGTCACCTGAAAAAAATATTCCGTTACAGTTAAGTAGTAATGATTTCATGAAGTTCTTCACTGAGAAAATAGAAAACATCAGAACCACAATTGTAAACGTTCAATCTTCAATCGCGCCTTATAATTCAGCCTCAATTATCACCCTGCAAGAACAATTACAGTGCTTTACAACTATAGAACAAAAAGAATTAAATAAACTTATCACTTCATCTAAAACAACAACATGTTTATTAGATCCTATACCAACTAAACTACTGAAAGAAGTGTTACCTGTAGTGGAAGAGCCTCTCCTCAATATTATTAACTCATCTTTATCTTTAGGTCATGTTCCAAGAACATTTAAACTGGCAGTTATAAAACCTCTCATTAAGAAACAACAATTAGACCCAAATAACCTAGCAAATTATAGACCAATTTCAAATCTTCCTTTTATGTCTAAAATACTAGAAAAAGTTGTGTCTGCCCAACTAGGCTCTTTCTTACAAGAAAATGACATCTATGAAAAGTTTCAGTCTGGATTCAGGCCGCATCATAGCACTGAAACTGCGCTCGTTAAAATCACAAATGATTTACTTTTAGCTTCTGACCAAGGCTGTATCTCAATACTAGTTTTACTTGATCTTAGTGCTGCGTTCGATACTATAGATCACACAATACTCTTAGATCGACTACAAAATTATACTGGTGTTCAAGGACAAGCATTAAGCTGGTTTTTATCGTATTTATCTGACCGCTACCATTTTGTTTATTTAAATGGAGAAAAATCGATCATAACTTCAGTAAACTATGGAGAGCCGCAGGGATCTGTGTTAGGCCCTCTATTATTCTCAATATATATGCTGCCACTTGGAAATATTATAAGGAAACATGGAATTAGTTTCCATTGTTATGCTGATGACACTCAAATCTATATTTCATCACGGCCAGATGAAAACGCTAAATTATCCAAATTGACAGAGTGTGTTAAAGATATAAAAGATTGGATGATGCGCAATTTTCTTTTATTAAATCCAGACAAGACAGAGGTACTAATCATCGGTTCAAAAAACCACCCACAAAACCTCTCACAATACAACTTTAACATAGTAGGATGTCCTGTTACTTTATCCTCTACAGTAAAAGACCTGGGTGTTATATTAGACTGCAACCTGTCTTTTGAAAATCATATTTCATATGTTACAAGAACAGCCTTTTTCCACCTTAGAAACATTGCTAAGCTACGTAACATGCTATCAGTTTCTGACGCAGAAAAGTTAGTTCATGCATTCATGACCTCGAGACTAGATTACTGTAATGCTTTATTAGCTGGTTGTCCTGCAACCTCAATAAACAAGCTACAGTTAGTCCAAAATGCAGCCGCTAGAGTTCTTACTAGATCAAGAAAATATGATCATATAACACCGATTTTATCATCACTACATTGGTTACCTATAAAGTTCCGTATTAATTACAAGGTATTGCTACTGACTTATAAAGCCCTAAACGGCTTAGCTCCAGTCTATTTAACCGATCTTCTATCGCCCTATAATCCATCGCGCTCTTTAAGATCACTAAATTCGAGGCTTTTGGTCATACCTAGGATATCCAGATCCACCAAAGGAGGGAGAGCATTTTCACATTTAGCTCCAAAACTCTGGAATAGTCTTCCTGATACTGTTCGTTGCTCAGACTCGCTCTCCCAGTTTAAAACTAGATTAAAGATGCATCTCTTCAGCCAGGCATTCATATAATACTTTTAATCTTACAGTTAAATCCGACCTCTAGTTCATAAGCGCCAAAGGAGAACTGGCCCCTGACTGAGCCTGGGTTCTCCCAAGGTTTTTTTTTTCTCCATTAGGTCACCTGATGGAGTTTTTCGGTTCCTTGCCACTGTTGCCTTTGGCTTGCTCAGTTGGGGATATTTGGGGATATTTAATTTAATTAATCAATCAACAATACTATTGATCAGCATTACCAAACGTGGACGTTCCACTAGAAACAAACATTGATGTATTGTTTTAATTTAATACTGTGAAGCTGCTTTGATACAACCTATGTTGTGAAAAGCGCTATATAAATAAACTTGACTTGACTTGACTTGACTGACCCTGCGCATTAGTTTTGGGAGTTCCTCTTTGGGTGTTTTTCTTTCCATTTTCCTCTCGAAACTTACATAGGCTACAACTGCGATCAGAAATAAACTATGGAATTTTAAATCATTAACAAACACTAAATTTTAGCTATACGATGTCTGTGCTAGTCGTACCTGTGAATGTTTAAGTTGGATGTTGAGTCCATTGATAAAGAAAGCTGAAAGGTTTGCGCTATCCAACTATGTTGTTTCCTTTTTCCTCTTAAAACAAAATAACTGTGCAATTTCAAGACATGAAAACGTCCCCGTCCCCCCCCCCCCCCATTACATGTACCTATGCCGTTACTCCCCAATCCTGCATCTCAAACATTTAAGCATAGCCTAAGCCTAAATAAAGTAAGGTATGCCTATGTGTAAAAGCCGGTGTGTGTGTGTGTGTGTGAGAGAGAGAGAGAGAGAGAGATAGAGAGAGAGTTACAAAGTTCCTTAGCAACAGAATTCAATTGGCTTGTCATTATTAAACAATTTAAACAATTAAACTTCCACTTAGACTTTAGTAAGATAGTACCTGCTATGTTGAGAAGTATGGTTCCAACAACACTCAAAGCTGTGTTCAACTTCATACTTGCTCTGTTTACTGCAGTTTGCTCTAATCTCAGCTCTCTAATGTGACGTGCAGTAAATCAGATGCTGTCGTGTCCTTCAAGAGTTCTCAGCCCCCATGAGTCTCTGACTCTTTTTTCAGATGCCTTTATTCTGTATACACGCCCCGTACACTTTTACAATTTTTATGGATTACTTATTTAGCGCCTTTCAGTTCAAAGTCGCTTTACACGTTTACACATTATGCCAAGTGTCTAATTTGATTTATATAGGCTATTTATGGATTTTTTTAATGAATAGAACATTCAAAAGTACAGCATTTATTTGGAATAGAAATCGTGTGTAACATTATAAATGTCTTTACTCTTTTGATCAGTTTAGTAAAACAAAAAATCTTACCTAACCCAGAAAAAGTGATGTATATTCATGCAAAGAACATATTTGGGTTGTGTTTCAAAGATAAAAGATAAAAGTGTTTCTTGTGAGTTCATTAGGGCAAAGAGGATGAAAGAAGGAGAGAAAGAACAGTAGAACAAAATATGTAAAGAAAATGAAAATACACATTTGAGTTTAGCTACTGTGTCTCTTCCATTTGATTATGTAGGCTAAAAAACATTATGTTTATGGAAACCAAAATTAGCAAAAATGGACAGTATAGCATATGTGAGCCCTTTACCATCTGCAAAAGAAAAAGTGACATAAAGTCATGGGATGGCTTTAATGTGTTATTTTTTTGTGACTGGGTATGTTTAGGCATAAAGTAATAACTAAAAAATCTAACAATATGAATCATAAATTCAATGTTACTTAGTTAGTGGAGAAGAGAAGACGAGTATCATTAACTGAACAGAGCTGCTCACACTTACATGTTCATGCTAAACTAAAAAAAAGACATGATTGGTTGGAAACCAGTTACATTTTTTAAAAATTAACATTTATAGACATTGGAAATAAATAATTTACCTGTTGAGAGTGTGTTGACAGTCTGTGTAGTTGTAGCTGAGCTCCAGAAAATCAGTAATGAGGATTTGACAGTTACAGATTTGAAAAACAAAAATGCGCGAATGCAGAGCCAAGTGTTCTTCAGGACGATTATGGTTCTAAATAGAACTGTTACTGCGTGTAAAGAACCTTTAAAGAACCATTTTTTAAGAGTGTACTTTTACTGTTATTATTACTATTTATGTGCCTGTCTGAGTGTCATTTTCATATAATTTACTAAAATGTTGTCGATGTTGACTGCTTGCTCAGTGATAGTTTTACCGGTTTTACTACAGTGGACAAACTGTTTCTTTCAAAGGAAAACATTCCCTTAATTCTGAGAGAAAATTTGAAAACGAAATTGTGAGATAAAAGGTGGCAGTTATGCTACCTTTTTTGTTTTTTATGTGGCAGAAACAGGATTCCATATATATTCTGGAATAAACACTACACCATTGTACAGTGAAAAGACAACAATGGAAACAAAATATGATCATTTAATGTCATATACTGCTCTCTCGTATATGTTTGTATGAATTCTGTTGTTTATTCCTCAATTACATTCACCGTCTGTTTCTGAAAAGATCCTCTTTTTTCTTACTAAAATAGTCATAACTGCAGAGACATCATTCAGTGGCACTGTTATTTATTAGATGACTCATGAAAACTATATATTTTTTAAAGTTTGGTGCTAATGAAAATTTGTTCACTGATTACATCATATTTATGAACCATGGCCTCAAAAGTTGTAAAGATGGAAATCATACTCATTAACAAATCAATTAAGATGGTTAAAAATTAACTTCACCTTGACACCCTCATTACAGAGTTCAGTGATAACATATCAGTGTAGCCTAATAACAGCATTAGTCATTCCAATGGCTTCAGTTTATTTGCCATGAACGGATTGCACCCCACCAAAATACATTTGCTCTTAAAGGTTGTATGAATATTACTCATGCAATGCCTTTCTTAAAGTCCCCCTGTTTGTGACTTCAGAAACAGCAGCGATTTCAAACCCCTTTGGTTCACTAAGAAGAAAATAAAGGGGAGTACATAAGTTTTACTTCTTCCTACTCCTTTTCGCACATGAGACAGAAGTATGTTCACACAGGAAAGTAAGGTACCTTGTTTGCTGCTTATCTGTTGTTGTTTTTTCTTTTTTTCTTTTTTTTCTTTCTTTAATTTTACTTTATATATTCTTCTCTCATATTCTAAATAAAGATTTCAATCAAACAATCAATCAAATAAGCAATGGTGTTGACTTATGAATTTGCACATTTGTCTTAAAGCATATTAAAAACACCACATATAAACAACATTAACAACTTGATTTTCACCACAGAGGGACTTTAATACATTTAGGGAGAATATCTCACACTTATGTCCTTTCATATTCGGTATTATTATCATTTTAACTGCACTGACATTATTGGATGAGAACAAAATTTAACTGAATTAAGCTAATGACACTATCATTAACACTGTTATTGAACTGAACTGAATCAACATCGAACTTAGTTGAGCTGAATAATGAGACTCTGTAGAGCTACTTTACAGCTGAATTTAGTGTTTCATGATGTATGACCATTGCAGCATTTGAAGTGAATTAAAACAAAATTGTATTAAGCTGGATAATGACACTGTTCTCTGTAGAGTTGCTTCACGGCTGAAATAAAAGTTGTTTCGTAATTGATGAATTTTACAACATTAGCACTGTTATTTATTTTTCTGTTTATTAATGTGAAGCCACTTTGATATGATCGGTACTGTATAAAGCACTATATAAATAAATGAGAATTGATTTGACTTGACTTCTTTCTGCAATCCTAATCCAGAATCTCTTATATATGTATATATTAAATTCTTGCAACTTTAAAGTATTCTATCCATTTTAATACATAGTGCATTTCATATAATAATTACAATAGACTGTAACACTGGCTTTTGCCATAGAGATGACACGATAAAATTGTTGTATTTTGCTTGGGATTTTAATTTGCTTAAAGCAAAAACGACAGCCAAAATTATGTTTTAGATTATTATTTGAAAAAAAATAAATAAATTATGACTCACACAAGCTGACATGTACCATGAAATGTAGGAATACTTCTCTTCTATTGAAAATATTACTCTTTTTAATGTAGCATTGTTACAATTTATGCCAAACCTTAACGTTGTGCAATGAATCCAGCAATTGTTATTATTTACAACTTGATAAGACGTTATCCTTATCAAGATGGTAGATTCCCAAAGCCACTCTTCACCGGAAACACACGACACAGCATTTTGACCTCCCTTCCGGTTGGCTCCCGCCCCACGTAGCCATTTTGCGTTTCCTGGACAAAAAAAGGGGGTAAGATAGAAAGACAATCAGACACAGAATAAATTTAGTCTGCAAATCATATCGAGAATCAAAAGCGCGGATGTAACTGTGCAATATGATAGGCACGGGAGCGGGCGAGCAGGTACACCAGCCGCGGCCCGTATTCAAAGTGGAAACAGTTGGCTAGCTGGCTAACGAGCCGTTAGCGAGAGAGTGAGATAAAGGCTTCATATACACTAGAGTTTTAGGACATTCATGCATATAAAAGTATACTCTTCTGCACGCTAGAAGGCGGAGGTTGGTAGAAAAAATGGACCGTGTGTTGATTTGAAACGTCGCAGCGGGCAAAAAACAGCAAACGCCACGGTTTTTTGCGGAGGAAGCCGGATAACTGTTTATTTACAGGGAATAAAGAGGAGGATCGCAGCACGCCACGGTAAGATATGTTGTTTTTAATCACTTTTACATTTGAAACTCAATGGTGATTGTGAGACTTTTACAGCTGGAAAAGACGCGTAAACTCAGACTTTCTGTTGTTGACAGACGCTCATCTTGAGCCTGTCATGAACTAGCCGGACATCTTCAGTCATCACAATATAAGCTAGGGTTTGTACTACGATCATTACTCTAGTCGGTGCATGTGTCTCAAAACCTAGTGACCTGCCTATCCAAGAAGCATCAGGAACAATTTTTTGTCTCTATTTCCCCAAAATGCATTTTCACTGGGGATTTGAGACACCGCCGGGTTGTTTCTATTGTTTAGTTTCCCCCTTTCCAGCAGAACACCGGAAACAGACTGTGCCCCCATCCCTAATTAGCATTTATACAATAGTATGCAACTCTTTATATATTTTAACCACACATTTGACTATTCATTCAGCCCGGAGGCCAACAAAACTGATCCACACTACACAAAGTCAACAGGAAAGGTTTTAGTGGTGTGAAAGGTGTTTCAACTGCACAAATACATTAGACTTAAGTGCACTCAGTGAGTGGAAGGAAGAACATTACTGGGTACCATTTAAGTACAGTAATAGCACATTAGGGCATGTGTAATCAATACTTGATATTTATAATGCAATGTTAGTAGACTGTTAAGAGGAGGACCTCATCAATGCTGTAAAAAGTGAAAGTGACATGTGAAGGCCAAGTATGATATTGGTATCCCATATTCAGAATTTGTCATCTGCATTTAAACCATACAAGTTAGTGGACATATATTAGGAGTAGTCACTGAGTAGTGAACACACACCGTGCCCTGGGAGCGAACTGTGGGTTCAGTGACTTGCTCAAGGGAACCTCACTCATTTTTTTGCTGCATTGAGAATATCGAACCCGCAACCTTCGGGTTACCAGACTCTCTAACCATTAGGCCATGATGACTGTAGTTCTCAATCCTGGTCGCTGCACATTGTGGATGACACACCCAGATCAAGTCTTTTGAGCATCTAACTTGCAAGTTGAAGATACAAATCAAGTGGGGTTAAAGGGTTAGTACACCCAAAAAATGAAAATTCTTCCATCATTTACTCGCCCTCATGTTGTTCCAAACCTATAAGACTTTTGCTTGTCTTTGAAACACAAATTCAAATATTTTTAATGAAACCTTTTTGTCCTTCCTTTGAAAGTCCATTAAACTGAAACTTTGATGATTCAAAAAGATCCATATTAATCAAGCAGTTTAATCCAAGTCTTATGTAGAATGTATTCATCTATACAAATTGATCAATGGTTTTATGAACTTCTTGAGCCATCAAAGGTTTGGTTGCATGGATTTTCATCGGAGAGACAGAAATCTCTGATTTCATTAAAAATATCTTCATTTGTGATTCAGAGAAAACGAAAGTCTTATGGGTTTGGAACAACATGAGGGTGAGGAATTAGACAGAATTTTCATTTTTGGGTGAACTAACTCTTTAAATATAAGAGACATCCAGAATGTGCACTATGATCAGGATTGAGACCTACTGTTGTAAAAAGTTGGTTGGTGGTTAGCAGCTGCACATGGATTTCCCTTAGATCTTGCGTGAACCTCCTCTCTTTAAACAGGAAATGTGCAATAGACTTCTCCATCCCATAGACCCCCACCACCCTGTAATCATGCTGCTGGAAGCACTGGTGGTCATCCACAGAGCTCAGATGACATATGCTTTTCCTTCATCACAGCAACCAGAAAGATTTCTGTGCTGCTAAAAGCTTTGACACTCGGGTGAAGCACAGTTGCTTGTCTCCCGTGGTGTGATTGAGTCACCGTCTGTTTTATTGTGCAGGGGTGTCTGGTTGAAGCATTTTATTTTAATTTGAGCATCTCTTTCAGAGTTGTTTTCTGAGCTGACTGTCCCAGATCCCAGCACATGATGTTGTGAGTGTGCACACTCATTGGGATAATTGTAAACGGGCAAACACAGACAGAAAAGACATGCCATCGGGGGGGGGGGGCGCGGCGCCCCCCCCCTTATATAATGGTAGGGGAAACACTGTGTATGCAGGATTTCTCTAGTCATTTAGTCCTCTTAAACAACGCTCCTACAAGCTTGTTTATCTGCCTTTACTTGCAACACCCACATCTTAAATTCCAATCAACAACTGATGCATGGAACTAACTACCCGCCCTTCATTTCTTTTCTTTTCTTTTTTTTTGATAATCCTTTACACTCAAATCAAATGGTACATCACAATACTGAAGAAAAGATTTGTTGTTTCATCACAACTGTTAAGACAATGTAAAATCGAATAATGCATGATGTTATTCCTTTACAAACCATGTTGTCTTGGTATTATTTTGTACAAGGAAACAACTTTCCTTTTTCTGCTGATGTCAAAAATTCCTAAATTTTTGACCCCTCCCCTCCAACGATCTGACTCCATTGTCATTTCCCAATGGATCAAATCAAGTCCAAACCACTTTTTCCCCATTTAATATCGTATTTTATTCAGAAACTCATCGAATTACGGAAGTAAAATAAATTTCAAACTGCATTTAATTTTGATTTTATGGACCTCACTCATGTCTTAAATTAAATGTTTCTATTCATTTACATGTCTTTCAAAAGGCCCCGTTATACTCACAGCGAAGTTCTTTTTCAGTCTTCGCTTTGGGGTGATAAGTTCGAAATACGTGAGCAGCGGTATACTGTTAGCGAACATCCTGACGGCGCCCGTGCTGAGAGTGACTAAATATGTGCTCCACGCTTTCCTTTCAATAAAATAAACGCACAACGCAAATGACAGCGAT
Source organism: Squalius cephalus (assembly GCF_949319135.1). Classification (NCBI taxonomy): domain Eukaryota; kingdom Metazoa; phylum Chordata; class Actinopteri; order Cypriniformes; family Leuciscidae; genus Squalius; species Squalius cephalus. The sequence goes on along the minus strand of NC_137122.1, from coordinate 45,009,259 downwards.
GAGAAAACCATAAAGAGAGCATCTGATCATAGCTATGTGGATGTTTGCACAAGCTCTGCACATTAGTCACATTACGTTTATGTATACCACTTGCAATAGATTTACAGTATTAAACATGGAAAAACAGTGTCAGTGTCTTTTTGCAATGAGAATTACAACTTAATTTTCTACTATAAATCGGCTCTCCAGTGTGTTCATGTTTTTACTCATGGTTGTCTGTCCTCAATGGACTGAAAAGAAGAAAGCGGAGAATATTTCCACATCAAAGAAGGCAGAGCCTCAAAAGCCACACCTACCTATTTCATAATCGCCATGGACCAATGGTAGTTCGGTGTTTACCGGGCAGAGCGATCTTTTCTAAAAACAAACCCCTGAAACAAACACAAAACGAACTTTGTTTTTGCCTGATTTTATTCAAAATAACATCACACCAGTTTGTTCTTCCATTTCGCTTGAAGTATCGGGGTCTTAAATCTTCAGGTCTAGACCTCAGACTGACAGCCTATTGTGTTGTTAAAGCACAGTTTAGTATGTAGGCTAGGGCTTGGTAAAAAATAATGATTTCTCGATTTTAATCGATTCTCATTTTTACCAACCGATATTGATTCTTAAATCCCAAAAACCAATTAGTTCAACAAATAAACATGAAGGAACATCTGAAGGTATGTTAAAAGATAGTCAAACTTACCGAAATCCATGTCACATGTAGCCTAATCGCTCAGTGTTTCTACCGCGGAAAGACGCCAATAAAACAGCTTGTAAACAATTTCACATTTACCTCATATTCAGTGTCCATAAACTCGCTAGTCAGCTAGAAAAATGAACTCTAGAGAGGAGCATTTTAATAAATATATGCACCACATTACATATTCCTTATAAAAACAAAATCTTCAATTTTTATTGAATGTTTGAATAAATCCATTAAGTTTTTATGACAGCATTTACATGTTTATATTTCAAAACACGAATTGGAGTAGAAATATGATTATTGTAAAGTTAGTATTACAACTTCATTATAATAAAAAACTGCCTCGAGTGTAGTGTTTGTATAGGCTACAAATCAGTTAATTTTATCCTTAAATATTATAGTAATGTAGTACCAACTGACTCGTGTGTATCCAAAATAATTGATATCGAATTTAACCGTAATCGAATCACAAGCTTGTAAATCGAAATCTAATTGAATCATGAAATTTATGTAAATACCCAGCCCTATTAGTATTTGAGATCATGGTGTTACAGATTTAATTTAGCTGATTTAATACAGATATTTGTTAACAGTTTAGTGTTTGTGATTTTTATAGTTCTGCAACAGACTCAATGAATTCAGGGTTGGTGATACAGTGCTAAGAATTGGTTGACTTATAGCCATTTGTGTTCTTATAAAGCTTGAGCCTCAGGAGCCAGTGAGAACATCAAGATAACAATAAAGAATCTCAAATAATTGCAAGTCTCCACCTGTCTGATTCAAACTGACGTAAGAATGTCTCCAATGTGTCTGTTTCTCAGTGTTTTTTTATTTATTATAGTTTAAATGGGCTGCGTCAACTAGCCAGTAAAGATTCAGATCAGATTTCAGGATCGATTATCATCACCAGAACATAGGAGATCAAATGAATTGTTTCATCTGGCCAGCTTTCTGTCAGCTGCTTTGACTTTGCTGGTGTTTTTCTTTGGACTACTTGCACGACTACTTCCGTGTTTTACTTATTATAACTTGAGTTTCCGGTTACAGCATTCAGCGCACCTACATGCATGAGAACGCAGATTATTATTATGTTTTATGGCTGTCAATTGATTAAAACAATGAATCCTGTTCTCTGCATTAACATGAATTGTCTTGAACCTGCTGAAATGTTAAAAATATTCCACCTTTCCAACTGTGCATTCCTAATAATACATAGCTTCTATTCCCCACTGACCTGCAGCAGTCCAGGTCTCGTCCTCTCATTAACAGTGTTTTCTCTTACTGATCATATTTTCATACCTGTTGGTTTTACATTTTTAAATGAATTGCTTGTTTGCACTGGTGCTCTTATTCCAGTCTTCTAAAATATTTAAATGAATGAATGCTTGTTAGTACGTGCCTTATGTTAAATATTTCATCTCAAACAGTAGACAGCGTAGAGGAGTAGACATCTAGACATCTCAAACAGTACACAGCGTAGAGGAGAATGACAGTCGACTACTTTGAATATTACTTAACAATTTTGGGCATAAACGTGCATTACATACAGTAAAATGATTGACAATGAAAAATGTCACAAAATAGTGATTTTAAATATTGAATTCAAATGAATAAATATCACTGATCTTATTCATCAGGTCTAACACACCTCAGCATTGCGGTCACTAGTTTAGACGAGCACTGACACCGTGGTGAAATAATTGTGTATGTGTTTCTCAGATCGGCTTGTGTTGGATTAAAACTTCATGTTCTGTTGAGTTTGGAAAATTCTGATTATTAGAAAAATCAGAATATCTCTTATCCTGTCTCTAAAAATGTTGAGATTTTTTAAATCTTGCATACTCACTTTAGGTGGCGGAAGTGCATCACAAAGCTCAGTGCAAGTAGGCCATTCAGTGCTATTAATTTCTGTATGCACATATAAGCATTTTTATAGAAATATTTAAGGGCATTTAAAAATTTTCCTTACATTTACTGGAAGAGAAAATGACAGCAACTTGTTTCTTCTACTATCCTGGCTTTTTTTTTTTTTTTTTTTTTTTTTTTTGCCTTCAATTTGCAAATTGTTTATCTGAACATTTCTCAAGATTTTGAATTGTGACTTTTTGTTTAAATGAATCAAAGAACTTATAACCAACAGATGAATCCGTAATCAAAATAGTTAATTGCTGCACAGTTTAACCCAATGTAGTTTTTCACTCCCTCACAAACCTTCTACTAAACCACCTCACTCAGCCTGAAGCTTAAATACATATTTACATTTCCACTGTGTGTGATTAGTGAATTTTAAATACATATGCAAATGATATGTTCTTTACATATTGATCAGATTTTGTATATTATGGATTTATGTGTTTGGATGTGAATATGGTCGTCGTTTTTTTCTTCACAATAGTTGGCAATTCAGAAACTTTGAACAAACATTATTGGATCATTAGCATGAAGAAGATGAAAAAAGAAAGGAACGAAACATCTGTTTTTGAAACTCCATCCAACCAGGGCAGATTACTGCATCTTCTTTATTAATACGCTGCACAGAGTCACAACTTCTAACTGGGTCACAGACTTCACTGAGTCTTTTATAGTGTGCCGCAGATGCCAGATTTTGGCATATATGCTAAGCCAAGCCAGAGAAGAGATGAGAGGAGTTTACAAGTTAAGAGTGGCATTTTGGCACTTGGTTACATTTTTGAAAACCACTTTCACCCCAAACAAACCTCTTTTTAAAATGTCATTTGCTCCCAATTTGTTTATCAAAAATACTGCAAAACAGTAATTTTGTAAGAATATTATTAATTCATTACAATTGTCTTCTATTTTTATATTAATTATTACTGTTGTCTTATAATGTAATATACTTTTAAATGTAATATATTCCTGTGATGACAATGCTGAATTTCCAGCAGTCTAGGGCTGTCTAAATGGCTGAAAAACTAAATTTGAAGTTTATTCTTAAATATTACTAATATTTGAATTATATTCGAGTTTAAAAGGTTTAATTTCACTTAGAGGAAAAAAGCTATTGGCTTGTCTTCGGAGAGTGCAATGATTAAAATATTAGCTAATGCATATAAAATAGCATGGCTGTAAAAAAAAGTTCATGATATTTAAACTAATGTTTATAAATCAAATATAATTTTGTAAATTGCATAATTATGAACAATTTTTTTTTTTTTTTTTTTTTAAACATGTCATGCAATGGAATGGGAAGAAACCCCACACAAAGTCTTGACTCTCGAGACATGTTTTTTAACTTTACATGGCTTTCTAAGAACACGGCTCTCTAATGCGAGATGCAAATGCAACAGTCAAAGATGTCCGTCTAGTACACAATGGAAAAGCAGCGCAGAAAGAGCGCTCTGTGTTTAATGCAGGATTGACTGCAGCTTGGTTGTGGTTTTGACGAAACCTAAATATTCTCCGCATTGAGCTTTTCTATTTCTGCAATGTTTTGAGCAACGCAGCAGCGCCGTATCTATTGAGTTCAACTGGATATGCTAACAAAAACAATGAAACGCTACGACTCACTATGAATGCACCGTGTTTACATTTGAATGTGGATTTAATTTTTTAATTCGACGAATATTCGAAATTCCAATTTTAAATTGACAGCCCTACAGCAGTCATTACTCCAGTATCACATGATCCTTCAGAAATCATTCTGATATGCTAGTTTGGATCTCAACAAACATTTCTTATTATCAATGTTGAAAATCGTTGTGCTGCTTATATTTTCTGGAAATATTTTCTTTTATATATATATATATATATATATATATATATATATATATATACTTTTTTTTTTTTTTTTTTTTTTTTTTTTTTCAGGAGACTTTGAATATGAAGTCCTAAAATCTTTTGTAACACTATAATGTCTTTTAATGTAATTTTTGATTATTTTAATGCGTCCTTGCTGAATAAAAGTAACTTTTGAAACTTTTGAATGGTATTGTATGCATTCATGTTTTCCCCCTCTTGGTTATCTGTAGATTGGTTTGATTGAAACTGTGCTTGGAGTTATCAGGTGCACAGTACACAGGGTCCATATTTAACTTTTTGCTAGGTAAATATAGGTTGGCATGTATATATGTCTTGCTGTGTTTATCTATTACAGTGTGGTTGCTTAAGGGTCATTCCATGTCAACTCAAGCAGAGGTCACTGGCTCAAATTATTATTATTTTTTTGCTAAAAAATATTGGTAGAAAGACAAACATAAATTGTGATGAAAGCCAAATATTAAATGTCACAGGTGTATATTTAGTAATCCACTCTTTTGTAGAGTGTTAAAAATTTCAATTTTCACCAGATTTGGAGCCATTTTACAGGAGTATGAACATGACATTAGAAATATGGCAGAATCAGATTGGTTGGTCCATTAGTAAAATCTGTTGACTTCAGCAATCTTTGTTTCATTATATGCAAACTGACATTATATTCAAACTTTGTCAGCCACAAGGTGACTATTTACTCACCTAAAGCCATTTTTACTGGCTCTAAGATTAGTTTTTATTCAAATCATGGCTCTGAACCGTTCAGGGAATTGAAAGGAAAAAAATTATATTTAACAGGAACAAACAAAAATGAAAGAGTTTAATCGTTTTAAACAGAAACTCTTATTTGAAATTACCATTAACCAGTCAATAATGTTGTTTTATCGTTCTGTTTAATATTTCAATTTGGCAGAAAACCAATCATGAATACAAATAGTACAGCAGCATATGCAAATGTGACGTTGACGCATCCAACATGAGTGAAATGCCCACGCTCAGTTATAGAAAATAAATTTGAATTGTCACCGCCACAACAAACTCTAGGCTATGTCTTAAATAACCACAAAGAAGCATCCAAAAAATGAGGTACAGATGAATGTTTAGCCTAAAGTTAAAACCTGTTTAGAAATGTGTTTAGTGACATGAAGTCACTAAACTACACTTCTGTAGTTTATGTGAGCTAGCTAATTATAAGAATGTAATAGTAATCGAACGCCTGGGCCTATATAAGCTCACCATTCCCAATTACTTTTTTAGATTAGCACTAAGAAAAACTTGTCAGTCAGTATCTTTCCGGTCAAGTCGTCTGATAAGTCTCTCTGCAAAATTGATGATGCATTAAATATTAAAGCTTAATTATCATGTGTTGTCAATTGTGAGTGAAAATTTGAGCAAGTCTGACTATAAAATTGTATAAAGTATATTCTAAATTAGCATGATGTTATTAACGTCTATATTTTTTCTATTTAAACCTTTTTCAGAACTGTTATGTATAAGGAAAGTAAGGACAGAAACGTTAAAATACTGAATCTACTCGGAGAGAACAGTTGTTTTTTTTTTAAGCCCTGATTAAAATAGAAGTCCAGACTGATGTCTCATTGAATAGATCGCCTGTTGAGAAGTTCCTTGACTCAATGCCTTGTTTTTGTGATGTTGCAGATGAACAATACAACAGGATTGCTTATTCAGCATTCATGCATAGTTACCAGTTCTCTTCTTTTTTTCTTTCTCTGTCTCAGGAGCCAGTCATGCCTGCCAGTGTGCGTACTGGGACCCTGAAGGACTCAGAGGTGTCTGAGCTCTTCTACAGAGATGATCCTGAGAAGCTCTTCACTGATCTACGGGAAATCGGTCATGGCAGCTTTGGAGCTGTGTACTTTGTGAGCAGCCCATGCCAATATTTAGCTATGGATGTGTTTGTACGTGTGTGTCATAAGACTCTCTATATGACCGTATTTTTTCTCTCAGGCTCATGATGTGCGTTCCAATGAAGTCGTGGCCATCAAGAAGATGTCGTTCAGTGGCAAGCAGTCCAATGAGGTCAGAATCAAAATACAACTTGTATCTCAACAGTATTGAATCAGACAGTTCAAACTCATTCACGAAAACTAACAACATTTTTGCTACTGTTTGGCATGTTCTCTCTCTTGGCCCACAGAAATGGCAGGACATCATAAAGGAGGTGAAGTTCTTGCAGAAGCTCAGACACCCCAATACCATCGAATACAAAGGGTGCTACCTCAGAGAGCACACAGCATGGGTAAGTGCATGTGCGTGTGCGTGTTAGCGACGTGTTTGTCTGACGTGTGCTAATGTTGTCTGTCTCTCCTGTTAGCTGGTGATGGAATACTGTCTAGGATCAGCCTCTGATCTTTTAGAGGGTGAGTAGTTCATGTTTACCCTTCCTCACATCCTCCCTTCTTACCAAATAAAGCTGTTGTGCTCTCCCTCAGCTGCCCTGTCTGATATTAGAGCTGTCCATTTGTTTTCACTGTGCTGTATTTGAACCATCATCAGTTCAGGGACATGCAGGTGTAAATATTGTAATCGTCAGATTTCTGGATTGTGATATTTTCCCACAGTGAATTATTTTATTTTTATCCGACAGTGCATAAAAAGCCTCTGCAGGAGGTGGAAATAGCTGCTATTACCCACGGTGCACTTCAGGGCCTCGCCTACCTTCACTCTCATAACATGATACACAGGTGAGACCGCTGACCCTTTTCTTGAATGCTTGAGATTTTTATTTTCGGCTGTTCTTTTGTAGTGCCATCTAAGTTTTTTACTCCATTGTCAATATATATTTATTTTTCAGCGCTGAAAGATGCACACATCCTCATTTCTTTTTTTTCTCTTTTTCCAGAGATGTGAAGGCAGGTAATATTCTGCTAACTGAGCCCGGTCAGGTGAAGCTTGGAGATTTTGGCTCTGCCTCAATCGTTTCTCCCGCCAACTCTTTTGTGGGTACACCTTACTGGTGAGTTGTAAATACAATTGATTATTTAGTTAAAAGCAGAGTATGTAAGTTTTGCCGCTAGAGGTCTCTTGTTCAAAACAATAACAATGGCGTAGCTTGATGACGCCGTGAATGAGTGTGGAATCATGGGAGTTGATGTCTTCACCTCCACAGCCGATGGAAAACAGTCTGATGGGACTCAGGGAGAAATCGTGTTCATGGATGAGCTAATGTATTGAAGTTTTATTAACGTTACTGAGCTGTGCGGGGCCGAGAGCCGTGGGAGCGGAACGAGGCCGGTGGAGTGAATGCTAATGAGACCGATCCCTGCGCAACACACCAGTCTCGAGTCCCATAGAGGAGCTCCGGAGCTTTTATTATGCTTATATGCCGCAGCCACTGCCGCTTCTTTTGTTTTGTTGTGTGTTCATTTTATGATTAAAGTTACGTTTAATGTCCGCTTCCTCCTTCCCTGAACTTTTCATAACCCCGACATTCAGTTACGTTTGATCACTTAGAAATCACATTATTTTATTTCATTCTAATGAAATGAAATTACTACTCATACAAGTCACTTTATTTGCTGAATTAAAACTGTGGGGTAACGCAGCGCTGTTTTAATTGCTCAAAACAATTATACTAAAAATACATTTGAGTGTGTTGAAAGTTATGTTATTACTCTAATTGTTGCACATTGCTGGAAGATAGATCGATATTAGAATATCATATAAATAAAAGCTGAATGACTCTAAATTGCTAAATGGCATGCAATTCCTTTTAAAATATATTGTATGGTGGAGAAAATGCTGTATTACTGTTACTAAAAATAAAGCTCTTTCTCATTATGCTATGTTAGCCACTTGACAAAGTAGTGTTGTCTCTAAGGTACAAACATGTTACTCGCAGTAAATCAAGAAAACAAGAGATTTAAACAATAAGACAATCCGTGTTGAGCTATATAACAATGATTAGTTTGTCGATAAAGGTATCCAAACAGTTGCTCGCCTGTCTAATAAAACACATAATATAATAAAGCGTCTTTGATGTTTTCATGGTTTCTACGGAATTCAAACTGGAAATCGCGGGTAAGGCGAATATGAAGGGTTCTTTCAATAAATGAGCATGAGAGAGTAATTTTAGCATCTTTATGCACCGTACACTACTGTTCAAAAGTTTGGGGTCAGTAAGATGTTTTTTTTTTTTTTTTTTTTTTTAAGAAATGACTACTTTTTTTATTCAGCAAAGGACACAACTCCTTGGAAGCAAACACTTTTACAAAAAAAATCTATTCCAAATTAATGCTGCTTTGTAAATGTTTAAAGGGTTAGTTCACCCAAAAATGAAAATTCTGTCAGTAATTACTCACCCTCATGTTGTTCCAACCGCGTAAGACCTTCGTTCATCTTCGGAACACAAATTAAGATATTTTTGATTAAATATGAGAGTTGTCTCACTCCTCCATAGGCTTCTAGGTGACCAAAACTTGCTGGCCCAGAAAAGTTATTAAAGAGATCGGTAATATAGTCCAAGTGACTACAGTGGCTTAATCTTAAGTTTATCAGGCGACGAGAATACTTTTTGTGCGCAAAAACAAACAAAAATAACGACTTTATTCCACTATTCATTTCCTTCTCTCTGGGCCTCGTAGTGTTTTTGCGCTGCGCGTCTGTGTTGCACGTCAACACGCATCACACACATGACCACCTTCGGCCAATTGTGAGCCTACGTGGTGACGTGTAACACAGACGCGCAGCGCAAAAACACTACGTGAACCAACTAGAGGCCCAGAGAGAAGGAAATGAAAAGTGGAATAAAGTCGTTATTTTTGTTTGTTTTTGCGCACAAAAAGTACTCTCGTCGCTTGATATACTTAAGATTGAACCACTGTAGTCACTTGGACTATATTAACGATCTCTTTAATAACTTTTCTGGGCCAGCAAGTTTCGGTCACCTAGCAGCCTATGGAGAAGTGATCCAGCACTCAGATTTCATCAAAAATATCTTAATTTGTGTTCCGAAGATGAACGAAGGTCTTACGCGGTTGGAACAACATCAGGGTGAGTAATTACTGACAGAATTTTCATTTTGGGGTGAACTAACCCTTTAATTCATCAAAGAATCTTCAAAAACTATTACAGACTAGAACGATAACCATATTAGCGTTCACACACCAGCGGACACACAGTTACGTTGTCTGCCTCTTTAAATAGTTAAACTTGTTTTAGGCGGGTTGGATTCTGATTGGCTGTCAAAGTTTTTTTTAATCACTCATCAGCTGGAGAAAAAATTATAATTCTGAAAGTGATTCCAACAATATTGTGTCATTGTTATAGTTGTGGTGTGGATTACCATATTCTCATAGAATTAAAAGGATTATTAAACTTTATAGTTATTATTCTTGTTTTGAATGGCTATTTTAAATTATATCCCCTAATATTATGTTTTTTACTGTATTTTAATTTGGTCACCCCAAACTTTTGAATGGTAGTTAACATGGTAATAAACAATTATATTTACCTAATATGTTTACAAAGACATTTTAATAAGAGACAAACACCACAGAGACTTCCATTAACTTTTTGAGTGTAATAAAAACAGTAATAAATCTTACAATCAGAGTTGTACTGAACTAATTAGGTTACCTTAGTTTGCATAGATGAATTAACCCTTCCACTTCTAACACTATTTTTCATGACAGGGACTGCTAAACAAGTCTAATAACACAACCTTTAGGAAACATAATTGCCATATAAAAAGGATATTAAAATGATTGCAACATTCACTGTCGGCCATAATATCGGTCCATAAATGGTCTATGTGAACTGAGAGGAAACCTGCATTGTGAATATTAAAGTGTGTCTGTGCAGTAGATTGTGCTTTTATTTCTTTCAAGGGAGCAAAGAAAGTAGTGTTTACCATGATCCGTTCCCTCTCGTGTTTAGGATGGCCCCAGAAGTGATCCTAGCCATGGATGAGGGGCAGTACGACGGGAAAGTGGACGTCTGGTCTCTCGGCATCACCTGCATCGAACTAGGTTTGTGATGTTGAAACTCATCCATGACTTTCCACCTCCCACTGACCTGAAACTTCAGGCCATCTCGAGTATTAAGAGGGTTCATTTAGGCCAGCGTGTTTCTGTGCTTGCGAGTCTGTGTTTTGTTGCCGTCTTTTGCTTGGAAAGGGATTTGGGTTTTAGTGTCTAAGCTGCTTTGGGTTGTAAGCTAACTCTACTCCTCTTTCTCTTGTTCTCACCCACTCTGTGTGTCTCCTTTAAACTCCTAGCCTTTTCATTTATCCACTCATACCTCTTACTTTCTGTTTATTTCATTGTAGCACTAATTCTGGTCTTATCCTTTTATTCCGACGTAATTATCTTTTTTTTGTGTGTGTGCTTGCACTGGTTTTAAATTTCTGTTTGTCTCTTTGTCTAGCTGAAAGGAAGCCACCCTTGTTCAATATGAATGCTATGAGTGCCTTATACCACATTGCGCAAAACGAAAGCCCTGTCCTGGCGTCAAACCACTGGTGAGAACTTTGTTCTACATTTTTTTCCTCCTGTTCTTTCATTGTCTCATCTTAACTATTTGGTTTTGCTTTTCATCTCTGTTTGGTTTTGCATTGGTCTCTTGCATTTGCAATCAATTTATTTGTTTTTCAGTGTGTGGGTAAACTGACATTTTATTGGCTGTTAGGTAAATAACTCAAAGTATAATACTAGAATTTAGTAGTGTAACACAACAACAACAGCATAATATGAATCGATGTGTAGTAAAAGTGAAAACAATAAATAATATTATTATTATAATATAATAATAAATATATTATAATATTTTATCAACTTGTCCATTGGACTATGTATCTGTTAGGAAAGAAGGAATGTTCTCTGATTCTGAGAAGATAATGTGTTATGTCTAGATGAATCTCTCTCTCTCTCTCTCTCTCTCTCTCTCTCTCTCTCTCTCTCTCTCTCTCTCTCTCTCTCTCTCTCTCTCTCTCTCTCTCTCTCTCTCTCTCTCTCTCTCTCTCTCTCTCTCTCTCTCTCTCTCTCTCTCTCTCTCTCTCTCTCTCTCTCTCTCTCTCTCTCTCTCTCTCTCTCTCTCTCTCTCTCTCTCTCTCTCTCTCTCTCTCTCTCTCTCTCTTGTGGATGCCATAAGGAGATGTATTGGTGTTTATCACATATGAGTTTTTTTTAGGCACTGTCAGTGCTCTTTCATTTCTAATCAAGTCTAAAAACAGCCGTCAGTCAAAGTAAACCTATATGATGTTTTTGATTTCTACTGAAAATTACTTGGTTAATAATAAAGCAGCATAATCAATTACTTTTGTTGAACTCATTTAAGTGGAAGTTGCTTACTGGAAGTCTTCCACAAAGATTTTTGAAATGGCCAGTGTCCATTTTTTATGTTTTCTGTGTATGTGTGTGTGGTTAACTTTACTTTTCTCTCTCCCTATTTTAAATGCAGGTCGGACTACTTCCGTAACTTTGTGGACTCTTGTCTTCAAAAGATCCCTCAGGACAGGCCTACCTCAGATGTGCTGCTCAATGTGAGACTTGAACACACACTCTCTGACTCTTCATTCACATGTTCTCTCCCCCTTTCGTCCCTTGTTCTTGCTAGGCCTGTCATTACATAATCACCTTTTCGTGATTAGTTTGAAGTAACCTCTATTATTGTGCACTTTATGTTCCACTGGAATATAGAAATGGCTTCTGTTGGAGTGTCAAAAATTGAAAAAGATTTCATGGCAAAACCCATGAGATAATGCAAGTCTTTATCTCAAATGGGTTAGCCAGTTATGGATTTATTTATTTATTTTTTGCATGTTTTTATTGTTTTAAATAAATTCAACCACTAGCTGCTAAGCAACCATTCATCCCAGAACATACATTCTAAGTTTGGTGTATTTTTACAGCTGGAGTAAAAAGTATTAAAAAAGCAGTGATGTTAGTGTTATGTGAACAGTTTTATCCATCAATAACATCTGATCAGCATTTTCTTAAGCCAATAAAACCATAATTTGGTGGCATTCAAAAAAAGTATACATTACTTAAAGGGATAGTTCATCCAAAAATGAAAATTACCCCATGATTTACTCACCCTCAAGCCATCCTAGGTGTATCACATTCTTCTTTCAGACGAATACAATTGGAGTTATATAAAAAAATGTCCTGGCTCTTCCAAGCTTTATAATGGCAGTGAATGGCCGTTTAAGTCCATTAAAGTGCTCTGGGGGGTTAATAAAGTTAAACATGACTTATAAACACACGACTGCCTTATTCGGTGTAAGAAGCCGCATCATCTCACAGAAGGATGATCAACTGTCGTTATGAAGCGAGTTTGGAGTTTGCATGTTATTAAATGTTGTCTTTTTTTGTACAAAAGGTTCATAAATGCTTCTCATGTTTGGAAAGATGTTTGACGCGTGTTGCTTTTTCAAATGCACGTTATAAGTGACTCAAACTCACAATGCTTTCAGATGGAGCAGCGTTTACAGAGCCGTACTTCAATGAAAAGCTACGCATAAAAAAATAATTACGGCCTTTGCGATTTCAACATCGCAATAAGCCAAATCGGTTTAAGTGCGATTAAATGGAAATTGCGATTAATCGTTCAGCCCTAGTTATTTTAGTTGATAAAGTTTTTTTATTATGGATATTTTTCTTACACGAACGCATCACTTCACTTCAGAAGGCCTTTATTAACCCCCCAGAGCTGTGTGGAGCACTTTTATGTTGGATAGATGCACTTTGATGGACTTCAAAACAGAAACAGCCATTCACTGCCATTACAAAGCTTGGAAGAGCCAGGACACTTTTTTTTAATATAACTCCGATTGTATTCGTCTGAAAGAAGAGTGTCATATACACCTAGGATGAGTTTAGCATGAGTAAATCATGGGGTAATTTTCATTTTTGTGTGAACTAACCCTTTAAACACTTCCAGTGCTATTAATAGCTCACACTGGATTCCTAATTAATCACATTTTAAGCTGTAGTACAGTATGTGTATTAGTAATCTTATACTGCATGTGACAAAATGGGCAATTAAATCATTAATGGCAATTATTCGCATGACAAATGTTACCGGTTATTCTGCGTAACTCTAGCTCATCCACGTTTACACACACTGAGATTGGGTCATGAAGCTCATCTATACACTTCTGTGATTCACATGATGTTTTCCCTTCGCAGCACCATTTCCTATGTCGAGAGCGCCCTCATTCTGTAGTGATGGATCTGATCACGCGCACCAAAGACGCTGTGCGAGAGCTGGACAACCTGCAGTACAGGAAGATGAAGAAGATCCTGTTTCAGGAAACCCTCAATGGCCCCACACAGGAAGGAGGAGAGGAAGAAGAGGTACATCCAAAGGCTTGTCAACCTTTGTCTTTCTCTTCTTTGATCCTTCAATCTACTTCAGCCCATTTTCTGCTCTTTTGTTATATTGTTCTAAACTACAGAAAATAGGAAAAGATTGACATGTTTTCTTTTGTGTGTGTGTGTGTGTAGGAAGCAGAGCAGTACCTCCTGCAGACAGGCACGGTGAACAGTATGGAGAGCTCTCAGTCTGTGCCCTCCATGTCCATCAGCGCCAGCTCCCAGAGTTCCTCAGTCAACAGCCTGGCCGATGGCTCGGACGACAGTGCTGAGATGGCCATGATGCAGGAGGGAGAACAGACTGTCACCTCTAACAGCTCCATTATACACCGCCCCACTGTATGTAATCAAAGCCGGAGAACACACAATCTTCAAAAATCGTCCTTTTCTCAACTCATTTGTTTTTGTTCATCAGACGCGTGATAATATTTACGACGATCCTTATCAGCCGGAGATGGAGTCGCAGCAGCAGCCGTCGTCGGCCGCTCGGAGGAGGGTGCACAGAAACCGAGACCATTTTGCCACCATCCGCACAGCCTCACTGGTGAGCATCTGGATGACCTGCAGCTCAGAGTCCTTTTTTTTTTTTTTTTTTTTTTTTTTTTTCAGATCTGAAGTTGGGATAGACAACCTTCCCTCTCCCTTTCTTTCCAGGTGACCCGTCAGATTCAGGAGCATGAGCAGGGCTCAGCTCTGAGGGAGCAGATGTCCGGGTACAAGCGCATGAGGAGGCAGCACCAGAAACAGCTGCTGGCTCTGGAGAACAAACTCAAGTCTGAGATGGATGAACATCAGCTCAGGCTGGACAAAGAGCTGGAGACCCAGAGAAATAACTTTGGAAGTGAAGCAGACAAGCTGAGTAAGAAACATCAGGCCATCCTGGAAAAAGAGGTGAGGGGTTTAAGAAAAACGATAATGATGATATTAGTCTTGTGATGTGCAAGAATGGGACTTTTTGGTAAAAGATGTTTAAATATAATCTCTGATTTCAATTTCACTATCAGAAAGGGAGTAAAAGTACTTTTCTTTTTTTAAAGTAAAATTTTTTTTTTTATTTATTTATTTATTTTCATTAAAGAAGTCTCTTATTTTCAACAAGGCTGCATTTATTTGATCAAAAATACAGTAAAACGATAGTATTGTGACAGTTAATAAAATGTATTATTATTACTAACTTTCCTATTTAAATATTTTTTCTTTCTGTAATGGCAAAGCTGAATTTTTCCATTACTTCAGTCTTTATTGTCATATGATGATCTTTCAGAAATTATTCTAATATGCTGTTATTGTTCAAGTAACATTTATTTTGTCATATTTTGGTGGAAACAGTGATTGATGTTTTTCAGGATTCTTTGAATTTTTGTGACATTGTCTTTACTGTCCCTATTGACCATTTTAATGCAACCCTGTTGAATAAAAGTATTCATTTCTTTTCTTTTTTTTTTTAAAATCATACTGACCCCAAACCTTTGAACATTTGTGTGTGTATTTGTTTTATTAGTGTTGCTTATACATATTTATCTGGTGTTTTATTTTTCTTTTCTTCTTTTTTTTTTTTTTACAGATTAAAGCTGCGCAGACAGAAGAGAAGAAATTTCAGCAGCACATTTTGAACCAGCAGAAGAAGGAACTCAACGGCCTGCTGGATTCCCAGAAACGGCAGTACAGGCAACGCAAGGAGCAGTTAAAGGAGGTACACCCTCAAAGAGTCCACTCTTTGCAGAGCTTCATGTTTATGAATTCAGAGTAATTACTTGATTTGCACAATATTCATCAACAGCACAATATTGGTACAAACCTCCCTGTTTGCCTAGGGGTAGGAGAGGATGTAACAATTATTGTAAATTAAAATAAATAATAATGATAAATATAATGGGGGAAAAAAACTGATGGTCACTTCAATCCCCTTTTCTAGAAAAGCAACAAAATTGACGCAGGTCAGTGGAACGAAAAAAGATGAGTTGAGAAAAAGGTGCTTTTTTTTTAAAGTTGAGCTGATTTTAACTTGAGCGCCACGTTTTTTAAAAACTGTTTTTAGCTAGATGCTGCAAAAGATGTGAAAGCAACGGTCATGCTTGTCCCTCTAGTTGTGTTTACATAGAAAAATAATGGAAAAGTAGCGCATTGGAATGGAAGAACACGTTCTGTGTGAACGGCCCCTTAACGTGCTCCCTGTCTAACATAAATAAAGCAAAATTTCCAACGGATTCCAAATCCTAAGAAAATATTTACACAAATTAAGAGTAAAAAGTAACAAGAGAAGAACACGCTCTGCATTCGCACGCTTTCTTACAGTTACGCAACTCATTCACAAAATTGATAGAAAAAGACCGCCTTCGGTTGTACGTTTACATGAGAAAATTCACTAAAACAGTGGTTCCCAAACTGGGGTATGAGTTGGAGTACTATGAGTTTTGCCCTTCATTTAATTCTACCCCACCTTAAAATAACATTAAAACCAAGCATGTATTTCTAACAAGCAAAATGCAGTAAATACATGGCATCTAATCAAATTACCTCATCTTTCGCTGTCAATCTGTAATCTTCAATCTAATCTTCAATACTGCTATTCTCGACAAAGTAGGCCTCCTTTGTAAAAGTGAGGATACTAGCATGAACGAATAGACAGACTGTGCATAGAGATTGATTTAAGACTCAAACTCTTTGTTACAAAAACATCCTGTGTTCTAGTTTTTCATTGGTTTTTCCAAACACCCGCACGATTGCAAACATGACATTTCAACAAACAAAAGGATAACATTAAGTGATGTACATGTTAAACACAGTGTATTGTCAGAATTGTTTTCTCTATTTTGCAACGTAATAAGTTCCAACAAAAGCCACAGCAGAACTACAACACACAGCAGTGTTTAGTGAACGAATCTGCGCCTTTGAACGAATCGTTCGTGAGAGTCAACGACTCAATTACCCATTCATAAATACAGCCGCTTGCTTTGTTACTGAATGAATGACTCTGACTCACTCATGTTAAATGCCTCAGGGTATATGCCACTCTAAAAAGTTTGGGAACCACTGCACTAAAAGATCACAATTCTAGTGAAGCCCAAAAAGCAGCCTACGAAAGAGAGCAAGTACGCAACACATATCACAAATACGTCCACACACGTAACACTTTCTTTTGCCACCCTAAAATCCTTTCCCTTGGCAACAGGAGCTGAATGAGAACCAGTCCACACCGAAGCGAGAGAAGCAGGAATGGTTGGTGAGGCAGAAGGAGTGTATGCAGCAGATCCAGGCTGAAGAAGAGGCTTCTTTATTACGGCGACAAAGGCAGTATTACGAGCTGCAATGCAGACAGTATAAAAGGAAAATGCTGCTCGCGAGACACAATCTGGAGCAGGACCTGCTTAGAGAGGTGAGACCCACATGAGTTATTGTGTGCTTTTCCCTTTCTTTTTTGCTTTCTAAATCACTTTTCTGCCCTTTTATCTATTAATCTCTTTCTTTGCATAATCCATACTTTTTTGTTTTTATTTGTCCCTGTAGGACCTGAATAAGCGTCAAACCCAGAAGGATCTGGAGTGCGCTATGTTGTTGAGACATCATGAGTCCACTCAGGAGCTGGAGTTCAGGCAGCTAGCACTGGTTCAGCGTACTCGGGCCGACCTGATCCGAACGCAGCATCAGAGCGAACTGGCCAATCAGATGGAGTATAATAAGCGGCGTGAGCAGGAACTCCGTCAGAAACACGCTGTGGAGGTCCGCCAGCAACCTAAAAGCTTAAAGGTGGGGATAGCTTTCTTTACGTGCTTGGTGGGGTGTTTTTGACCCATTTTGATTTTACTTTCTTCAAACGATGAGAATAATAGTGCATTATATGTTACATAAATTCAAATTTAATTGAATTTTTAATTTAAAGGGCATTCTGAATTCAGTTCTTAATGCCACATAACTCTGTTGTACACCAATTGATTTCTGTTTAGAAAATATTAATTTTGGCAGCTGCAAGGATTAGATTCCACAAAGGGCTTCTGTTAAACCCAACTGTCTAAGTGGCCATGGCCCTACACCTGATGAAACACTCCAGTGTTGTAAAAACACACCAGGGGGCATGTAACTTTGCATAATTTGTTTTTTTCTTCAAAATGTAAAAACAAAGAAACCGTTTATTTATCACATATTTGACCCTTCTCATGCACATAAAGTAATCTTATTTTTTTCCCTTCATATTTTGATTTTTGTTTTCATTATACTTTGTTCTAATTTAACAAATGGAAACATCATAAATCCAAAATGGATAAACAGCTTGAATATTGGATCTCTACATGGGCGGAAATGAAACTGATTGGTCAAATAAACATCAAACTGTGCCGTCATCAGTTGTTTATCAGTTCCTCACAACAGAATAATAGTAATCCGCTGCTAAAGTTGTATGGTTTCTTAAAGCGTTTATGTTTCAACTCTCTCATCAAACAACCAGTGGAATGAACAGGGCTTTCTTCTGTGTAGACATAGGTTCACTATGGCTAACTACTATGCATGCTAGAGAAATTATAGGTGCTATTATAAGCGTTTATTTCAGAAATATAAATGTATCTCTCTCATCTGCTCCCACATTACCCATTAGTCTACTTATTCAGCACACTGCCTGTTTTATTTAGCTGGCCAACTCTTAAAATCTGTGAGACAAAGCTGCACAATGCACTGGACAGCGCAGAGCAAATGCATTTAAATTGTAGGGAAGCATTGACCAGTATTTTTTTTGTGTCAATGCAGCAGTCATAACTTTTGTTTTAGGCAATACACTGAGTTTATTTATTAATACTAAGTATTAATTGATGTGACTTCCAAAGAAAAGTCACAGAACTGTTGTGCGAGCATAGGTGCACAGACTGGTGTTTCATTCCTGAATGAGTCCGAGTCTTTGAACGAATCTGTTGAGTGAGTGATTCAATGACTTATATTGACAGCCGCTTGATATTTTTTTTTATTCCTAAATAAATCTGCGTTCTGACATTATTCTCATTACATTATGCAATTGCTGTGTAAATGCATTTTCTGCCCCAGCATTAAACCGTAAATGCATCTAAAAGCAACTTAAGATGCAGCTACTTTGCCACTTCTTCAGTGCAAAGATGACTTGTCGATACAGATTTAATTGGTGACAGTCTATACTATAGTGTCATATGATTCTAATTTAATTGACTCAATTTAAGAATTTAACATTTAAGATTACATGCATATTTAATAAGGTTAGAAAAAAATCCTTGGTAAAAATACCCATGAAAATCAATTTGAAGGGCAAATATTTTCCCTTATAGGGAAAGTTAATTTTTGACAGTGATGGCAATAAATATAAAAATACTCTTCATCTCTGACTTTATAGTTCAAAGTGTTTTTTCAAAGTGTACACTTGAATCGATACTGATCTGCGCTTCACAGCAATGTAGCATTTGCTCTGTGCTGTCACGTGCATCGCGCAGCTTTGCCAGACATATTTTTATAGTAGTTCAGCTAAATAAAACAAGCAGTGTACCAAATATGTAGGCTAGGGCTGCATGTAGGCTGTGGGTGCAGAAGATGCAAAGTAAATTAATATTTATGGGATGAACTATTTTAATTTGCATTGGTGAATTTGTCTACACAGAAGAAAGCCTTGTCTAGGCTCTGCCCCGGTACAGTTTGTGTTAAGCCATTCATTAGTCTGCTTGTTTGATGAGAAAGAGATGAAATTCAGTTGCAATAAACGCTTTAAGAATTCGTACAACTGTAGCAACGGGTGACTGTTATTCTGTTGCGTAGAACTGATGAACAACTGATGACGGCACGGTTTGAAGTTTAGTTGACCAATTAGTGGAAAGGTGCGTTTCATTGCCTGCCATGTAGAGATCCAGTATTATAAGCGGTTTATACATTTTGATTTTATTGTTTCCAAATGGTGAATTAGAACAAAGTGTGATGAAAACATAAAAATATGAAAGAATGACTTGATTGGTTTATTCATGTTCAAGAGAAAGGTCAAATATGTGATCAATGAATGATTTCTTCGTAAGACAAAATCTAGTAAACAAATTATCCGAAGGTGAAGGTTTTTTTGAATGTCGACTTGCAGTGACTTGAGTGCTCAAATATGTTTCTTGTTTTTTGTTCTCTCAGACGAAAGAGCTACAGATCAAACGTCAGTTCCAAGACACCTGTAAGATTCAGACACGGCAATACAAAGCCCTGCGGAACCACCTGCTGGAGACCACGCCCAAATCAGAGCATAAAACCGTACTGAAGAGACTCAAAGAGGAGCAAACACGTAAACTGGCCATCTTGGCCGAACAGTACGACCATTCCATCAGAGACATGCTGTCCACACAGGCTGTGAGTAAGGCAAGGAGAGACCATCTTTAATGCTTTGTTTTTTTGTTTTTTTTTTACTGGAGTATAATATATGCATACATTTACATGCATGGGTCAATCTCAACAAAACTGGACAAGAACATGTCCAAATCACGCTTCACCCCAAAATCAAAAGAATAATTTTTATTCTCAGTTGGATATTCTTATGGTTTTTTTGTTTGTTTTTTTATCTGCATAAAATAAAGTCTGTTAACAAATGCTATTAATAAACAAAACAAAAAATTCATTACAATAATGTAAAAATGAAAAGAAAAATCTAGTGGTCCTTAAATAAATTCAGTATTTCTTTTAATTTTAAGGTGAAATATGATGGGGAATGTTTTTGACTGGTTTTGGGAGGTTTGCCTACTTACGGTTAATCAACAGATCCTGAAACCTCCAAGTCAGACCAGATCTCTTTATTGGCTGCTTCTCTACTGATATCGCACCTTTTTGTTTTCCCACCAGTTACGATTGGATGAGACGCAGGAGGACGAGTACCGAGCACTGCGCATGCAGCTGCAGCAAGAATTGGAGCTGCTTAATGCCTATCAGAGCAAAATAAAGATGCACACAGACACACAACACGAGAGAGAGGCCAAAGACCTGGAGCAGAGGGTGTCTATACGGAGAGCTCTTCTTGAGCAGAGGGTGAGAGAGAGAAATTAAGTGAATATTAGTGATGAATGTTTTATGATGGCTATGTTCTAAAACCTAATGAGCTGCTGTAATATTTACACTACCTTTCAAAAGTTAGGGATCTGTTAGATACCATTTAAATTTCTTTTAAAGAAATTAATACTTTTCAGAAAGGATGCATGAAATTGATCAAAAGTGACAGTAAAGATGTTATGAAGACATTTATAATGTAATAAAAGATTCCCATTTCAAATAAATGCTGTTTTATGCTGTTCTATAAAAAAAGTATCAAGGTTTCCACAAAAATATTAAGCAGCACAACCCTTTTCAATATTGATAATAAGAATCTTGAGCACTAAATCAGCCTATTAGAATGATTTCTGAAGGATCATGTGACACTGAAGGCTGGAGTAATTATGCTGAAAATGCAGCTTTGCCATCACAGGAATAAATTACATTTTAAAACATTAAAATAGAGTAAGTATTAGACTTATTGCAAAAACATTTGTATCATATTGATGTGAAAATTTACCTTTTAAGTGACTGATTTGAAATGCTTTACATAGGCACCAACTCATTATTCAAATAGTACAAAGACACCAGAAACTCAACTCACTATTAATTTCAGTAAGCTGACACTGATACTATAATGAGCATCAAAAGACATGCAGTGTGTCTTCTAATTTGTTCTCTTTCTGTCGCCCTTTTGTTTGTTTTTTCAGATCGAGGAGGAGATGTTGTCTTTGCAGAACGAGCGTTCTGAGCGAATCCGGGCTCTGCTCGAGCACCAAGCTCGAGAAATCGAGTCCTTTGACTCGGAGAGCATGCGTCTGGGCTTCAGTAACATGGCCTTGAGTGGAATCCCTGCTGAGGCTTACAATCAGGGCTACCCCAACCCTCCTTCCTCCGGCCCTGGGGGCTGGCCGTCCCGTCCTGTGCCTCGTTCAGGCAGTCAGTGGAGCCATGGCGTCCAAAACTCAGCGGCGCCGCCCTCCTGGCGGAGTCAGAACAGTACAGCCGGTTTCAGCCGAGCGGAGCAAATCTCCAGCCGGGAGAGAGATCGAGAGAGGGATTTAGAGGGAATGGGTGCCCGTGGCTTCCCGAGCTCTCGCTCCTCTGCCTCGTCTGCATCGTCATCGTCGTCCTCGCATCATCACCTCCGCTACATACCGCAGCATTACCACCACCAAAGTACGCCACACCTGTACCGCGACAACCGAGAGAGGGAGTGGGGAGGTGGTGGAGGAGGAGGAGGAGGAGGAGGAGGAGGTGGTCACCACTCCTCTTCATCCTCCTCTCATGGCCACTCGCATCACATTTCATCCCATGGCTCTTCCCAATCCCTTGCTCTCCTCCCTCCACCACCACCTCCTCCACCCATCTCACTTTCCACATCTTCTCCCCAGTCCTCCTCCTCCTCTTCCTCCTCTCAGAGTGGCTATGGTGGAAGGGGCGAGAGCCTGGCTGTGAGGGGCCCCAGCCTGATGGCTCTGAGAAACAGTCCAGGTCCCCTTCGGAGAACCGCCTCGGGCGGTGGTGCCGGTGGGTCGGGCGGAGACGGGGGTTTGAGTCGGAGTACATCAGTGACGTCGCACATCTCCAACGGATCCCACCTCTCCTACTCGTAGAAAGTCTGGCAGGAAGTTCAGAACATTTCACGGGCTTTAGCAGGGGAGAAAAGCCCTTGACGTAGCTCGTTTAGGAGTTAAACGGAGGCGAGGAGGAGAAACCGTATTTAGATGATCAGACCTTTACTTACAAGAAGATAGATCTCAGGGTTTCCGAGGGATAGTGATTCGGGAGGGCTCAGGGTTTAGATCGGGAACAGAAAAGACGAGATGTACTGTTACAGGAGCAGAAAGCTATACTGTTAAGTGTGTGGGAGGGAAAGGATGAAAATAACACAAGTGGTGCCAATGCTGTAGATTGGGCTCATCCTTAACTGGTCCATTTTAGTTTTATTTTATTTTAAACGGTCAGACAGACCCATCGAATTCTGCTCTTTCATGTCCAGGTATTTTCTTGCACGTCTAAAGGTTTAGGATTTGAACTTTTTACAGATATTATTTTATGCTTTATCCTGGTTCATGTTAAGCTGAATTCATTTAGTGCAATTCAAGGGTTTCATTTTTATAAGAATAGTTTGCCAAAAATGAAAAATCTATCATTATTTACTCTCTCTCTCATGTTGTTGCAAACTCTACATACTGTTATTTTTTTCATAGAACACAAAAGGAGAGTTTTTGGAGCATCTTTTAAGCAGCACTTTTCTATACAACAAGAGTTCTTAGAACGTCTGAGTTTTCTGAAGCCATTTGAATGCTTTGTTTGAGCAGATCAAAATTTGGGTCTGAAAATGATTAGTACATTCATGCATCCAAAAACCACTTGGATTTTCATGCGTCAGAACCAAATGTAGTTCGCTTTGTCTTTTTTTTAGAGCTATGAACCTGCGTTATTTGGAAAAGAGCTTCTTTAAAGGGAAAGTTTACCCCAAAAATGAAACATCTTCATTTCGTCAAAAGTCGTCATTTACTCGCCTGCATGTCGCCCCAAACCCGTATGACTTCCTTTCTTCTGTGGAACATAATAGAAGATGTTTTGAGAACATTCTTGTTTTGCTGCAGAAAGTAAGTCAGGTTTGACATGACAGAATTTTCATCTTTAAGCTCTTTCTAACATCTCTGTGTTTTGCAGATAAATAGCAAAATATAGGTTTATAACGACATGAGGGTGAGTGAATAATGGCAGAATTATTCATTGAGTTTCTCTTGAGTATCTCTTGAGTTTGAGCCAGAGGATGAGTCCTTTTCAATTTTACTGCTAGCGAGCAAGTCAGATGCAATAGAAGGTGCAGAAACTTGTGGAAGGGAGAAGGTGTAAATTGAGGAACTAAAAGGGTGATTGAAATGATTTTTGTGTAATTATGTAGATAGTACTAAAACAATACTAAAAGAACATCAATCAGTGATGGGTTTTAAACTGTACATTTGTATTTGAGTCAAGGACGGGTGGCAGTGTTTTTGTTTTTTTTATGATTTTTGTATTCTGTATTCTTTTTGTTTATTTTTTTAAACAATGCCACATGTCATACTGCCATTCTAGAGGCTCAGCTGACCTAAAGCAACTCCGCCCACTGTCCTTATAAGGGCAAGCTGCCATTTAAGTTGTTTGGTTTAGGTTTAAACTGGGCTGTCATTCAGTGTCTGTTTTTAGCATAGGTGTGATAAGATTACTTTTAAAAAGAGATTGAACCTGGCTAGGTGAGTAAGCCATCTCCTTGACTATAAATGCACACTGTAAATATTATGTACATGTCCATAAGAGAGTTGGGTTACAGGTTTCTGTGCATTAGAGTGATGTACAGAGACCATTTGTATACAAACATACGCAACAGACGTTTATATGACTTTGAGTATATAAATATGTGTATAATACATCTCCTGTGGGAAGGGTTGATGGGGAAAGTCATCAGATTGTTTTCTGTTCAACACTTTTGATCTATATTGTACTTATACAACGTGTGTATATACAAGCACTAACTCTTATTTAGGGTAATAATAATTTTGCTATGTGAATTGGAAAGTGGGACATAAAAAATAGATACTGTCATTATTATTACACCTACTACTGCCGCTGCAATATTTGTGTTGTACACTAATTTTTCTTTTTACAGTATCTTTTTCTCTTTTTTTTTAAAGACAGTTTTTTTTTTTTTTTTTTTATCAATGCTTACCACTAGTTGGGAAATGTTGGCAGTGTCTCAGTGAGAATTTTGAGTCTCGTTTTAGATTAAAAAAATTTAAAAGGACTACCTATCCCAGCATTCCTTGTTACATCTCAGGGTAGGAGTCTTTTGTGCAGTGCGTTGTCAGGAGGGTAGTATTTTAGAGCCAGTATTAAACTTGTACAGAACATTTTAAGAGATTTTAGCTGTATAGAACATTTCTAGACGACTGTAAAGTGTCTCAAACACCCCCCACCCCCACCCCTTTGATCCAGCAGGCTTTTCTCCCTACATCTTATTTTCTGGAATGCATTACTTTGGTTTTTTGCTTACAAAATTTGTATGTATAAAATGGACACAAGGCAACACAAGCTGTTTACATTGACAACCAAAATCTCCAGCATACCCTTAAGAACATGGTGAAAGATGAAGCTAGATTTTGCCAGTAATGTTATTATTTTTAATCTTTTGTGCTCCCACACTGCCAGCTCTCTTTAGACACCAGCGTTCACTCGGACTCTCCCTCGGCCTCCTGAACCAAGGAGACGTGCAGTACCTCACTTCCCTGTGCCTGGCCAACCGTTTTCAGTGTTCACTTCACATCGCCTCCCCGCCCATCACCACATTCCCTTACGTCCTTTCTTGCTTGGTTACTAACATCTATGGACAGAAGAGGAGAAAACAATCCTCAGCCCGTCTGTAACTCTGGGCTATCATATAATGTGTTTACAGCAACACAGCTGGATTCTCATTAGTGTATCCTCTTTTAGGGGGTGTTTCAGTATCTGGTGGTAGAAACTTGAGGTAAATATATGAAATTGCTTTCATCATCCTGCAGTGTTTAAAGGACCGGAGCTATAAGGGTGCAAAGACAATTGCTGTTGCAGATGTGTGGAAAAGTGTGTAGCCTGCGCTGAAATGTATTGCAAAATTGTGATGTTTGAAAGGCTGATGGAGAGCATGGTTGTTCAGGGAGCTCAGAAAAAAGGCCAAATTACATTCAGGTGAAATGATTACAGGAGAACTCTAACACATGGGTTATAGAACTTGTACAGAAAATGATTAACAAGTCATTAAAAAGGATACAAACAAAATTACTTTTCCCGTGTGATCTGTCTGGACTAATGCACCATTTTTTTCCAGCACTTCTAGCCTGTTTTCTGAATGATGAGAGTGTGCATCTGCCGTGCACAGACACCCTGGTTATGTTGAAGGTAGAGGAAAGACAGTTTCCATAGAGACAGAGGACATAAGTGGAAATTACTGGTTGCTTACACAAAAAAAGACACATGTTTGCTCTGGTGTAGAGCTATTTTTAGTCCTAGTCGGCAAATTACTCCCATTTATAGGATGTTTTGCGGTAATAAACTTTTAAATATTCTATTTTTCTGCTGTGTTCTTGTTTAAATGGCATTGCGGTTAAAACGCCTAAACAACAGATGCAGTTGGTACAAGATAGAAGGATTTCCAACCTGAGAGTTAGTCAACGTGTGGCTTACGAGTTTGGAGATGTTCCTAACATTGTAAGAATGTTCTTTTTTAGTTTTTGTTGTCTTTATTGTTGCTCCTTTTTTTTGCAGGTTTGCAGATTTTTTTTGGTGATTAACCTTACTTAATATTATATAAAACTTATACACAACGTTCTCTAATTGTTATGTTTAGGTTTGTTTAGTAACTAACCTTCCCAGAACTTTGCTGGGAGCCTTTTATGTGAAAACAGTTGTTTCTGTTTAAATGTTTCTTAAGCATAAACTACATTTTGTAAAGTTAAACAATAGCTGACATTTATTTGAGTAATAATACAGCATTGGATTAAATGTAGACTTGACTTGTTTGCAATTTGTCACATAATCCTATTATAAAAGTGGGATAATGCACTTGGCAAAATGCCTCTGTCTTTAGCAAAACGAATCCTTTTTTTTTTTTTTTTTTTGCAAAATAAGTGCCCCATATGCGGATTTATTTAGTAGGCTAATGATGAGCGACTGACTGTAGGCCTACACTGTTAAAAGAAGAAGAAGAAAATAAAAAAAGATCTTGATTTTAACGGTAAAAGACTAAAAATGCTTCGGTGAAAAGATTTTTTTTTTTAATATAATCTAAAACCTAAAATGTTGCTTCAGTATTTTATTTTTCGGTCAATTTAACGGATCTTTTTATTTTATTTTTTATTTTTTTATATACAGTAGCCTATATTTCGGCAACCACTGTTAATAGACGAAACTCTAGATAGATAGATAGATAGATAGATAGATAGATAGATAGATAAAAATAATGAAAGTAAGACAGTACAGTACGCTGGTGCAAATGTATAAAATGCTGGAAAAACCTAATGCTTTACTAATTATATCTTTTCATTGCCGTTATACCACTGTCACAGTGCTGTCAGTGACACACAGCTGATTTTGGGTCAGCCGTGGCACGTGATGCTTTTGATGTCACCGAGGATAGAGCGCGTGCCAATTAAAGGGGAGGATTCCTTTGACGGCGTGCGCGCGTACAGGACATCATGACGTCACGCGCCACGCTTAACTACAGGGAAATAGAAACCCAGAAGAGAATTTTCAGGGATCCGTCCAAATAAAAGCGCTCGTTACCATGACCGAAGAAAATATCTTCCTGTTCGTCCCGAATTTGATCGGTGAGTCAATCGAACGAGTTAACGAACGCGGATCGTCAGCGCGCGACAGAGTTCGGCGCACGTTTAACCACGGCTGCCAGCCTGACTGATAATACTTATTTCGTTAAAAACAATATGTATATAAAGGTCACGTATGTTTTGTTTAAATATGCATAGAGTCTGTACGACTGTACTAGCGTCCAGTCTGCATGATCGTTGTGTTTTACAGCGGTTGTTTTGACTTCCTGCTGATGTTTGACCTGATGCTATAGGCTGTCACTGTAATGCACTAGACTGAGTGAAGCTCATTTAAAACGCCACATTCATCCACTAATAGTACTGTCAATGTAGTATAAAAGATTTAAAGTCGACATGAAACACAAATTCACCCTATTTTATACATGCATGTTGTGAACAATTTAATCCGTGTGCATGTTTCTTTTTTCTTTCTAATTTGACCTCGTAAGGTTTATTCAAAATGTCTTAACTGTGGACCTTTCAGTGAAAACGACAGACTTCTCTCTGGTGACATTTACAGGACTTCTCCAGTTATTTAGTCTGCTTAAAGTTGCCCACTTATGCATATCTGACCAGTCAGAGCAGACGAGTTTAGAGAGACTGAATCGTGAAGACACTGCGAAAAGAGGTGATGCTGCAGTGTATATTATGATTAAAGTGGTTTTGTAGTGGCACATAACTGGGGGCACTTTAAATTCTGCATATAGGGTAAATACAGCTTGAATGGGACGCAAAATGGGAAAAATAGTGTCCCTATCAACCTGAATTCACTTCTGTCTGCCTCCACTTTTGAGTGCAATGCACACATCTCAAAAACGATAATCAATATTACTTCCTTTCCCTCTTGCAGACATATCTTCTCTGTTTTTTGACGCGAGAGCGGGACAACCTGTCACTTACATTACATCACAAAAATAGCAAACCACAACGATCCAATCAATTCCCACCCTACGTTTTTTTCTTCAAGAAGCCGTATCACTCAGATATACATCATGATATGGAAGAAAAGACTATAGCTACTTGACATTAATTCGTAGTACCTGTGTATGCATTGTACTCTTCCTTTTCATATGCTTTCTTTGAATCTTTTTCCACACTTTCAATAGGATATGCCCGTATTGTACTGGCTCTGGTATCCTTCTACTTGATGCCCTGCTGCCCGGGTCCGGCTGTGTTTTGTTACCTACTCAGTGCCCTGTTGGATGCCTTCGATGGACATGCAGCCCGTGCTCTTAATCAAGGTAGTGATCTGCAGCTCTGTGTTGTACGCTATCCCTCTTTTTGTGCTTTGCTCACTCTTTGTACTCATCCCTGCCTTTTCCTTAGGTACAAAGTTTGGTGCCATGCTGGACATGTTGACTGACCGTTGTGCCACCATGTGTTTGCTGGTGAATCTGGCACTGCTGTACCCGTCCTACACTTTCCTGTTTCAGCTTAGCATGTGTTTGGACGTGGCCAGCCACTGGCTGCACCTGCACAGGTATGTCCAATATTTTATCCAATAAAGGCATAAGGCATTAGGCATTAGGCCTTAAAAACGATGCATTTGTGAACTTCTGGTTCCATTGTCCCAAGGGTCAATGTGTTTTTTGAATGTGTTTTTTTTTTTTTTTTGGTGAAAAGCTTGAATTAAGGTCTGTGGGTGACATCAGCTCAAGATATTTTCACACTTTATACGACAAATACATAAGTAATAGACCACATGTGATTTTTTTTTTTAAAGCTTTTACGTGTTTTGAAGAGGGCAGTTGCTGATAAGTGGCTAAATGGGGCTACAGAGGTTGTCAGGGACATTAAATGTCATCATGTTGAAAAGGAAAACACATCTACTCAATAGTCTGCTTTTACAGCCTTGTTGTGTTTATAATCACGTTCTTGCTAACTTTTTTTAACTCAAACTTTCCAGCTTGTAGATTGTAAATAAAAACTGAAAGAGTTGTCGGACTCTTAGTGGTGACAATGAAGTTATACCATTGTGTTGTAGTTAGTTTATAGCTTAACAAACTATAGCTTAACATTAGCTTTTCAATTCTACTGATTTTATTAAGGCTTCAAAATTCAAGTTGGGTTTATTTGTAAAGATTATCATGATGAACAAAATGTTTAAGAATCATTAACTGTTGTTGGTCACACAGCTTATTTTCTGCAATTATTGCAATGATTCTTTATCTAAAAATCAATGGAGAAATCCTGTTTTTGCCGAGGGAGGCGGGGTGATGCTAACTTCTGGATTGACCTACAAAATTACATCATTCCTGCATAACTTTATGGCCACGTACACACTCAGCTAAATTCGGTTGTCAATTCACCTTTTAGTGCTTAATTCTGTTCTGTGCACACACACAGTTCAGTCATTTAAGGGAGTGACAACCGCATTTACAGAATTCTACACAATGTGTACTGAACCAAACTGAACAACTATTTTTTTAATGGCGTTTAAAAAGTAAACCACAGGGAAAGAGGTACAAGCTTTGACTCATTTGTATTGAAGAACAAGCCCATAATAAACACAAATAGATCCAAATGCTTTATATTGCAAATAAGATATTGCGGTCTACAGTTGCCCCCTTTATTCATTCCATTGTAAACCGTATTGCTTTATGAGCCAGGCCTAAACAACAAGCCCAAAAACTCTTATAATAAGAGGACATGGCAACACTTCAAGAGCGTGCTCTGCGAAGCAGCCTTCCAAGCATAAAACACGACGCCTCTGTCAATGGTGGTTTGGTTCAAATTAAGTCTTTGACAGCTGTAATATTATATTGGTCAAAAATACGGTAGTATATACCAAATGCGTGAGAGGCCAGAACGTTGCTATGGTTACCGATGTGTCAAGCATTGCTATTTTGGGAGTGAGTTGTGTTCCGTACACACACAAAACAGTAATTTAGGGGATTAACTCCCGTATTAAAGCTGTTCACTCCTGAAACTTTACAGTGTGTACTTGGCCTATATGCACCTCCTGATATGTGCATGCATAAAGCAGTTGATTCAAGACCGTACTTAGAGGCTTAGAAATCTCTCTTTATGTTTACAGATGATCTCACTCCAAGCTGATACACTTAGGCATAGGCTACATAGTCATTTTGTCTAGACTGGCACTGTTCACTTGTGCAACATGGGACCCCACTGCAACCCCCGCACATAGCTCTCTGATGCGCTACACTTGTCTAATTGCTAATTTGCTGTCTGCTTTCATTCCAGTGAAATTGCCAAATGAAATGCGCCTCCATTACTGATATAATACTACTGACAAACAATTGCAGTTTTATTGTTCAAAAAGTCTTGAGCTATATTTGAAAGCACAATTAGAAAGGTTATTTATATTAATCCTTATTAAAATCAGTAATTTATTAGATGCATATCAGAATATTGGTTGATGTTCATTTCAAATAATCAGAAATTATTTTAGATATCTTCTCGAAGAGTACAAAATGGATCTCCGCTGACCCCAGGAATTCAGTTTTATAATTGAATTTATTTATGCATTTTATAGTAAATATACCTATGGATAAATCATTGTTAAAGTTGGCATGAAATGGAAACCTTATCTATTTTGCAAATGCATTTTAATGATCTTACTGGCTGTGATTTTTCTTAATTCTTTTAGTTATCAAAATCAGTAACCAACACTAATAGATAATGTAATGTATTTCAGAACATGAGAAAATGAATGTAGATACAAATAAAACCTTCATTGATCTCCACAGACCTCTAGTATCCAATTTTATAATATAATATTTAAATATATTGTATTTAATTGAAGTACCTCTGTGACCTACATAAATCATTTTAATAAGATATGGGTGTCTTTTTTTCTGGTTCTTTTCTTCCAGTTCCATGATGAAGGGAGCAACTAGTCACAAAACCATTGACCTCTCTGGAAACCCCATCTTACGACTCTACTACACATCTAGGGTAACATCCTCACTCACGCTCGCTCGCTCATTCACACAGTCAGGAACTCCCATCAAAAGCTTAATGGGTTGTTTTAAAGTATGCATATCTAGTGAAGAAGTTCACATGTACTGGCTGTTCTGACATCAGTGTTTTTTCCACAGCCGGTGCTGTTTTTTATGTGTATGGGGAACGAACTGTTCTTCTGTCTGCTTTACATAATGTACTACATCGAGGAGCCCCAGGGTGAGAATCAGCAGGCTCTTTCTGACTGTCTTGCTTTATTATTTCCTTTTTGCCAGTTTTATTCATTGAAGTAGTGTTGAATTAATATGTACACACTACAACAAAGTTAAAGCACACAGATTACATTTGACTAAAATATTGGTTGCATCATATTTTTGAATGACTTCTCTCGTTCTGTCCAGTGTGGCTGCAATGGCTGCTGGGAGTTTGTGCCGTGGTCTCTCTGCTGAAGTCTGGCATAAGTCTCCTCCACCTCATCACCGCCTCCCGCAACATGGCTGCCATCGACGTGGCTGACCGTGAGAGAGAGCGGAGCAAAGCACAGTGATGGATGAGAGGATACACAAACCAAGAAAACAGAGACGAAGGCAGAGCGAAGATGATGAGCAGAAAAAGTGTTACGAGAACATCGGCAAGTATAGATGAGGATGAGATCATGGAAATCAATCACGGGACCTTGCAAAGCCTCACTGAGAATTTATATTTATTTGAATATAGATTATCAATGGTATGACACCAGGGGAAATACCTTACGAGTTTCTTACATATTCCTGTAGTTGTAATAGTTTCCCATTTCTGTTGATGGAACTAGTTGCACTATGAGTGGACCATATTTATGTCATCTTTGGGGTGTCATCATAGTATTTTTATTTATTTGTTTGGTTGTTTTATTTGTTAATTGAATAATCATGCATACTTTTAATGGGATTTAGAATAGCTCAGCTGTTTAAAAGCAACATTTCCAAACACGCATTCACATACAAGACAGGCACATTCCACACTTCGACTGAAAGTCACTTGAGTGTCACTGTATTTGGTGTTTGTTTTTATCATTAGTTGTGTGGTATTTAATTATGAACTGAACTGTCTGTAAATGAGCCTGTTTTTTTTATTAGACTTTTATGTTTTTGTTGCATTTATCTGTTTGAATATTAGTTTGAAGAGTGTGAAGCCATTATTATATTATACAAGTGGCTCTGCCATTATTTTTGTCCAAAGCCTTCTGAATGTATTATTGGGTTGTGGTAGAGGAGTAGACACACTGTTATAGAGCTGTTGTTATATAAATGATCAGAATTATGAGAGTTATACGATTGTGGAGAAAAGTATTTTGTACTGTAACAGGTGATTTGACAATAAAGTTATCCTGACACCAAGATGCAGCTGTTATTTCTTCATTTATTTATTTCAATTACAACAGCCCTGTAGCTGTTACTGATGATATGTTATCTCTGTAAGTGTGTACGGCTTCCTTTTGCTGAGTTTCAAGAGCATTTAGCATTTAATCCAACATGTTATGTGTGATGTTTTTGGTTTGTTTTCATGACTACAACAATGTATGAAAACAGGACAGCCTTTATGCTGCTGGTGTAATGTTCAGTGAACGTTGAAGGGACGTTCTCTGAACCATGACGCGCACAGCCTAAAATAAACGTCCTATTTCCAGTCTGAAAAAGCGCTGTTCTGAGAGAGGAAAAAAAATATTACACCGGGAACCAAAAAAAACTTTGGTTGGGAGTGAGTCTGATATATGTGTTTAATCCCATTGGGCGCGTACAATTATTATCGGCAGTGATCTAGAGCCGCTTATTATTTACCGCAGCTGCGTCTGCGTGCGTCTTTGCCTTTAAGGACCTGCGACATTTTTTTCCCCCATACGAACGTCCAGTTGTCTACCACAGATAATCTTTGTGTTGTAGACTTAGTTTTTAGAGAAGACTGCGCTGATGGTGTCTTTAAACTGATCTCGATGTTTATGGTGTAATTTGCGTCGGCTGAACACAAACGCCGAAGGGGCGCGAGAGGACGACACCGCGCTCGAGAGCATCGCGTGGAGGAGGGGACGAAGACACAAGAGGGGGTGTTCACTCAAAATATACTATCCCTTTAAAACAAGGGGGACACGGCGGTGGGGGAGAGATAGCGGGGCAGAGAAGACGGGATAAAAAAAGAAAAGGAAGAAAGAGCGAGGGTGGGAGGGTGAGAGTATTGCAGGAAAAAAAAGGAAAAAATGTCATCCTCTCGATTGAAATGCCGAGGCGGAGCCATGGACGACGACCGGTGAACCGCTCGCCTGACACGAATGAGATTTAACGCAACGCCGAGGCTCGCGCAGATGCCGCTCGGGGCCTGGATGGAGAATCTTATAATAAAAAAAATGATGGAAATATTTTTATCAACGCCATGCTACCGCTGAGAGCAAATGAAACATTAAACTGCCATTGTAATTGTATTATCCTTGCATGAATTATTGCACATCGGTGTAATTAACAAGAAAACATAAAATGCAGAAATTAATTTTATATTAAATTTGAAGCACGATTGGCCACTGTTATGTGGCAATGAGGTGTTAATAACAGGGACTGTGATTGACAGCTGTCATTTCTTAATGTTTTTTAGTATTTTGAAATGGATCCATGGTAAAATGGATATTAATTTATGAGTGTCAGAGCAATTTGCATTCTTTCACTTTTTAAATGTCAA
Source organism: Squalius cephalus (assembly GCF_949319135.1). Taxonomy (NCBI): domain Eukaryota; kingdom Metazoa; phylum Chordata; class Actinopteri; order Cypriniformes; family Leuciscidae; genus Squalius; species Squalius cephalus. Next base: position 44,975,486 of record NC_137122.1, on the reverse strand, counting down.
TAACATATCTTTATACATATGGTAGTTTTACATTTTGAATACAAAGCATATATACATGTGATAAAATAGTGGAAGAAGTCGTTCGTTGTGGGGGGAAAATTGACTAGTTGATTTCAAACGGCTTCTGTCCTGTTCTACACGTCATGATGGATGCAGCTTGGAGCAATTTCCTCTTTCAGGTAAGGCAAAGATTATATGTCATATAATCATGTCGATAGCTATTTTGTTATTTAATTAAAATGTATGTCATAATAGTTAGCATTTGCCCATAATGTACTTTCATTCACAAGTTAAGGCAAAAGAATGTTTAAAATTTGTGATTTTGCCCCTTCTCACAGACAACTCCGCCTTCACAGTCCCAAACTGACGCGACCCTCCAATCAGATCTTCTCCCGGAGCTCACGGATCCCACTCAGGACCCGCCCCCTGAGAACATAGCCCCGCCCCCATCCACGGTGGACACAGCAGCGCTGAATGAGGAGCCTGTACCGGGTGAGGGAGGGGCAAAAGAGGACGGTGGGAAGGGAGAAAACGAGGTTAGACTGTTTGTAGTTGTGACTTTAGTGGCTGCCGGAGATTGGAGAATAATGTAGCCTGAATGGGTGAGAAGAATGCTGATGGATCCATTTATTTGCATAAGGTTGGAATATTATTAAGGATTCCTGCAAGTTTTCTCTCTGTGCTACAGTTGGGTTCCGGCAGTAAATCATTTCCTCCATAAGGAAATTGATTTTGAACAATAACTTATAAACCTTTTAAGACCATCCAAATCCATCCAGAATCCGTGGTATTTGCTTCTGCTGAAGCCGTCAGCCCGCATTATGCTTATTTTTATTTTTAAATAATTGTGTGTAACAGTGGAATTCCCGATGAAAAAATTACACCAGTCAGAGAGTGTCGAAAAAAAGCAGCAGGCTTCAAAAAAGCTCTTTAGCTCCACCCACTCCCATGAAGCACTGCGAATGACGTAATCGAGTCGATTTCTCCACGCTCTCAAAATACTGAAACGTTTGTATACATGCATATTTTGCAATAAACTTATATTGTTTTATAGATATAATCAACATTTGTAAATTAATAGTTTTATATTTCTCCATCATTTTTATTTTGATTATGCTGTTCGCAATGCTTCATGGGATTGTAGTTCTTTCCCTCAGTAAAGCCGTTTAGTACAGTAGTAGTCTTGAACCTTTGTATTTTTGTCTGATTTTCAAATTCTTTCAAAAAAAATGCTTCGAATCAAAGTTTGTATTGTTGTGATTCACCTCGTAGCTGGTGGGAAATCCCTATGGGAAAAATGAATAGAAAGAATAATTCTGGAACCAGCGCCGTTGAAAATGGGAGCAGGCTCTTTTACACTCTATACCTGATGAGACATTTGCCAAGAAACCTATGTCTTTTTGTTTATTTTATTTATTTATAACAGTTTTTATACAAACATAAAACAGATCGAAATCTCACAAAATGTATACTTAAAGTATGCTATACATAAAACAAAATTTTTTAGAAGCTTCGACCTTAGAAAAAAAAAAATCCTTTTGAGGTTTAGAGCAGCAATCCTTTCAGCCAGCCATTTATGAAAGCTGGGTGTTAAGGTGGACTTCCACTCCATCAGGATCACCCTTTTAGTCACCACCACCATAACAAACATAAGAGACAGTTGCTGAGAATGTGTTAATGCCAAGATAGGGTCAGAACACCCAAGCAAAGCTAATTCAAGATCTGGACTGAAATCTTCTCCAAAAACGTTCAAATCAATGTCTTTATTGTTAACTAAAACTATTAAAAATTGGTAATTGAAATAAAGCCGAAAGAATATATGAAGACTTCAGATGCAAAAGCCTCTAAGTGCCATCTGAAATTTTCTTCTAGAATGATCATTTTTATCAAGCTTGCATGTTTATGTTCAGTTATTTCACTTAAATGGCAATGAAAATTACCTTCATTGGGTAATTTGGGGGGGGGGGGGTAAAAATCATGTTCTGGGGGGTAAAATCATAGTTTTCAAAATATATATATATATATTTACCCACAGAACGTGATTTTAACAGGGAACTGGAGCTGGTTGGTTTGGTTCAGTCTTTGAAGCCTGTACTGCAAATCTTTTTCTAATCCATTAGTTGAAAATACTCTAAAAGCAAGAGAATGATCAAATACATAGATAAAGCATTTTTTGCACTTAAGTTTGATGCATTAGTGAAAATCCATCCAGTTTTTGTCAGTAAGTGGAGAGAAAGAAACTGGATAATGAAATTGCCCATGCGATTTCGCATCTTATTGTAATTACTGCGTCCAAGCTCTTAAGTAGGAACTTTGAAAGGAGCGTAGTATGTTCTTTCCTAATCCTAGCCTACAGTAGGTGTTTGTTTGCAACAAATAGACTACACCTGTGTATGCATAGCATACTGAAAGTGTCCTTTAACCTTCTCTTTCCCAGTGAAGCCAGTCACGCGACCAGCCCGGCCCGCACACATCTGCTCCATATGTAATAAGCAGTTTAAGAACAGCTACAACCTGCGGCGTCACCAGTCTGTCCACACTGGAGTGAAGATGAAGGACAGAGCCGCTAGAGAGAAAGTAGACGGAGGGAAGGCTGGAGCACGATTGGAGAGGCAGACCATCCCCCTTTCTCTCCTCCAGCTGTCTATACCTGCCTCCATCCCCACGGCAGTCGACCCCATGGTCCATCCTTCCCCAATCTGCAATCAGCAGGTAGAAACAGTCGCTGTATCTATCGCCCCGGCAACGGTTGCCATGACAGTGAACCAGACCCTCCCTACTGCAGTGGTGGTTACTGGGACAATGGTGCAGGTTGGGTTGATTTGTGTCTTTTGGTTAATACTTTGCATACCTTTGCTGCACTTCCCTTGTTCTTGCTTTGACTTTTCCCCTCATGCCATTGTCTCTCATTTTTAACTCTAAGCTAAAAATTAAAAATTATATAAATAAATAAAAAAATCTAAACAAATGGTTAGCGAAACAAGGTGCTTAACAAATAGAAAAGGTTGATTGTCAAACACAAACAGGTTTGACATTATTGCAACCAGTTTCAGTTATTCCAGCCTTTAGGTTTGAATGGCTAATTTTAGACAGATTAATAGTTTTACCTATCATGTCTCATGACACAAAAACATGACATTTATGACTCTCAAATAGTAAATGGGACACTAATTTGTATACTATTCATGGAAAGTGCCATTTAACATTATTTCATCATTTTTTCTCTCCCGTAATGAACTAAAATAGTCGGTTTCAAACATTCTACCTCCCAATTCCCAAGACTGCAAAAATCAGGCTATGGCGTCAGCGGTTGTGTAACATGGTCTCATTCCTGCTCTCACCTCATTTGTTGAACACTTACAGTCAGTTGGTTAGTAGGTCAGCAAACATTGTGCTTGTTGTACCCAGAAGACACTGAAAGATCTGCTGTGGCTCTAAACACAAAAACTTGTTTCATAAAATCTGAAATTCTGTGTTACTGTTTTTCAGGCTGCACCAAATTGCAACATCAACGATAACCTAAGTAATCCCACCCCGATTCAAATATCTATCCCAATAACAAACCCGTTACCCATCAATCCAACTCCCAATCCTAATCCCAACCCCAACCCTAACCCCAATCCAGTCAGGAAGAACCATGCCTGTGAGGCATGTGGGAAGGCGTTCAGGGACGTGTACCATCTTAACCGGCATCGGTTGTCCCATTCGGATGAGAAGCCGTATTCCTGTCCAATCTGCCAACAGCGGTTTAAGAGAAAGGATCGAATGAGTTATCATGTTCGGTCACACCAGGGAGGAGTGGAGAAACCCTACGTGTGTCCGCACTGCGCCAAGGGCTTCTCACGGTAAGAGAAAAAGCTTTGCTCACCTGCACACTAGTTGCATAAACATACTTCATCCATCAGTGAGCTGAGATTATGAGGACAAACTGTTTATCAGGCCAGTCCACAGCAGGTTTCAGCAGTGAGCATTATACTGCAGTTCTGACAGTGGTCGAGGACTCTGAGTGTTTAACTGAAAGCTATGGAGAAATTACCTAATTACTAATTTAAGACTGCAAATAGGTTAGTGATGAGGAAAAAATGACCTGTCTGTGTTTATCAATCTGTCTCATATATTGCAACACACATCTACACCCATATGCAGAGCACTACAATAAGTCGAGCCAATAGTAAAAACAATTTCTTTGCCTGGTCTCATTTTCACTTGACCTTAGGCCTATTACATTACTATTTTTAATGTTTTTGAAAGAAGTCTCTCATCAAGCCTGCATTTATCTCATAAAAAAATACAGAAAAAAACAGTAATATTGTAAAATGTAATTATTCCTGTGATGCAATTAGTCCAGTCTTCAGTGTCACATGATCCTTCAGAAATCATTCTAATATTATGATAATATAAATATTTCTATTTTAAATAAATTCTGTTCTTTTTAACTTTGTATTCATCAATAAATCCTGAAACTATATATAAAAATAAAAATGTATAAAAAAATGAAAAACATATTTAGCTGCACAACTGTTTTCAACACTGACAATAACTGAGTATCAAATCAGTATATTAGAATGATTTCTGAAAATAGAATGTTGCAAAACATTTCTAGTTCTAGAAATGGATTTCTAGAGTCCTTGAAAAAAATTCAAAATGATTTCTGAAGGATCATGTGATACTGAAAACTGGAGCAATGATGCTGAAATTCAGCTTTACCATCACATGAATAAATTAAATTTGACAATTTATTAAAATAGAAAAGAGTAATTTAAAAAAATATAGCCTACATTTTTCAAATAAATGCAGCATTGGTGAGCATGAGAGACTTCTTTCAAAAACATAAAAAATCTTACCAACTCCAAACTTAAAATATACATATTTATAGGATAAACTACATTATATTATATAATTCATTATATTATATTATTTTTATGTATAACTATAGTTCCAGCAGCTCATCTGATAAAAGCGCTTGCAACTTTGAGGTCACAGGTTTGATTCCCATGGTGTGCAAATGCTGATCAAAAAATTATTTACTTTTGAATGCAAGATGGTAAAATATGTATATAATTAACGAAAACAACTGTACAACCCATGCCATCCTGCTGTTTTAAAGGAGTCCTGATGCCACAGACAGATCTCTGCTGACTCTAGTTCAGTAGATGAAGAGCAGCATGCACACACACACACAAGGGTCTCTGCTGGTTACTGTGGTTTTGTGTGTATCATATTCTTTTGGTTGAGCCCTCTCTCTGTCTCCTCCAGGCCTGACCATCTCAACAGTCATGTGCGACAGGTGCACTCTACAGAAAGACCCTTCAAATGTCCGGTAATACAGATACAGCTCTACTTTTCTAGTCTCTCTGTCTTCCTCTCTCTATTTTTCTTTCTCTTACTCTTTATCACTGTCTTTAACTTCCTCTTGCATGCTCTATGTGTTTTGACGTGCCTTTGATTACCTCTATTCTTCCTCAGGCTTTAAAACAAAAAAGTGTTCATTTATTTAATTTCTATCATCAAATAATGGTGAAAAAATTATGTATCACTTTGATCTCCTATTATCTTTTATTATTATCATATATTTATTAAACAAAACACTTTTGTGAGTGTGTATCTTTAACTATGCTGTAATATAAAACTACTGTTCAAAAGTTTGAGGTCAGTTACATTTTTTAATGTTTTTAAAAGAAGTCTCTTATTTTCACCAAGGCTGCATTTATTTGACCAGTTATACAGTAAAAACAGTATTATTGTAAACAATATTAAATAATGCTGCAATTTAAAATAACCTTCACTTTTTTTAGGAAAGAAATTAATACTTTTATTCAGCATTAAATTGATCAGAAGTAACAGAAAAGGCTTTTTTACAAAATATTTTTCTAATACATGTTTTTTAAAGTTTCTTTTCATAAAAGCAGCACAACTGTTTTCAACATTGATTATAAAAAAAATGGTTCATTAGCACCAAATCTTAGAATGATTTTTAAAGGATTATGTGACACTGAAGACTGGAGTAATGATCATAATGCATCACAGGAATAAATTACATTTTAAAATATATTCAAATAGAATTTATTTATTTTTAATTGTAAACATATTTCACAATATCACTGTTTTGTATTTTTGATCAAATAAATGTAGCCTTGGAAAGCCTTGGACCAGAATATTCTTTTAAATAATCCTGTCTTGTTTGTTTTGGCTCTTTATCAAACTTCAGGCCATTTTATGACAGTATTGCAGAGCTCTTGCATGTGCTTCTCTGCTCATATGTGTGAAGACGTGTATGTGGGCTGCAGCCATATGTGTCTGGCAGTGCGTGTGTCGAGGATGAGTCATGATGTGCGTGATGAAGGCGAATAGGGATAGAGATGGAATACCATGATGAAGATTGTGTTTGATGAACCGCGTTGTTTGTTTGTGCAGACCTGCGAATCCGCGTTCGCCACTAAAGACCGGTTACGAGCTCATATGATCAGACACGAGGACAAGGTTCCCTGCCACATCTGTGGCAAACTTCTCTCTCCTGCTTACATCACAGATCACATGAGGGTCCACAACCAATCACAGCATCACATCTGCCACCTCTGCAACCGCAGTGAGTCATTGATTATTTAATTTGTGGTTAGTGGTTACCTTTTATTATTATATTATTATCTGTTTATTTAATTTTTTTTGTGAATGTGTATCTTTAAATATGATGTAATACACACTGTATTGCAATCAGCAGTACTCTCACGCTGTTCATGTTTGGGGTCAGTACATTGTTTTTTATGTTTTTGAAAGAAGTCTCTTATTCTCACTAAGGCTGCATTTATTTGATCATAAATTTAGTAATATTTTACAGTATATAAAACAGTAATATTGTGAAATATTGCAATTTAAATTAACCATTTTCTATTTTAATATATTTTAAAATGTAATTTATTCCTGTGATGCAAAGCTGTCACATGGTCCTTCAGAAATCATTCTAATATGATGATTTGCTGCTTAAGAATTATTTAATTATAATTATCAATGTTGAAAACAGTTGCGCTGCTTAATATTTATGTGGAAACTGATATTCTTTGATGAATAGAAGGTTAAAAAAAAACAGCATATATTTGAAATAGAAATCTTTTGTATTTTTTTAATATTAAACAATTCTTTACTTTTTTCTTCTTCTAAAATCTTACTGACCTCAAACTTTTCAACTTTTACACGGAAACATCAAAAACATGACAAGTCAAATATAAATTCAGTAACTGGTTTCACCAAATAATTTATTAAAAACAACTCAGCCATTTGCTTGTGAATTGGACTATGCTGGCTGTGTGTTTTTGCAGGCAGCCAGTGACATCTTAAAAGAAAGACATGCTGACTATTTATTGTCTTTGTATTGTTTCTGCCTTTTTATCTCATCTAATTTAATTCAGACTTTAACTTTTGTTAATTAACATTTTAATACATGATATTTTACTATGGCTCTGTAGACTGAATCATTCGGCTACTTACTCTTTGGCTCAAAAGACTCTTATGAGCTGATCCTTTTAATTAATTATTTAAAAAGACAAGTGTTCTACAGGGTGGGCCATTTATATGGATACACCGTAATAACATGGGAATGGTTGGTGATATTAAAGTCCTGTTTGTGGCACATTAGTATATGTGAGGGGGCAAACTCCTCAAGATGGGTGGTGACCATGGTGGCCATTTAGAAGTTGGCCATCTTGGATACAACTTTTGTTTTTTCAATAGGAAGAGGGCCATGTGACACATCAAACTTATTGGTAATGTCACAAGACAAACAATGGTGTGCTTGGTTTCAACGTAACTTTATTCGTTCATGAGTTATTTACAAGTTTCTGACCACTTATAAAATGTGTTCAATGTGCTGCCCATTGTGTTGGATTGTCAATGCAACCCTGTTCTCCCACTCTTCACACACTGATAGCAACACCGCAGGAGAAATGCCAGCACAGGCATCCAGTATCCGTAGTTTCAGGTGCTGCACATCTCATATCTTCACACCATAGACAATTGCACCACCACATTATGGGTGCCAGGTCCGAGCATTCCTAGATGAACAGTTTCCTGGAAAGTGGATTGGTCGTCGTGGGCCAGTTGAATGGCCCCCAAGGTCTCCCGATCTGACCCCCTTAGACTTTTATCTTTGGGGTCATCTGAAGGCAATTGTCTATGGTGTGAAGATACGAGATGTGCAGCACCTGAAACTACGGATACTGGATGCCTGTGCTGGCATTTCTCCTGCGGCGTTGCTATCAGTGTGTGAAGAGTGGGAGAACAGGGTTGCATTGACAATCCAACACAATGGGCAGCACATTGAACACATTTTATAAGTGGTCAGAAACTTGTAAATAACTCATGAACGAATAAAGTTACGTTGAAACCAAGCACACCATTGTTTTTCTTGTGACATTACCAATAAGTTTGATGTGTCACATGGCCCTCTTCCTATTGAAAAAACAAAAGTTGTATCCAAGATGGCCGACTTCTAAATGGCCATCATGGTCACCACCCATCTTGAGGAGTTTGCCCCCTCACATATACTAATGTGCCACAAACAGGACTTTAATATCACCAACCATTCCCATGTTATTACGGTGTATCCATATAAATGGCCCACCCTGTATACTCTATCATGGGAGTTTAAATAAATAAAAAATAAACTGCATAGTCTGGGCACTGGTGTTCATTTTTAAAATGAATTATTTTATAATGTACCAAGTTAGGAGGTTCCCTGTATAATTTACTGCACTGAGAAGGTGACAAGAGACAACAATTAAATTTTTCATAAAAATCATCCTTGTTTCCCCCTAGGTTTCACCACGCTGACGTACCTGCGCGTCCACGCTCAGAAGCACCATGGGCAAGAGTGGAAGGAGAGTGGGGTCGGCCGCGGCTCAGGCCCAGGCGGGGTGCTGTTATGCCAGCTGTGTGGGGTACACTGTAAGACGCCGACGCAGCTGCAGGGTCACATGGCCACGCACGCCAACCAAACGGACCCCAACGATCCTTGCCCCATCAGCAGCAGCAGCAGTTCAGTGCAGACAGTGGGCACAGCCACTCCTGTTTCCAGCACTCCAGTCACAGTTGGGCTGCTGGTGACTGACTGCTCCAGCATTGCTCCTCAGAGCCACAGCTAGCCCACAGCACACCACGAGGAGGGAGGGAGGGCGGGGTGAATGAAGCGGGATTAATGGGTGGGATGGGAGAAAAATGTGCAAGACGATGGGCCTAAGATGGACAGGTGAGCAAAGGAACTAGATTGATGAATCAGATATTCACAATATATTTGCAATGATTTTGCTGCCACATAATTGAAAGTTGTAGAGATTTTAATGCAATTTTAATTTGCCCATTCATTTTCCTAAAGACTGATTCCATGATCTCTGCTCGTCTTCTGATTAGTGGATGTTTTATTATTCGTATTAAGTTTGTTTCATTTCTGTGAATCAGTTCAAACTGCCATTTAAATTAGAGATGCACCGATATTAAAATTTTGGCCGATACCGGTAACCGATAATTCTTTTTATTTGAAACCGGATAACCGATATATTGGCAGATAAATCTAAATCCAAATTTTGATGTAATTTTTGAGAGCCTGATTACAAAAACAAAAGTTTCACCATTAAAATCCATGTCCAAAGCACACAATGGTAATGTTCTATATGACATGTTGCATTTAACTGTCATATTTCAAGCAATTCAAAACCATCAGGGCAAACTGATGCATCTGAAGTGTAATAAATGTAAAAAAAAGGAAATAATTCATTATTTATCGGCTGTAATATATCGGCAAAATGTTCTTATCGGGCCGATAACGATAACATTAAAAATGAACCTATATCGACCGATACCGATATGGTGGCCGATATTCCATGCATCCCTAATTTAAATGAATCAACAATTTGGTAATTTGTTCAAAGTCTGCATTAATTTGATAAATAATTCAGTAAAAACAGTAATATTGTGAAATATTATTAGAATTTAAAATAACTGTTTTCTATTTGAATCTGTTATAAATGTAATTTATTCCTGTGTTGGTAAAGCTGAATTTTCAGCATCATTACTCCAGTCTGTCACATGATCCTTCAGAAATCATTCTAATAGGATGATTTGATGATCAAGAAACATTTCTCGTCTTCATCAATGTTGAAAACAGTTGTGCTGCTTAATATTTTTGTGGAAATCGAGGAAATAGATTATAAATGCCTTTACTGGTCCAAAATGATGGTCCAAAAAACATCTTAAAAAAAAAAAGATAAACCCCCCCACATTTCTAGCCACTGTAGAGAAAATAAATATTTAGATATTTGCATACAATCACATTTCTCTATTAATAAACAAATTAAAGAAAAGTTAAAGAAATTAGCTATATCACTCAGTACTAATGTTAAGTGATTTAAAAAATCTGTCATTTTTATGTAATTTGTTTATTAATAGAGAAATGTGATTGTATGCAAATCAGCATTACCAATCAAACCTCACCTGTTTTCTCATTCCACAAGGATAGCCATGGAAACTTGCCCCTCCCATCCACCTCAAATCTTGCTGCCACTGTGCTGGATATGAACGACTCTCCTCAAAACAAGTGTGACTTTTGAATGAACTCAAGAAACATGAACCTGCTTCAGATTCACTTTTATGTGCAGACCGAGCAGCAAGTCTCACTGGATTGCGTATTCTTTGATCTGGTCTGATGGATACAGTCTAAATATGGATACAGTGTTTTGAAGAAGAGCCTGCGAAGATCTGATAGACATCTGGTTTGGGTGTCGCTACATTTTCCTGCAAAGTCCCATTGGAGAGATCACTGGTTTTAAATGTAGGCTGTTATTAAGTGCTGTCCCAGTTCATTATTAAAAAAAAAAAAAAAAAAATCCACTGTTGAGGAATGTAGAGCACTGAGAGGAATCGACACATTATGCATCCCAACCATTTCCTTGTATTATAATGGCTCATATCTACATGATCTTGAAGTTCAGGAAGAGATGCATTTTATAAATGAATTTAGGAGATTATTCCATCATAAATGATCTTGACATGAATGACAACATTTAAGGGGATCAAATATAGTGCCATTTCCTCTCATGTAAACGTGGTCACAAGGACAAAATATTTATATTTGCAATGTACATAGTATACGTGAATACTAAAAATGTGTCTATTGTTCATTGCCTCCTTTGATATTTTTCTCATTGATATCGATATATTATTATTATTTTTTTGGACTCAAGATGTTAAACAAATGTAACAATGTTGATTATATTGAATAAGATCTGTAACCTATGTTTCCAATTACGTTTGTGTTGATGCTTGTTTAACGCCAATATGTGTTGGTGTCGATGTGCTCCTATCCTAATTAATCTATGTATAATGAACATGCACCTAATTATACTGAATTTAACTATTGCTGTCTCGCTTGCTTTATTGAGATATCATGTGTATGTGCATTTATCTATTTGAATCATGGTTGCTATAGTGATAAAAATGGGAGGGGAAATTATTCTTTTGAAAGGAGGATGTTTTTTCTGATATGGTACACAACATAATACCATTTTTTGTAAAGTGAACTATTAGATATGCTATAAAAAAACGATCTGATATAAAATAAATATAGCACAAAACATAGCTAATTTTGAAAACGTCAAATGCCTGTCCCACCTCAGACTCAGAGGTCTCAAACTTTAAAACTATACAACAATTAATATCATAGGTCATAATATTTTATATATTTAGCTTCAGTTTTTAGTTTTAAGGTGCTTTAATGGCATGGCAAATATTAATATTGCCAAAGCATTTACAGCATTGCTATGTAAAATACAATATAAAAGGTGCAAAATGAAAATGAACATAATTTAAGAAAAAACTGTCTAATTGACAGATATCAATAAATATAGGCCCGGTTTCACAGACAGGGCTTAGATTAAGCCAGGATTAGGCCTTAGTTCAATTAGGACATGTAAGTAGCTTTTCTAGAGCCTTATAAAAAAAACATTACAGGTGTGCATTTAAAGATCTGTCATTGCAAGTTGCTTTCAGTTACAACAGCCCTAACATGCAGTTTAGTCTTAAAGCTCGACTGTGAAACCAGGGGATTAATATTTTAAGAACAATTATGAACATAATAGGAAATTAATAAATTGCATGTAACAAATATAGAAAATTATAAATATGTTTTATTACTTTAATTATTAAATATGGGGTATTATATGGCAAGAAAACATGCACATAATATTTCCCAGTTTTTATACAAATTGTAGTAACTGTGTTCATCAAGCTTAACCTTTCGAGCCTGTTAAATTATTGGGGGGGGGGGGGGGGAACAAAAAACAACAACAACAACAACAACATATACATATCTACAGCATCACACTATAGACTATGTATTATAAAGAGACAGTCTCAAATTCAGGTAAAACCTCTGACAATATGTTCTGAAGGTTAAGCACCTCCTATCACCAATCTTAAAAGGAAAAGCTTCAAAAAAACCTACTCTATAATTTGTACCCTAATCGTGTAAGTGAGTGTATAATTAACACAAGACAAGAGTGAACGGTTGAACTGCGTCTCTCGCATTGTTTACACCGGTGGTCCTCCCTTCCCCCATACACTCATCCCTCTTTTCTTTCACTCCATCCCCCTCTCTCAACTCCTCCTTCTCCCTCACTACCGCTATTCCCAACAGCTGATTTCCAGACCAGAGAGAGAGGAACACGGCGAGACAGTTGAGGTTTGAGATCAGCAGCAGAAGATTTAAAGCGAGTAGAAATGCAGGGCGAGCGCTGCGATCCGCAACATCCGTCATGAAGATTTGAGCTCCGCTGCCGCTGCCATCAGCTCCGAGAGGTTAGCCGCTGTGCTAAAGCTAACTTTACAAACAACTGTAGCCAATAAACCTACATTACCAGCCTTCATCACGAGTTACAGTTCGCGTTTCCCTTTCTTTATGCACTAGGAGGGGTTGTATTCACTTTATGTTATTATTTTCGCTCTGAATGCATAATGTGTGCATATAAACATCAGATATAGGTCACGGAGCAGATTAATTAGCCAGCTAGCCAGAGGTAACGTTAACGTTAACAGCTGGTGAGGTCGTGTTAGCTACATTATTATTAGAGTTAACTAGCTTGAACATGACATTAAACTAAACTAAACAAATAGAAGATTGAGATATGTGTTGGCAGACTTCTGTGGTGTGTGTGGAATGGCTTATAGCAGCTTAAATATTAACCTTGTAACGAGTTGTGTGATTGCAGTGTAGCTTGTTAGCTTGGATATATATAGAGAGGAATAACAGCACCGTGCGAACAAAGATGAGGAACCAAACTGATGTTAACTTTCCAGACATGTTGCAAGTACGTTTTCTTATTTTTTTGCAGGCTATTTAAACTGATATAGCCGATAAAGGTGCTGTCAGGCCACCGACCGAGCACATGATTAAAGTACATCAACCTTTGGCATGCATTTGGTCTAGTAATGTTTCTGAGTGACCTGCGCTGTTGCAATGCGGCTGCACTGTAACTGAACGCTGGCTCTAAGAGACAACTTGTTTGTATTGCCTAATATTTGACAATTTGTCTAGATTTAATGTTTTATTTATAGTTAATTGTAACCTAATTCATTTTGGGCTGGTTAATTGTTGAGGAAGCCTTTACCTTACTGTACTTACATACTACCGTATTGCCATCAATACAGTTACATTTGTATAATACATACACTTAAGCTTAATATTTCCAAAAATATTCAATCATTATTTACACTCATCATGTCATTATGAAGTTGTATGCGACTATGAATGTCAAGCCCAAAAACACACCATAAAAGTGGTCCATACAACTCATTCGCTATATTCCAAGTCTTCTGAAGGCATCTGCTAACTTGTGTGTAAAGAACAAGCAAAATTACAAAGCATAATTCACTGGGGAGAAACTCCCCCTGCATTTTGAATGTAATTTTCCACCCCATATGAGTAACATGAGAACCGATGTAGCAATGTGTTTAATGGCAACATATTTGACACGAATAAGATTCGTAATCTCCAGTGGATGTGAAGATTTTCAGTGAATAATGGCTATTTTGTTCCATTTGTATTCCATAAATAAATAACTGATTACATAAATAACAAATTTTTGTTTTTTGTTGTCAGTAATATGTCACTTAGAAATTCAGAATAATTTAGAATTTTTTTATTTTATTAACCCACTGTCGGGAGTGTACTTAATCAATTTAAAGCGATAGTTCACCCAAAAATGAAAATTCTGTCATTGACTCAGTATCACCCTCATGTTTATGTAAAACCGTATGACTGACTTTCCTCTGGAGAACAAAATAAAACATTTTGAAGAACGTTGGTAACCCAAACAGTTTCTGTTTCCGTTGACTGTTGTATGGACAAAAAATGCAAAGTCAATGGGAACCAAAACTGCTTAACATTCTTCAAAATATCATCATTTGTGTTCAACAGAAGAAGGAAATACATACAGTTTTGGAACAATGCGAGGGTGAGTAAATGAGATATCAGAATTTTTTTTTTTTTGGGTGGGCCATCAATTTAATGACTTTCTCACCCATGTTTGTTCTAATGTAGGATGGCGTTCCATGGATCCACTCGGCCGACAGTGTGTGGTAACTTGTTCCCTGGATCAGACTTAGGCCACAAGTATTTTTGTGTCAACGCCACGACCGGCACTACCTCAACGGGCCTCTGTGCAACACCAAATCCCACTGGACCCAACGCTCCAGCTGGGACTCCTAGACACCCGGCGTCTCTCGGGGGCAGCGCAGGCGGAGGGGCGGCCATCCCGCAACCTCACAGTAACCCAGCAAGTGAGGTTCCAAGTCCTGCTGAAATGGAGCCTGATCGACCTATCGGTTATGGTGCATTTGGGGTGGTCTGGTAAGTCCTGCTGTCATCCCAACACACAAATTTCTGATGACTCTGTCCAAGTAGGCTCTCTACCGTTTTTGAAATAAGTTTCTATTATATTTTAATACATTTTAAAATGTAAATCTTATTGACCCCAAACTTTTGAACAGTGGTTTTATATATTACACACTCACATTTTCTTCAGTAATGTTAACATCTGGTTACCCTGTTGCATTGCTTTGGTAGGTCTGTGACGGACCCTCGGGATGGGCGTAAGGTGGCTCTGAAGAAAATGCCGAATGTCTTCCAGAACCTGGTCTCCTGCAAACGTGTGTTCAGGGAACTCCGGATGCTGTGTTTCTTTAAACATGACAACGTAAGTTTTGCGGGCTGAAAAGGGAATCATGCATGCATTGATTGATTGCTGAGTGGGGGTGTGTTTTTGCAGAGTTTTAGAATTTGATTGCATGTTTTTTGTAATGATGGGAATTTGCTTTGGCAGGTGCTGTCTGCCCTTGACATTCTCCAACCTCCACAAATCGACTGCTTTGAGGAGATGTATCCTTCATACCCACATTTTACCTAAATCTGTTCCCATCTGAAACTTTTATTTTCTCTGTATTATTTATTATAAATGCCTATGTAATAAGGGGATTAAGAGATTGATTTGTTTCTGTTAGTAGTGGGTGACACTATGTTCCAACTTGTATAATCTTATACCACAGTATATGTGTTTGCATTCTATCACTAGCAATGTTTCCATCCAAAGTTGCAAATTTAACTTGCGCGCAAAATTGGAATATCACATAAAACATTGTGTTCAAGAGAACAGAACCGTCACTTCCTTGGAAATTGGCGCAAAATATCTGTAATTAAAATGGAAGTTGCTGCAATCGGGGAAGCCACTGTGGCTATTTTTTCCTACATCATAAATTACTTCCGCCTCAGCGCGCACAGACAAAACGCAATAAACGCTCTCATGCTATCTTACGTTTGGGTGCCTGGTGTTTGGGAATGCAATCGTGTGAGGCTTCATGAAGGTCATTATGCCAAATCATTTTGATGACAGACTTTTGGCTCAGGCATTTCAGAATGATCAAACCAACATTTGAGATACTGTGCAATGAAATTGGTCCACTGGTTAGCCCAGTTATCCAATCACATCCACTGTTGAGGCAAAGCCATGTGAGTTTTTGTTGTGCATTGAAGGATTTATTGGGTAAATGTGTTCCCATTGTAGTTTAAGCACATGGCTTACCGGATTAAAAAAAAAGTATGCGCCTTAATTGAGTGCATACGTTTATTTTTTTTTAGAATTTATGCACATCTTGGCATTTCCATCCAGCTTTTTTTCATGCATTATCCCAAAATGTGCATAAAAATAGGTGGATGGAAACGGAGACTTTCACATTGGTAACAAAGCAATGTAGACATGGGGTAATAGCAGACCAGAACATAGTGTAAAGAGTTACTTGCTGTATTAATATAGAGTGTAACTTGTATACCTGTGAGTTGGAAATTAATTTATAACAGGGCTCGACCGTTTCAAGCATTTGCGACTGAAAATAGATGTGTGTGTGTGAACTCTAAAATATATTTACCGTTACCCCTGTAAACAAAGCAGCTACTTTTTGTTTCTGACCAGAATTTAAATGTTTTAAACAGCCGTTCAGATTTTTTTTACTATGGTGTTCATCACAACAAATACTTAAATATTTAAAGACTTTATTATTTAAAGAAAATTATTTTTTTCTGTGAGAAAAAAAGTTATTAAACCTGTTGGGAGGGCAGCACTTTATTATAACCTAATTCAATACGTGATAATACCGTCCCATTATAAAAGCTTCAATATATTATGAACATTTTTAAAAACCTTCTGTACTTTTTGTATTCTTCTTATAATTGTCTCCTCATATACCCTTATTAAGCTAAAATACATTATTTGAAAAATTTGCATTGTTCCCTTAAAGTTTTTTTTAACGGGCTTCTAAATTTTTCAGCTTACGAACACATGCGCTTCTTGGTAAAAAAGTAAGCGTCAGGCCCTGGCCTTCTAATACAAATTGTACTGTCGTCTAGTATGTTAAACTCTAATGTAGCATTATGTGTAGGTGTTTTTGTACTTATTAATTTATGAATATCCTGTTTTGCTTCCAAAATGAACACCATGGCAAGTGCCAAATGCAAGTGAAAATTAGCTTTGGCGAGTAAATAAAACAGTTTTATTTGCCAGTTGGAAAACTAACTGTATTAGGAATTGTAACATATTTAACAGATTTTTTTTTTTTTTTTTTATCAATTCACATGGCAATGATGATCTAAAAATACTCTTAATGTACTGGTATTTTCTGTTTTTGGTTATCCATTGCTAGTTTCCCTCTTGTGTTCTCATAGTAGATGTTGTTATTGTGGCTGTAGATGTTTTGCGGGTCAGTTGTGTTCTTAACTGAGTCTGTGGTATAGATACGTGATCACTGAGCTCATGCAGAGTGACCTACATAAAGTCATCGTTTCCCCTCAGCCTCTCACCACCGATCACATCAAGGTGTTCCTCTACCAGATACTCAGGGGTGAGTTCACATGGGCATATGTTACTTTGGGATAATACTTATTTTTTTATTTCGGGGATCAGGAGTATTTAATCAGGACGGATGAGAGCTTGGTGTGTTTTGTGCCTGCGTTGCAGAACGGGATTATGTTTGAACTTGTAATCGGCCTGGAAAACTTTAATCTTATGTTCTGAAAATAAAATTTGTTAACAAAATCCTACTGAACTGTTAATCTTGTTTGGGGCAATTTTGACTTTCGTTGCCTGGAGAGTCAAGCAACGTGTGTGTGTGACCAGCTGAGAAGCATGTGTGCGAACACACCAAGGAACTTGGCAGTATCTGACGGTGACGTCATTGGAATGCGTGCTTGTCAGAGGCTATAATTAGATGTGCCACAGGTGCATCTTCAGGTATCACTTTGTCTGAAGAGAAGTCTGGGCATATCCTCAGTTCGGGAATGAAGCACAGCATCTCGTTCCCGCTTTCTCAGGGAACAGGGTTACAGTCAATTAACCCAAGATGTTCCCTTTCAAAAGCTTCTCTCAATGCGCTGAGTTAGCACGTTGGGAACGAGAATACCAGAGAGGTGATACTTTTGGAGACTCAGAGAGAAGTAGAGGGGACATTGTGCCTCTTGAGAGGTGAGGTGGTCCAACTCTGCTTCTTAGATTCTTTCCCAGATTTGTTTCACTACCTCTGGGTGGAGTTTTTATTCCCCATTTGGCACAGTTTGTCTGTACAATAAATCTGCTCCCACATTCAGATATCCAAGGATATAAATCGCTCTGTGGGACAGGAACTCGACCTGAGCCCAGAGCTGCGCTAGCCTGTTCAGATGGCGCGAACACAGACCTCCCTGGCGATTTGTATTGGTGACTGCCGCAGTGTTGTCCACCCGCACTAGGACATGGTAGTCCCTGAGCTGCTGGAGGAAGTACTTCAGGGCCAGAAATACAGCCATCAACTCGAGGCAGTTGATGCGCCAATCGAGATGATGACCCCCTCCATGTCTCTTGGGCTGGATGGCCATCTAAGACCGCTCCCCAGCCTGACTGGGAGGCGTCTGTCGTTAGAATTTTGCGACGGCAAGACACACCTAGTGCTAGGACCCAAGGCTAGGAATTGGGGTCTGACCACATAGAGAGGGTTCGTTGCCCGCGGCACCTAACCCTTATTTGCCCTTGGATGAAACTCCCTAGCTTTGAACCACACCTGAAGTAGTCTCATGTGCAAAAGGCCTGTAGGCATCACCGTGGACGCAGCTGCCATGAGGCCTAATATTCTCTGATACTGACGAACAGTAACGTCCTGACCTGGCCTGATGTTGCTTAGGGTGTTCAGCATAGTCCCGATACGTGCGGGTGACAGTCGTGCCCATATGGTGACCGAGTCCCATACAACTCCTAAGTACGTCGTCCTCTGGGCGGGAGAGAGAACGCTTCAACCCCAGAGAGACAAGATGAGCTAGGACGACATCTCGATGTCAAAGTGCAAGCTCTTGAGACTGGGCCAGTATCAGCCAGTCGTCTATGTAGTTCAAAATGCGGATGCCCTGGAGTTGCAGAGGAGTTAGAGAGGAGCCAGCGCTGCATCCATGCATTTTGTGTTTGTGCAGGGTGACAGGGCCAGGCTGAATGGAAGAACCCGATATTGGTAAGCTTCACCCCCTAAAGCAGACCTCAAGAACTTCCTGTGTTGTGGCAGTATTTCTATATGAAAATATGCGACCTTGAGATCAATCATGACGAACCAATCGCAAACTGTATCTTGTAACCTTTTCCTACTCTCTTTAGGACCCAAGGAGAGATACCCAGCAGTAGCATCCATTTTGCCAAGGTCTCTGACAGGGGTACCAATTTCAATATTTCCTTTTGAGGGGATGCTGAATGTTATGTGTCCTGGGCAATAAACAGGAAGCGACAGAACAATCAACATTTCGCTGGAAACACTACCAGAGGTGGTGGGCATGTTACAGTAGTTTAGAGAGAGACAGAGACTCCTCACCCAGATCGAAACCCGAGCACCACGATCGCATTGTGGGTGCTGCCCCTTGGAAATGAGCAAGGCAAGTGCGCACTTCTAACAAAGAGTGACAGACACGGTACGGCTTTGTAAGGTCTGAAGACAAAGAAAACCTGAAGGTGTACCTGTAGCACATCTAATTATAGCCTCTAACGAGCACTCATTCCAATAACTTCACCGTCAGATGCTGCCAAGTTCCTTGGTGTGTTTGCACACATGCTTCACAGCTGGTCACACCTTTGTGTGTTCCCAAAGCGCTAACTCACCGCAGCATTGAGAGAAGCTTTTGAAAGGGAACCGTAATATTATGATGACTATTACAATTTAAAACATCTGTTTTCTATCTTTAATATCATTTAAAAATATAATTTATTCTTGTGATGGCAAAGGTTGTTGTTTTATTGCTGTTGTTGATTTTTGCATTTTGCCTGGCAAAAATAAATGCATAACAGTACTTTCTTGTGTGTAATAAAGAAGTAATAAAACTTTTAGGGGTCTTTTGCATATGAAAATGTTTATTTCCATATTTCCATGCCTGCCTTCCAAATTTATCCATGGCACCATTTTTTTGTTTTGTACAACCAAACTAGTGGATACACAGCACCTTTAAAAACATGGGTGTTTGTATTGGCAAGTGCAGGAAGTCTTGATTTTTCCTAGTAGTGTTTATGTTGTGTGATATGTTAGTATTGTTCCTCCTGTTCTTGTCCTTTATGAGGTGTCCTCTCTCTTTCTCTCAGGGCTGAAGTACCTGCACTCTGCGGGCATTCTGCACAGAGACATCAAACCAGGGAACCTGCTGGTCAACAGCAACTGTCTGCTTAAGGTACCACACTGCACATGTGCTCAAATGTACTCCGTCAAATAATAATGGCAAAATGAGAAATGTCACTTTTCCTTCTCATTTAGATTTGTGACTTTGGCCTGGCACGAGTGGAGGAGCCAGATCCTTCTCGTCACATGACCCAGGAGGTGGTGACGCAGTATTACCGTGCTCCAGAGGTTCTGATGGGATGCCAGCATTACACTTCAGCTATAGATGTCTGGTCTGTTGGGTGCATCTTCGCTGAGTTGCTGGGCCGGCGTATTCTTTTCCAGGCTCAGAGCCCCATACAACAGGTAATGGCATACACTACCATTCAAAAGTTTGGGGCCCGTAACATTAAAAAATAAAATAAATAAATTCTTTTAATCTGAAAGGATGCATTAAATTGATCAAAAGTGACTTCCACCTTGTTACAAAAGATTTCTGTTTCAAAAAATGCTGTTCTTTTAAACCTTCTCATCAAAAAAAATATCACATATACACAAAAATATCAAACAGCGTAACTGTTTTCAACATTGATAATAAGAAATGTTTCTTGAGCAGCAAACCGTATTAGAAGGTTTTTTTTTTTTTTTAAGGATCATGTGACACTGAAGATGGGAGTAATGATGCTGATAATTCAGCTTTGCATCACAGGAATAAACATTTGAAAATACATTCAAATAGTAGACTTTTATTTTAAATTGTAATTATTTAACAATATTACAGTTTTACTGAATTGTTCATCAAATAAATGCAGCCTTGGTGAGCATAAGAGACTTAAAAATCTTACCCACCACATACTTTTAAATGGTAGTGTATAATAAAGAATCATCTTTAATAAATTCATTAAAAATCTTGCTAAAATGAAATTGTTTTATTAATTTGATTTTGAAACGGTATTAGTGAAAGTGTCTTTTACTCACGTTTACTCCTCTCTTTTTCTCTCAGCTGGATCTGATCACTGATCTTCTCGGGACTCCTCCTCTTTCTGCCATGGCATCTGCGTGTGAAGGAGCTCGAGCGCACATTCTTAGAGGACCCCACAAACCAGTTCCGTACCCTGTCTTACAATGATTTATAAGTCTTTAAATATTTAATACTAAAAAAAATCCTCAAATCAAATACAATATTCCATATTCTTTAATTTGTGCTTTCTCTCCCTTAGCCGTCATTGTCTGTTCTGTACATGTTGTCGGATGGGGCAACACATGAAGCTGTTCATCTTTTGTGCCGCATGCTAGTTTTTGATCCAGTGAGTATGATGTATACGTTTGGACTAAAATCTTTTTGTGGTAATTTTTTGATAGCCTACACTTAAAATAATAGTTAATTTTAGTCAGTAAACGCGTCATAACGTTCTTCCACATAATGGTTATCTCTCACAAAACTGCAGGAAGCACACTGACCAATGTTCAGATGTTTTTGGGGATGGGGACGTTTGATAGATAGATAGGCCATAGATATTCTTAATAACTATATTTAATTATAAAAAATATAATAATTGAATCTATATTTATTATCATTTTATAACACACCTCTCCCTTACATGACCATTTTTATCTTATTTTCACTTTAAGTTTAATGCTAACATTTTCACTTTTCTACTGTCCAGTGATAATTTGGAAAGAAAATGCGATGGAAGCCTCATGTTAGTCAGTATAGCAATAAATGCAATTTTGATTGTGTGGAACGGGGCAATTCAATAACACAGAGAATGTGTTTTTTCATTCCATTACGCAACTTTTCCAGCATTTTTAATGTAAACTTCACCCTAGACATTATTGACTGTTGCGCTCTCATCTCGCTTCCATACTTTTGCAGAGTATCGCGCATGACACGGCTTTCTAAAACGAGGCACTCTCAAGTTACTAAGGCGTTACTAGACCTGCAAAACACGTCCTATGTGAATGGCCCCTAAATGATTAAAAGATAAACCGCACATGCTTATTTCAGTCCTGTTATTTAAGCAGACAGTTTGCCTTGTTCCTTCAGTGTAACAGCATTAACAGCAAGCCAAAGAGGTCAAGGTTTCAGCTGAACTAGGCTATAGGCTACGTAAGCATTTTAAACACTTACATTGTTCTTGCTCCATCCATGCAATAAATGCACGTTCTTAAATGAGCGGGCTTTCTCATTTCATCTTGGTATGAATCAAAAATCTATTTAGGGCTGTAGGCTATATTAATATTTAGGCTACAATTAAATACGAAGATCCAAATATTTAGGGTCAGTAAGATTTTTTTGTTGTTGTTGTTGAAAGATTCACATGAAATGAGGTTCACATTAGCTGCATTTATTTGATTAAAAATACAGTAAAAACAGTAATATTGTGAAATATTATTACAATTAATACATGCTAACAAATATATACTGTACATTTCAATATATTTTAAAATGAGGTTTATTTCTGTGATGGCAAAGCTGAATTCTAATATGCTGATTTGGTTGTAAAGAAACATTTCTTATAGATGAAAACAGTCGTGCTACTTACTATTTTTGAGGAGACGGTGATGCATATTTTTCAGCATTTTTTGATGAATAGAAAGTTCAAAAGAACAGCATTTATTTGAAACTGAAATCTTGTGTAACATTATAAATGTCTTTATTGTTACTTTAATGTGTCCTTGCTGAATAAGTTTTAATCTTACTGACCTCAAACGTTTGAATGGTAGTGTAAGCTTCATGTTCTTTTATATAAAATGATAGTTCTTTTTCTATATTATTTTGTAGTATGTTGTTGTTGTTATAATTCTTATTCTGTGTGTCTCCATCCATAGGTCAAGCGCATCACAGGCAGTGATGCTCTGTCTCATCCGTATTTGGATGAGGGTCGTCTGAGGTACCACACATGCATGTGTAAGTGCTGTTACTCAGTGCCCAGCGGGAGGGTGTACACCCGAGACTTTGAGCCGCCTGCAGATCGACCTTTCAGCCACAACTATGAGCAGAGCATGCACTCTGTCTGGCAGGGCAAAGGTGACTCTCTTTTTATCACTCTGGCCCTTTGTTACAATATTAAACTTCATCTTCTTTTGACATGAAGGACCTATTTTGATGACCCGTTTTCTCTCTTCATCTCAGAGCTCATCCATCGTTTTATAACAGAGCACCAGCAAGGCAAACGAGTGCCTTTGTGCATCAATCCCCAGAGTGCAGCCTTCAAAACCTTCATTAGGTCAGTGCAAGAACAAGCGTTTTTTGTGACAAACCTTTTTCAAATGCATGCACTCAAAATGAACAATGATATGGAGGTGTAATATTTACTCATTCTTGTAGTTCATTTGATAGTTGCTTAGCTATAAGATGTATTGTTGTTGTTGTTGAATTTTTAAATGCCTGGTGTAGGATAGAGCAGGGTGGTCTCTATAAAAAATATTATTTTAAATAAATGTATTTTATATAGTTATTAAAATTAATATTTGATATATGTATAAATAATAATAATAATATTAATAATGTATTGTTGTTGCCTGTTGTTGATACCATTAAATATAAATAAAGCAGTAAAATAAATATAAATGCAAATAAATATTTGTATAAATCTATATAATGATGAAATGAAGTAGTAGTAGTATAAATATAAAACAAAATAAAATATAATATAATGCATGTGGCCTTTTGTGTCCACCAAACATCCATTTTAAAGGGTTCACCCAAATATTTTAATTATGTCATTTACTCACCATCATATCATTCCAAAACCGTAAGACTTTCATTCATCTTCAAAATAAAAAGGAAGATATTTTAAAAGAAATCTAAGAGCTTTCTGTCCCTCCATTGGCAGCGACGCAACTACCACTTTGACGCTTCAAAAAGTTCATAAAGAGCTAAATCACAAAACTAATCCATATGAATTGAATGGTTTAATTCATTGGTTCTTGCGGAAGCTCAAGCGTGCTGCGTAACACGGCAAATGAACCTCATTGGTTCTTGCGGAAGCTCAAACATGCTGCGTAACATGAGAATGAACCTCATTGGTTCTCAGATGTCATTTAAAATATCTTCATTTGTGTTTCGAAAATGGACTAAAGTCTTACAGGTTTGGAACAACATGAGGGTGAGTAAATAAAGAAAAAAATATTTTTGCTGTCTTAAGTCATTGTTTTTCTTACTTTCTGTATCAGATCCACAGCCTGGCATTCGTCAAAAGTATCAAGGAAAGAAGAGAGATGAGGAATGAGGTGTATACTGGGAAATGTGGATCATAGGAGCAAGCTTGCATTGGAGATGACTGAAGGATCACATGCTTTTGAACGCATTCTCAGCACTCTTTCCAAGTCAACATGGGGATTTCTCAGAAAAACATTTTTCCAGTTCCACTTTCACAACACTGATGAATAATGCTTCTGATGCTGCTGAGAACAGTTTTATACTGACTATGTGCTTAAAGATTATGGCAAATAGAGTTTTCCACAAAAAAAAAGAAAAGAAAATCTCATGGATTGTTGAATTTTGACTAAATGAGCCAACGTCAATGTTGTGCAATACAGATATCTGGAATAATGCAAATGATGAGACTGCGCTGACCATGATTTCACTAACAGATGAGATGACAGTGCCCACAAGTCCATAGCATCACCCCCGCGGCCATCTTTAACTGTGGTGTATCTCCAAATTCTGTCTATAGACTTTTATCACTGTGTTCCTTTTCTGGGTTCTTAGGTTTTATTCTTAAAATTCTGGTAACCAAAAGTTCTAAAAGTCTTCTTTCTTAGTTACGGTTTCCTCATTGAACTGAATGCTTTCTGTTCAATACCACTCAGACTTTCTCTAAAATATTTTTTTCCTTTCTGTTATTATTTTCATTTTATTTCGTTTTTTGGGGGAGTTTATTGTGCAGATTTCTTTCTAATCTCTCTACATTTCTAATGAAGCATCCTGTGCAAACGATCCTTGAGCAAATGCATTAGTTTTAGAGTTGTATTAGAATGCTGTATAGGGGTGATGGCGTCTTGTGTTTATCTGAGGAACGTAGGTACTGTGCTGTTCCTGCCTGAAGCATCTTCCCAAAGCCCCCCTCCTCGGCCCCTCCTCCTAGGACCAAACGAGATTGATATCAGTATCCTGCTTTCTGATTGGGCGAGGCTCTGTAGGCAGAGAAGATCGATCGAATGTTATTTATTTTCTATTTTTAATTTATTGTCTTGTCTAACTTTTTCTGTGTTGTGTTAGGCGGACCAGGTGCGTGGGTTTCATGGCAGCATGAGCAAGTCATGTGGTCCGTGCGTGTTTTTGAAAAAATACGGTTTCGGGGAGTTTAGGGAATGTGCAGTGTTGTACTTTTTTTGAATATTTCATTACCTCAACCAGCCCTCAGTTCACTGGGCTTGTGTGTATAGACTGAACCCAATCGTTTATCAAAAATGTACTGTAATGCAGCCGAATGACGTCAAGTGTGTGTGTGGAGCTCCTCCACTGGGCAGCAATCTCTTCCTGAATTGTTTCTGAATCGATCTGCTTTTCTTTTTCCTTCAGAGTGAGGGATTGGTGGGATGGTGGCTGATGGGTGTCTTATATGCTTGTTGGAGAAATGCTGCTGTTTGTGTAATACCTCCCTGACTCCTTTGTAAAAGTAACACGTCTAGAGCTCAGGTTTCATATTATACAATATGGACTAGACTGTAGACACTGTAGATGTGGATCCAGGCAGAGTTACTGAATACAAGCAGTTGTTGGTGCTCTCTGGGTTTATTGCAGAAGGCCAAATTCTCAAATGCCCAGTACTGTAAATGTTTGCCTCCTACCAGCAGGTGGCAACAAAAGCGCAGGGCACGATTGGATGCATCAAGGCTGTTCCTCATCAATAATGTCTCTCAATGCATGTGTGTATGGACTTCACTTGGATTTGCAAATTGCAGTGCATTAGTTGTTTTATTTTAGAAACTTTTTAAATGTGCTGTTGCTATTTAATTTTATTATAGGAACATGTTCTTTTTAGGTTTTGTTTTCATGTATTGTGACCAATTCTTTTAGGTTTTTGGTTTTAATTTTTTTTTTTTTTTTTTTTTTTTAAGTTGATGTTTTTATGACCACTTTTGCTATTGTGTTGGTAGAAAAACTAGCAAAATAGTGACCGGAATGAAGATCAGTGGGTTGGTTTAGTCGTCTTACTGACTGCCAAGCAGAAAGTGAACTTTTTAAGTAAATGGTGAATTTCCTTTAGTCGTAAGATAATAGATGTTAGACATTTTTAAGATGAAACTGAAAACTTGGTATTCGTGTTAATGATTATTATGGCTTTGATAATATGATTGAACAGTTGTTTTAAGATGGTTATTATTTCTTGTTATCTGTTTTATTAGGTTTTCTTTTTTCTTTTTCTTTTTTTTTGTTTTTTTTTTGTCTTTGCATTTTAGAAGAAAATATGTTTTTGGACTTTTTGTGTTCCCAACAAATACTTGAAGTTTTTAAGAAAAAAAAAGGATACGTGGATTAGGATAAAATAGACA
Source organism: Squalius cephalus (assembly GCF_949319135.1). Taxonomy (NCBI): domain Eukaryota; kingdom Metazoa; phylum Chordata; class Actinopteri; order Cypriniformes; family Leuciscidae; genus Squalius; species Squalius cephalus. The sequence continues at coordinate 44,948,798 of NC_137122.1, read as the reverse complement.
TTAAAGAGACAGACACTGGAAACCTTGCCTCTGCATCTTATTGGCTTGTCATTATTACAATTACATTCCAGTTCAAGGACAGAATTATGATATTTCAATTACAAAGATTTTTACAAAGAGGTTTTGATGTTCATGTGGTTTTGGAATTATTTTGGCATGAACTTAAAATTCTCCATATCTATTTTCTAATTGCATATTATAGGACTTATATTGTGAACGATTAATTTATGCATGTTTTTTTATGTTTTGACCTAGTAATGTTTAAAAAAAAAAAAAAAACTTTACATCACAATACGGATGAAAAGATCTGTATGTTTCATTGTGACTTTAAATTAAGTGATTTAAAAGTTCTTCTAAACAAATCTTTCAATCTTGAGTTGAAATTTTGATCATGACACATTAACTGTTATTCGTCAATGTTTGTTCAAGGAAGACCTTCTAGAATAGATTCACATGACAAACTTAAATATCAGAAACTGGTCACAAGTTACCAGACTCATGTAGAAAAGGCTTTGTGTATGTTTCATCCTAAATGTATACATACACAGTTTTTAGATTTGTTAAACTGTATGTACTGTATGTCAGAATCTGCACCTGGTTAACTTGATTGTAAGGACATACTCAAGCTTTATTTCACATGTTCTGAAGTCCCTGAGGTAACCATAAGCTATAACATGGAGCTTAGGATACCTTGTTGTGACTATATCTCCATATAATTTCCATATGCATATTGCCTTTCAGACAAAAAAAGAAAAGAAAAAAAAGAGTCTCCAACACAGATATTACACTGTAAAAAGTGAATAGTTGGATCAACTTAAAAAAATTACTTCAATTGGTAACACCTAAAGAAATTAAGTTTTTCACGATAAAACGTGATAATTTAAGTTGAGAAAACTTAATTTCTTTAGGTGTTACCAATTGAAGTAATTTTTTTTAAGTTGATCCAACTATTCACTTTTTACAGTGTAGAAAGATGTTTTCCACCCAGTAAAACTATTGTTAAGAATAAAATAAAAAATAAAAAAATTGGATTAGATACTAAGTTTTCAGATAATGTGTAGTGAATATAGACCAAATGTGTAGCAATTTTGGAAAAAAAAAAAAGAAAGGTTCTGCCCATTTTGTCTTCCTCGCAAAATTCTTTGGTTCACTTAAGGGACTTTTACAAATATAAAAAGCACTAAAAGCAACATTTTCTAAAAGCATTATGTTTGGCAAATGTAACTTTTAGGCTCCAGGGGCCTGGTGGAAATAAAAGGACATTTTCCATTAGCACTCTTTATTAAAAAAATATATAATAATAATAATCCACTTGGCGTATTAATGAGAACTTAGCTCTAACCATCTTTCCCATCAGGGATATTGCATAAAGTAGAAATATAATTACAGCTATAATGTGAAACACACTGCCCATTCAACTGATATTATTTTTTGCTGCATACCAACATTGTCATGTCATAAACTATATCTTTTAACAAAAGTACAACCCCATTTCCAGAAAATTGGGGACATTTTGTAAAATGCAATTAAATCAAGAATCTGTGATTTGTTAATTCTCTTGAACCTTTATTTAAATGACAGATGTACAAAGAAAATATTTCCAATGTTTTCACTGACCAACTTAATTATATTTGTAAATATAGGCTATACAAATTAGGCTACACACTCCAAAAAATGTTTACCACTGTGTCACATCACCTTTCCTTTTTCAAATAATTTGTTGCATGCTTCATGCTGCAATGCATGCTGGGAGCCATGAGATTTATACTATGGTGACTCAGAGCATGCACTGCGGCATGAAACATGTCACCATTGTTCAGATTCATATGCTGATTCTTGATGTCTGTGTGTGTCTGAAGATTTTTTTTCCCCATAATGTATTTAGAAATCTAAATTCAGAATGTCTGATCTGTTGCAAGAAAATATTGTTGGTGAATAAAATCTATTAATAACAAATAACCACTTTTGGTCAGGAAAAATATTAGTGCATTATTCTACCTTACGATGCTAAAAACTATGATCACCTGATCATCTTTGTATCTGGCTTTCTTTTTTAACAAATTATGTGTTTTGGTAAACACTGTTACAAAGACCACAAACTCACATCAAAAGCCAATAGTCAAACTGTCCAACTAAATGAAACACTGATCACCATAATGGTGATCAAAATTTCAATAAAACATCATCTAAACTTCTGTTGATTCTCAATAAGAACTTCTATAGCCGCATGACAGAAATTAAGTAAATCTGGGTAGTAATAAGTGAAGCTGGTAATGATGTTGTTTAATACTCCTCTGCTGAGATCTTGAGAGATTTATGAATTTAAATGTCTTCTTTTATCTTCGGTTGATTTAATCTAAAGCCTGGTTCATACGGCAGGATAATTAGGCCGATTTTAGCCCCGATTCACCCCTTCCGACAATCTTAAGGATGCTCAGATTATCGTAAAATAATCGGATCAGATGTTCCTGCCGTGTGTGGTGTGTTAAGACTGCTCTCGTCTGTTCGGAAGGACGTCGGGACCGCTCTGATCTCAAATCGGGGATATCCAACATGTTGGATTTTTTGGCCCGATTTCTCCTCGTGTGTGGTGTCCCCCGGGGACAAACGAGCACTTGGACTGTGGCGTGTAGCCAATCAGAAAGCGAGGTGACGAGGTGGCGAGGAAGCACCGGGAAACAAAATCAAAACATTCTTTTGATAACGTTTTTTTTTTTTTTCGGTTAAAAACAAACTACAAACTATCGCCACTGCATCCTCTTCGTCCGCTATGATTGTTTACTCTGAAGTCACGTTTGATCTCGAGGGATTTTGCGAGATTTCCTGTCTGACCTGGGAATGCTCGGGAGTCAAATCGGTTTGTGTGTGATGTGTTGATTTTGCCGCTTGGCTGCGCACCACACACACTGTACGACCAAAACTGTTAGACCCGTGATTTTTTATCGCCGTGTGTGGGGTCTCTCAGGTTTGGAAAATCGGCCGACAATTTTAAAATCGTCCCGTGTGAACCAGGCTTAAGGCTGTGGCTGGTAGTCAGTTGTCGTTCTTGTGTTTCTCTTTCCTTCAGTGATTCTGCTTGTTACCAGCAGGTGTTCATCACTAATACTCAGTCGTCACTTAATTAATCACTTAAAGGAACACGCTGACTTTTTAGGACTTTAGCTTATTCACCGTATCGCCCAGAGTTAGATAAGTCCATACATACCCTTTTCATCTCCGTGCGTGCCGTAACTCTGTCTGACGCACCCACCGCTAGCCTAGCTTAGCACAAAGACTGGAGGTAAACGGCTCCAGCTAGCATACTGCTCCCAATAAGTGACAAAATAATGCCAACATTTTCCTATATACATGTTGTGATTTGTATAGTCACAGTGTGTACAAATAACAAGGTCACATGAGACACAATCTTCTAACCATACATACTGGGAACTATATTCTCAGAAGGCGAAGCACTGCTACTTGGGCGGAGTGATTTGCTCACAGCACCTGAGAAGCCCCATGGTGAGGAGCAGAATATAGTTCCCAGTATGTATATGGTTAGAAGATGGATGTCTCATGTGACCTTGTTATTTATACACGCTGTAACTATACAAATCATATAATATTTGCAGCTGTATCATACAAATAAATAGTTAAAAAATCATACATTGTGATTTCTGGATTTTTTTTTTTAGATTATCTCTCTCACAGTGGACATGCACCTATACGATGACAATTTCAGACCCCTCCATGATTTCCAAGTGGGAGAACTTGCAAAATAGCAGGGTGTTCAAATACTTATTTTCCTTACTGTATATAGGAAAATGTTGATGTTATTTTGTCACTTATTGGGAGCAGTATGCTAGCTGGAGCCGTTTACCTCCAGTCTTTGTGCTAAGCTAGGCTAGCGGTGGGTGCGTCAGACAGAGTTACGGCACGCACAGAGATGAAAAGGGTATGTATGGACTTATCTAACTCTGGGGGATACGGTGAATAAGCTTAAGTCCCAAAAAGTCAGCGTGTTCCTTTAATTATCTCATTACTTTAACTCTGATTCAGAGTTACTTTAACACTCTTTAGAGTTGGACCAAATGTTCTCTGGGCGGTTAATTTAACTCTGGAGATTTTGCTGTGTATGTTGAGTCATAGGTGTGATAACGAGAGGCACCGGATTCTTAATTTGTCCAATATCAAATTTATCTTTAGCCCAAAGGGTTTCTGGATTTCCTGATAATAAATGAAAATTGTTTTTAATTGAAGTATCAGGAACAATTTTTCTCTCCTCAGTGCACAACCTATGAACTGTCACTGTCTGCATTATTAGGTATGCTCTTACCCCTGCATCATTTGCATAATACCCATCATCATGGCAAATCCATAGCCCTGACTCCACCTGCTCCGTGGGCCACACTCCTACTTCCTCCCAGGAGCCTTCTCTCTCTCCCACAGAGACATGAGGCTGTACATGCATCTGTTGGAAGAAAGCAGATTGAGAGTGTGTTATTAGCTTTACAGTATATGCAGAGAAATGATATTAATGGATATTCAAGATTTAATTTCAGTGAACCACTTCTCTTCATACTCACTGTTTCTTTCATGGCCCACAAACCATGAAGTACAATGTAAGTACAAATGAAGGAGTTAAAGCGTAGTTATAATGCCAGTTTGATAGCATTTTTCCACCCTTTGGTATCAATTATTTTCCTGACAATGATACAGAAATTGTAATTTCTAATTTAGACATTAGATCTCTACCTAATAAATTCAGAGGACTAACCCCGATATACCATAAGTTGTACAAGTCTGATTAGAAAGTGGCAATTTATTCATTTTGGATGCAGCCTCTTTCGTGAGTGTTGATAAAGTGGTTTCTTCATCTAACAGCTTTCTCACCTCTCTGTAGACTCCGCCTGAGTCACTCTCATTCTCGTTTGAGCTCTCACCCTCTGTTTCCACTTCCTCTTTCTGATGGAGTGGCCCTGCAGAGCTTCCAGCTACTGGCAGATGCACAATTTCCCCTTTCACAGCTGCAGCAGCATCCATGCTGTAGGGGCGAAGCTTTCTGATGGTTGCCTGCATATCCTTCAATTCCTGCCTCCTCTTTTTTTTGTCAGCAAAGCAATGAAAGCATCTGCAGCCTTCTCACCTTCTCTCTGCTTCTCGTAACGTGTCTCAGCCTCCTGTTCCCATCTTTTGAAGAGAGTCCAGTCAATCCATCTCTGTTTCTTTGGGGGCAAATTTTTAAGAACACGTCTCATCTCCCCTAAAACTGAAACACTTAAAGCCCCACAATCAGCTCTTTTTCGTGAATTTTGACCACAGCTGAATCTGAGCAATTTGCTCCTCTTGCAAATTCCATTTTCTAATCAATTCTTTTAACGGCCCCTGGATCTCAGTTTTCTCAGGTTTTTTTTTTTTTTTTTTACCACAGCAGTTCCCCATTTTTAGTTAAGATAGTTCTTTATTGCAGGAAAAAATGGCAAAAACAGGTCTATTAATATTTTCTAGAGCAGCAGCAATATGCAAACAAGGAAAAGGCAAATAAGCAAGTAAACAGCGATCTTATCAATTTAAATTTACTGAGTATATTTCTGTAGTATATCTCCAAGGCCGAATCTGTGCATATCTTGGAATGGGATTCAATCCTAATTCCCCAATGCGTCTATCAATGTAAGATCTTAAATTAGGCCTAAAAACAGAGATGTTTGATGTTTTATCATATAGAGGCCTATGTATATATATATATATATATATATATATATATATATATATATATATATATATATATATATATATATAAACAAAATAAGTTATTTTGAAGAATGTTTTTAATCAAATGTTGTTGATTTTTGTCCAACTATGGAAGTCAGTGGGTGCCGTCAACTATCTGGTTACCAACATTCTTCAAAATATCTTCTTTTGTGTTCAACAGAAGAAAGAAACTCATACAGGTTTGGATCAATTTGATGGTAAATAATGACAAAATTAATTTTTTTGTGTGAACTATCCATATAAACTCATAGGCAGCTATACATATCACACCCCTGTTTTATAAAAATCGATAAACAAACTTACACTCTGTCCGCGTGTATTGGGCAAATAAAAATGTTTTATGTGAGCAAAATATTGACAATTCTGTATTTCTAGTATTTTCTGTATTTCGGACTGCTGAAACAATGAAAATCTGACCATAAATAGTTAATGCGGTCGTGCACTATCAGGTCACTTTGTTTTTACTGGCCATTGGTCAGATTTACTGTCAATCAAACCTTAAACCAATAAATGAAGGGAAAATATGTCGCGTTCGTCTCGTTTAGCCAATCAGCGGTAAGTTGCTAAGAGTCGCGGTGCAGATTTAAAAGTAAAATTAATCTCGTCAACACATTTAGGACTGGGGTTAGTCGAAAAGACGTGATTTCTGAACCAAGAGCGATGCACAGTAAGTTAAACCGACTTTTTTTCCCCGTGTCCGTGTAATATTTACTGACTTCTCCGGTGATTTTAGTTAAAGGTTGTGTAAAAAGACAACGGAGACCAGGGCTGTAATTATCCACTCAGCGAGGCTAGTCTGAGTCATGTTAGCCCAGCGCTAGCATAGAAGCTAGCGTGACTCTTTCTCTACTTTGCATACAGGGGAATTAGAATAACGCCATTATTTAGATAACCTTCGGCATTTGGTTCAGGATTTGCACATGTTTTGTAGTCAAATATGAGCCATTCCACCGTCCCTGCCTTCCCCGGTGCCCACTTGTTTTGTCTAATCCAAGTGAGGTGAGGTGGTCAGAGAGGCAGAACCGGGGACCAAAGTGGTTGCCTGGAGACCTGCTTCTCTCTCGTCCATCTGGCGCAGGTATCCGCTCTCTTCCACGGATAGCCTACATTTTCATTTAAATGAATCATTTGCAAGGCTAATGTTTGAGTGTGGTCATGTCTGACCCCTGCAGCTTTTGATCTGCTGACTCCGCTTGAGTTAAGAGCTTTGTGAAGATGAGATGGACGCGGATCAGCTCTCTTATATGTACTAGGGATGCACTCGCCTCCTGGACAGGTGGATGAGGGCAGACAGCTCAGACAAACTTTGCATTGATTCCGTTCGTCCTTAAACACTATTATTGTGTCTTTCTCATTGTTGTTATATGTTAACACGTGTATTTTCCCAGCAGGTGCTGTTAAACCAAAACTGTGAAACTTTCTGCGATCAAGAGCTTAGGATACATTCGACAACATCATGTCGACCGTCTCACAGATGCCTCATGGACCTTGTGATCCGGTTTCTGCAAGTCTGTGACAGGATTGTCCTGCCCCATAACCGACGCTGCTCAACCTTAAAGTAATCTTCTGCCTTTTTTTGGCTTGCTTCTCTTGCTCTTGTCCCAATATGATCCCGTCCTGCTGCTTTTCTACAGCATCATTTATGAATGTTTTAACTCATTCAGACTCCATGTACATTCTAACTTGTATCACTTTTCTGTTGGTTTTATGCATAATACTGCTTGATATGGTTTCAATTCCTAACAATTTTGTGCCATCTTCACCAAAAAGACCATGCCTAACCAAAGTTGTAGAATGAATCATTGCTCTGATCATATGCCTGCAACAGCAATATATATCTGACCAATGCTCATGTAATGACATGTCAGCTTGATGTCTCTAAGGTGATTTGATAAAGCTTTGGGTGATGTGGCATAGTAGGCTAATATAAGAAAATACCTGAGCTGGTCATTGAAAGGTTGCAGGTTTGAGCCCCGCAGAGGAATATGGCCATTCATAGGGGACATACTTGTTCCACCAATAACATTATATGACTTGTTTCTTTGTTTAAGCTGTTATGTGTTGTTATATTTTGAAATAGTATTCTTCCAACAATGAAATTCAAAATTAATAAAAAAAAGTATTATGTATTATTATTACTATATAGTTATTACATATAACATTTAACAAAACACTAAAATAAAGTTATTTATAAATGTGTTGTGTATATATGTATATATAAAAAAATCTTTAATCTACAATGGATTTTCAGTGGCAGGCATATATTTAAAAAAATGTAATTTATAAAAAAAAAATGATGGATGTCAGAAATATTTTTTTTAAGTCATAAACAATCTTGTAATTGATTATAATGTATGGCTCATTTAGTGTATAAATAAGATATGCTGGTGTTTTTTTTAATGTCTGGGTCTGAATGGGTTACAGCAAAAGAGTTGCATGGCACTGATTGAACACTGTTGTACAATAATCATATCGTACCTGGGGCTCTGGGGGTGCATCCCCGTTTTAGCAATCCTTTTTTTTTTTTTTTTTCATCAACCATGTGGGGAGGAAAGTGATTCATTACTGGCTGCTGTAAGCACACACACAGCCATTGGGCCTGTCGCCTACAACCTGTTAGCTAGAGGTCTTGACGAGACTCCCCCTGACTCGTGTCCTGCTGGCGATGACACAATAGGATGGATGCCGCTAGCCTGCTAGCTCTGAAGGTAGCGTTGTGAATATGCGAGCTGCTCGCGCTGCTTTGCTGTTGCTTACATGAATGGAGAAAATCAGAGCGTGACCCAAGATGAAGTAGGGAGCGGCGGAGGGTTTTATAATATAGTTTGCGGGAGATTTAGAGTTTTTTTTGAAATGCAAAAGCATCATGTGCTGCGGGATTATGTGTTTTCATAATTGGATTTGTGCGTACTGTTCACTCTCTTGAATTATTTGCGTGTTGCATGAACAGATTCGTTAGTACAAGCTTTAGAATAATGAACTAACGCACATTCGCTGTCATGTCTGTAACACACTTCTTGATTTGGCTGCTATAGATTTAGATTTCTGTGACGTCTTTTTAGCTTTTGTGATTTGCTTGCTGCAGACATGCACCCACAGTCCCAATGTAGCAATAACAGGAATAATACACTCCCTGGCTTTCACCTCCTCCCACAAGGTTTCCCTCACTGTACCACATAATTACGACCTCCACCCTCCCACATACCCTTTTTCTTTCTTCTTGGCCTCCCCTCGTCTCGCTCCCCTCCCTCTCCCTGCAGTAATCTTTCTAAATCTCTGGCCTGCTAATCCTTTCCACGCCTATTTTAGTACGGACACCCCCACCACCCCAGCTTCTTCTGCTTCAATATATATAAATATGGCAGTCGTCCAGAATAATTTAAGGACTCCTTACAATGCAATAATGAGACTAGTGAAGGGATGCAGTTGCATTGGAATTCTCCTGAAGATATCTGGGGAATCTATCCGTGTCGTGCCATTGCAATGTGTACCTTTTGTAGTCTGGACTTGACTGTTGAGTTTAGTGGTAGTTAAAGTTAATGTTTGTGTAATTGGCACAGTACATTTTGTGTACGTTGCATTTATAAAGGTATTTGTGTTTTGTTGTTTTGACTTCTAACGTGGATTTTTGTGGTCTAATTTTCCTTTTTTACTCTCCCCATTTGTTTCATTCTTCTCTCTTTGCCTTGCCCTTCTCATTCCTTTCTTTCAGTGAACAGATTTTTGGTGAGAATCAAGTTATAATGCTGAGTTTGAACTCATATGCTAATCTTCGAAATGAAGCAAAATGTCTGGCACTAACTAAACAGACATAAAAAAAATTCATGTTTGATTTGATTTTTTTTTCTTATATACATTCCTATTATATAAATAAATATGGATATTTTAAGATGCTCATTAAAACAAAACCCTAAAATATGTGATTTTTATCCCCTATAGACAGACAGTGACGTTGAGCAACATTTCCCGAGATTATGCTGAGCATCCTTGCAGCTGGCTCCATATTCTTCCCCGGCCTTTTCCTGCTGTCTAAGCGAATCCTGAAACATGGTCCTGGGCTCAAATGGAGCGAGAAGGATGCTGTCATTGTCTCGTCCAGGTAAGAAAATGGGAAGAGAAAATGAGATGTGTTGAGAGGTCCTGTCAGGCTCAAACTATCTGCTTTTATTTACTTGTGGTTCTTCTCAGAATATGTATGCCAGTAAAGAACATATCATATCCTCTTTTTGTTTATAAACATGAAAGTCATGGCATTGGCTTCATAATTGTATTTTTTTGTGTGATTTATTAAGATTCAGTAAAAAATATATAAATTGATAAAGGATTAATATCTGCATCAGTGAATGTGACTAGTGAATGAGATTTATACACACTTACCGGCCACTTTATTAGGTACACCTGTTCAACTTCTTGTTAATGGAAATATCAAATCAGCCGATCACATGGCAGCAACTCAATGCATTTAGTCTTGTAGACATGGTCAAGAAGACGATCTGCTGAAGTACAAATTGAGCATCAGAATGGGGAAGAATGGTGATTTAAGTTATTTTGAACGTGGCATGGTTGTTGGTTCGGGCTGGTCTAAGTATTTCAGAAACTGCTGATCTTCTGGGATTTTGACACACAACCATCTCTAGGATTTACAGAGAACGGTCTGAAAAAGAGAACATTTCCAGTGAGCGGCAGTTCTGTGGGTGAAAATGCCTTGTTGATGACAGAGGAGAATTGCCTTGACTGGTTCGAGCTGATAGAAAGGCTACAATAACTCAAATAACCACTTGTTACAACCGAGGTCTACAGAAGAGCATCTCTGAACGAACCTTGAAGCAAAAGGGCTACAGCAGCAGAAGTTCACACCGGTGCCACTCCTGTCAGCTAAGAACAGGAAACTGAAGCTACAATTCACACAGGCTCACCAAAAATGAACAATGTTGCCTTGTCTGATGAGTCTCAATTTCTGCTGCAACGGTACATTGAATAAACAAGTAAGATCCTGGTTGATGAGTGCATGGTAAATCAAGACATGTCAATCTGAGCGATCAAACCAATCTAAGCTCACTCCAGCTTTAAAACGGTGTCCGATTTAAGCTGTGCTCGAAATCGCCCCCTGTACCCTCTAGGGATGGGCATTTTTCAAAAATATTGTATTTGAATATTTGGGCTCATAAAAATCGAATATTCGTTTATTTAAATTACATTTAACGAGAAAGACGTTATTTTTTTTACTTTTTTTTTTTGCCATTTCTGAGCAAGCTTACAATTAGGCAATATACACATCAAGCTTACTATATATCTTAACGTTTTCTTTTAGTTGAAAACATTAAACAATATGTGTAAACAAAATATAAAGAACAAAAGCATTTGAGCTCAAGCAGCACGAACGAAAAAAAAAACGCTAATAAAGCAGACTGCGCAGTTATCGTACAGATCGTATGCACTCGATTCAGCATATGGTTATAGTGTTTATATTGTTTCACGTTCATGTTGAGAAAAACATTAATATCCACTTGCTCAAGTGAGAAAACGCGTTGCGCTGACAGACGTTGCAGAGACACAAAGATAACGGTTTGCTAAGCAAAGTTTCTAAAAGCACTTTGGGTTTTCTGTTCTTAAACCTGTCTCCCTCAACGAAACTTAAAGGAAGTATATGTCTCAAAATCATTTTGCTATCAGAAGACATCATATCTGATCACTAGCGCTACAGCTGAGTTTACCTGCAGTCGTTAATGCAGTGATGGACAGCTGTCTTTCCTCAGTCGACTGCTGTTTGGATTTCATGTGATTTCTCATTGTGGTGGTGATATTACGATAACTCAGTTTCATTAATTAATTTGATTAAAAGTACTTCGATTTTGTAATATAATTTTAATCTAAGCAATTCCAAACTTCGCGAGGCAGACGACGACATTATGTGATCAAATACCATCCACTTGTTAAACACGCTCCACAGCGCCACCCAGTTCACTTAATTATAACTGCGAGTTAGTGATTGGGATTTTTCATGGATTCACTGCATTAACGGCCTGCAAAGCAACGTAGTAAAATTCGAATAGTATTTTATTTTTCGAATAATAATTACACATCGAATGTTTGAAAATTTGAATATTCGTGCACATCCCTTATTCCCTACATTTGTCCACTAATATAGTTCCCTTGAAGGAGTGAATGAAAATGGAGTGAGTGTACATCAGTTTTACACTTATTATTGCGGTGTATTATGGGATTAAATGAATAGACTTGATAATGTCCAGTATGGTTTCAGACACGACTACGGCTGTCCCCTCGAATAGTGCCCTATTTAAGGGTATAGGGGACGGTTTCAGACACATTTGTGATTGGAAAACACTGTGTTATTATCACAATGCGATCGGATCCATGAAGTCTATGGCCATTTCTCAATATGCGTTCTTGTCTGTACTTGTGTTCTTGTGGACTTGTGAAACGTCATCAGTCGCTGCCCAAGTACTGTCCCAATACACAAGTTTGCATTTTGGCAAGAACGGTTAAAAATCCTGGAAGTGTTCTTGACACGCCCATTTTACAGAGGACGTATCGGTTGGTAACTTGTGTGAACTTGACGGCAGAAATATCCCAGCATTCATTTCGGCATTCAAGGAAGGAGAGGCAGGTCAATACAGTAAGTCGTTTTTCTACAATTTCGTACGCTATTTCATCACTAAATTCACTGCTGAGAACATTTGATGCGAGAAATCAACTGTGTAGATTTCAAATATTGGCATTTTTACGAAAATTTATGGCGAATCGAAAATGTGCTCAAACGTTTTCGGAAGTGAGAATCTCCATAAGCGTTGCTTTATTGTTATGAATATACATTACATTGTAGTGTACAGTTGTAGAGGTACTTCAGACGGCGTCTGTGCGGGGGTATTATTGCGCAATACCAGCAAGAACACATCGTCTCAAACTGTCAGCAGCGTTCTGTGTGCTCGTCACCTTGTGAGTTCATTCTTCCAAGAACAACTAGCAAGAGCGTTCTCCCCAAGAACACAAGTCCGTTCTTTGCATTCTTGGTTTTGAGAAACACCCTATATCTTTAGCCAAGCAACATATTATGTCACTCTGAGATCTACGCACATTGTGTGTGGGTTTGTTTTATGTAAATGGCCTCCACAGTCACCAGATCTCAATCCAATAGAGCACCTTTGGGATGTAGTGGAATGAGAGATTCACATCATGGATGTGCAGCCGACGAATCAGCAGCAACTGAGTGATGCTATCATGTTTAAATTGATCAAAATCTTTAAGGGATGTTTCCAACACCTTGTTGAATTCATGCCACAAAGAAGTAATTCAGTTATGAAGGCAAAAGGCAGTCATCCCGGTGCTTGCAAGGTTTACCTAATAAAGGGGCTGGTGAGTATGTGTATTAAACCACATAAATAAAATGTACACTTGATGAGATAAACTGAAATATTTGTAAAAGTCACAAAAAATGTTTGAAAACCGAAAATGGTTGGCTGAAACTGAGGGGTAGATAATTTTATATGAGCCAAATATTGGTATGTTTTGCTGGTCTATCACAAAATGTGTTGCTGTAAGTTTATGGCAGAGATTATTATCCTGTTTTGAAAGCCTTTTTGCAAGAAATGTGTCAGATTAAGATCTGCAGAGTAAAGACGCTGCATGTAAGGTTATGTTTGGTTGCGGTGCACTGTCTGATGCATTGATGAGCTTTTCTGCTTAGCTAGGAAAGTTACTGTGTAATAATATCCTGCTTAAATTACCCTTCCCTTAACTGGTGTCATCAGAATCTGCTTTCCAGTATCTCTTATCTAAGGATGTTTTGCAGTCTGTTTTGCTCCCTGCTTTGGCTTTATTTCATGCATGTGATTTATTTTATTTATTTATTTTTTCTTCACTCTTTCTTAGGCTGGTGTCCTCCGTTCAAGCCATTATGGCGTCCTCTGCCGGATACATCATCGCCTGTTCTTGTAAAGACATCATCGAGGACCAGTGAGTATCAGCTGAAGATGTGCATTGTAGCTAGATATATAATAAAAGAGAAAATATTTTTTTGGTAATTCCGGTTTGATTTTATAAGCAGGAGGACTGTTTTACTACACACAACACTGCTTTTCTTTGGTGTTTGTGTGTTTTCCCATGTGCATGTGTCTCTCTCGTCTTATTTCATTTGTGTTTTATTTGTGTATACAGCTGAGAATTCTCTAATTTCTATGGAACTGTTCCCAGACGTGTAGGAGTGCAAAAGTATTCCCTTCACTCTGAGTGTTTCTAAGAATGTGCTATTCCTCCAATGCACACCTTATGTCAGAATAATCTAATTAGGCTCTTAACCTAATTAGTTTCTATCTGTAAATCCATTGTGGCACACCAAGCCAGGGGAAAGGGAGCAAGAGAGAGTAGATGGGCAAAATACTCTGGAAAAACTTGATAGTGAATTTTTATGACGGCTTTGGTCAGCGGTTTCAGTTGATGGTTTAAAGCTGCATCTTAACACTCTTTGAAACCCATTCGACGTGTTCACGCTGATGGATTGTCGAAAATGGTTTGCTCTAATTTGATTTACCTCACCTAATCGAATTTAACTTATTTTGACTGTTTATCTGTTTATTTTGTGCCTTAACCCGAAGGCCCACAAGTTAATTAAGAATGGCAGCTCAAATGGGTCAGAGCAATCATGCTTCATAAATGATTTAAGCCAGGTAAACTCAATTACTCAGGGTATGTGTTGTAAATGCAACATCAAGGGAACAGGAAGCCTGGGAATTAGACTAATGCTGTGTCCCAATTACTTATACTACGTCCTAAATAGAGTTGGCTATGTCTACCAATTTGGCATCAGACAATGTCTACAGTGAAACATCGCGATGGACGATGACATCGGAAAGTGGAAACTAACTAGAAACGTAAAAATAACATTCTCATTTTCCACTAGTTGGGTGGGATCGGGGTGGCTCAACATCATGTCTGTCAGCCATCGCGATGGACGATGGCATCGTCTATCGACGCAACCCTAGACTCTGGTGCCAAGTACATACTTTTGAGTGTGTAGCAGAAGAGTATACCATCTTTGAGACATACTATCATGTCATAAAATTGCATCTTTAACGGACGCTTTGTTGCATAGTTACACTGTCAATCATCTTGTCACAGTTAATATCCTCCACATTACATTTCATTTCCTACTGTATCAGAGAGATATTAAGTAGCACGTTGATCTTCCAGATGTGGGTTTTTCATGGGTAGAACTCTCCTCATATTTTTGCATAATGATGGCTTTAAAAGTTAATGGCCAAATGGATCTTTATAAAAGTTCACATTGTTGTTGCAGATGAAATATAAGAACCGAATCCTTCTCCAAAGTGCAATGGTTTGTGGGCAATGTTAGCCATTAGAGTGTGCACGGATCCACACTTCAAATCTACTGGACATATTATGACAATATTGTGAAATATTAATAGTTTAAAAGAACAGTTTTCTATTTTGATATATTTTAAGATGCAATTTATTCCAGTGATTGGCAGCTGCATTTTTAATCAAGTCAAGTCACTGTTATTTATATAGCACTTTATACGACACAGTTTGTTTCAAAGCAGCTTTACAGTGATAAGAGAAAAATTATTAAATGATGCAAACAGTTCATTTCGGCTGTACAGCAGCTCTAAAAGAAAATAGTGTCATTGTTCATTCAGCTGAAGTCAGTTCAGTGTTGATTCAGTTCCGTTGAAAAGATCATCAATTATTAAACTAGTTCATTTCATCTAAAAAGCAGTTCTGCAGAAAAACAGACAGTGATGTCGACTTCCAGCTCAGTTCACTTCTCATCCTATAGTGTCAGTGCTGTCAAATCAATAATACTGTTGAATATTAAGTGTCCCCAACTAAGCAAGCTAGAGGCAATAGTGGCAAGGAACCCAAACTTCATCAGGTGGCAGAATGGAGAAAAAAAAACTTGGGACAAACCAGGCTCAGTCAGGGCAGGGGGCCAGTTCTCTTATGGCCAATGAACGAATACGGTGTGATTATAATTCAGTCAGAAATCAGATTGTTGATCAGTAACATTCAAATATTTAATTCAGTTACTTTTGATTGAAGATTGCATTCATCACTCCAGTATGGAGACAAAGCTGGTCATGGGTCAGGATGGGACCAGGGACCAGGACTTGTCTGGTTCTTGTGGTCTTTGCTAAATCTGTGCTGATGGCTATCATGTCGAAGAGGCCTTCACAGGGGATTGTCTAGTTGACAGGAACTGACATTCATGGCTGCGTTGTGGTCGTGTCTTGGTGCAGGTCCACCATCTGATCTGGATACGGACCAGATATGGCTGACTATGGTAGCCTCGGGATAAACAGAGAGACTAATATTAGCGTAGATGCCATTCTTCTTATGATGTAACCAGTACATTAGGTCAACCGGAACTGGGAACAATTCCAATAACATCCAATTTCTGCAGCCTAACAATCCTTTAATGGATGTGAATTATAGAAATGTGATAATGTGTTGTGTATGCCAGGTTAAAACTGTTCGTTTGCTAAATAGGAAAAGGATCTACCGCCTGCAGGTGATTTTGATATTCTAGGCATTATCAACTAGACAGAATTTTGAGATCGTAATAGGCGACATGGACTTTAATGCGTTAAGAGCTCGCTCAAGTACTGAGGAGCTAAACTGTTTAGTGCTTTGTAAGTAATAAGCAAGATTTTAAAATGTATGCGATATTTAATAGGGAGTCAGTGTAGTGTTGACAGAACCGGGCTAATATGGTCATACTTCCTGGTTCTAGTAAGAACTGCGTTTTGGACCAGCTGGAGTTTAATTAAGCGTGCAGGTCAACCACCTAGTAGAGCATTACAATAATCTAGCCTTGAAGTTAAGAACTAACTTTTCTGCATTTGTCATTGAGAACATATGTCATTATTTAGATGTATTTTTTAAATGGACAAATGCGGTTTTAAAGATGCTAGAAATGTGACTTTCAAATGAAAGATTGTCATCAGTTAGGAACCTGTGTGTGCTCTTTGATACCAAAGACCTGACAGTCCAGCCATCAAGTGTTAGACAGTATTGTAGGTTGTTACGTGTGGAGGTGTGGTAAACAGGACGGGGCCGAGAGCCATGGGCACGAAGCGAGGCTGGTGGCGCGAGTGCTAATGAGCATCACCTGTGCACCACACCGGTGTCGAGTTTCATGGAGGAGCTCCGGTCTATGGATTGTCCAAATTGTCTATGAAACCTGCTAGATTATTCTGCGGACACCAGTTAGACAGCCAGTCATTGGGTCTCCTTTACTAAGCATGTATACACACAAGTTTGTGCATGAAATCTGTATACGGACGAATTTAGGAACAAATTGCAAATAAATAAATTCACCAAAAATTTTGTAATAAAATGTACAGAAAAAATATAGGAACAACTGAAACCACACGTACGCAAAAAGCACTTATTCTGTACGCCCTTATAATCGTGTTAAGAAGTTATTTTTAGGGTTGGGTACCGAACTCTGTACTTTTAATGGTACGGACCGAATTACGTCTGTACTACAGAGTAGAGTACCGATTCACATTAAATCAATCGGTGCCAAATTTTTGTACCTTAGAACGCAATCTAGGCGCGAGAGTAAGACTATTTAAATCCAAATTCTGCATGTCTCTGTGTGAATGAGTGACGCAGACGCACGGTTTCCTGTACATCAGTCTCTCTCACACACACACACACACACTCACACACTCTCTCTCACACACACACACACACACACACACACACACACACACACACACACACACACAGAGAAGCACACACAGAAGCACACGTGACCCTTGCGGTGTTTTTCAGCCTCTGCAGTCTCACTATATGAGAATATGAGCCTCTCTGAGAGTCACTGAAGTTCATCAGCATATTACAGTTTTATTTAAGAAAAACTATCGTTATATCATTAACACATGCCAATTCAAATGTTTTCACCAAAACCCATCAAAATAAAAGTTTGGTTTAACTTGAAATATATTTCTGTTGTACAGTAGAATTTAGATGTCTTAATTTCATAATAATACTAACACTAATATAAATAAATTATAAAAAAATTAATTTAAGGAATAATCACACTTTTTCTTTTGTTGTAATTTTAACAGTATAAAGCTCAGTTGTGCCGCATGTTGTTTGACAGTTTAATTTCATATAAAAGATCAATTAAATTAATGTTTTATGTCTTCAGTTGATTTCTAGAAAATTCACAACACAGAATTTGTGGAAAACAAAACATTTCATAGAATTTTTTTTATTTTTTATTAATATTCAAGCATCACAGACAATGGCAGACAGCAACCAAGGCAGCTCTGACATAATGTCAATAACACTTCTACAAATGACTTTGTTTCTTTATAGTTATTGAGGTAAGCATGTCTAAAGTACCGAAAAAAGGTACTGGCACCGAATTTCAGGTACCGGTACCAGTTCAAATGTGAACGGTATCCAACCCTATTTATATTTCATCCTAACACGACTGTAATTATATTGAAGTATATTGCATTAATTGTATTATCCATATTCTTGTATAATCCATATATAAAATTATATAATAAAATGATTAAATAATTCAGTTAAATTTAATCTTAAACACATTCCATCATATACAGTTAAAGATTAAGAAAATCTGCATTATAGCTTTAGCTGCGAGGTTTCTCTGAATAACGCAGATATACTTGTATGTACAGCTGGCTAATGAGAAATGGTGTGAGAGACACTTGGCATTGCTCGAGGATCGGGTGAGAGCGCGTCTGCAAACATTGTCAAGTTTGACGAGTGTGACGAAAGGCTGTAATGAATGTGTGAAAAGCCCTTATATGGAGATGGTTTGGGCATGTTTTATGCAAATGCCTAACCTTGTGCACATGGCCGCTCAAATTCAAACGTGTTTTGAATTAGGAGATTTTTCTTGAGAAGTTCTCCTGTGCATACAAATACGAAATAATCCATGCAATTATTAATGATTGAGACCCATTGAGTGCATCATTCAGCATCATTTCTCCTGTCTTAAAGGGACACCTCTGGAAAGATGAATGTGTATTTAAAATTGGTCATTTATGTAGAAGAAATGTGACATTATTTTTGAGTTTGGAGCTTTCTAGATTGAGAAAAGCAAGAAAATGTATTTTTGGCTTATGTGGATGAAAGACAACAACTCCCAGAATGCACTTGCTTTACTGCCCTAGGAGGCCACTTAAAACAGCAAGGCTAGGCTACTAATGAGTCTCTGTGACGAGTCTGATTTCGAGATCGCCCAAAATGTCCGGGATTCGGCTTTTGCGTTCTACAGTCGCCATTCATTATGTTTACTGTGGCGAGCAGGACGAGGCTGACGGCTGCGGGAGAACGGCGCGAGGCCGGTGGCGTGATTACTGAGACGCGCCGGTCTCGTATCTCTCACGGAGGAGCGGGAATTTTCTTAGCAATGTTAAAACGCACATCAACCGATCACTTGTTTAGCGTTCATGTAAACACTACATTCAGATTCACCAATCGGAATGAATTCAGTTAGACTGAAACAAAAGGTGTGCATGTAAACAATGAATGGCGACTGCAGAATCCTGGACATTTTGGGCAATCTCGACGGCCGGACATGTCCGGGAAAAAGAGGATGGTAACCCCTACTACTCCGCTTTCTCCTACTACACCGCTTTCTCCACAGAACAAGAGCCTGCAAGCTTAGCTTCCAAAAAAAGATGTCTGACACTATGTGTACATTCTGTGAGTGAGATCCCACCCTCTATGGGCGGGTTGAAAACATGTGGGACAGCCCCTACTACTGGCTGTAGTCTTTAGCCTCTGGCCAAAAAATCCTCCGATGACACAAAATGATGATTTTTGCGTCATCGGAGGATTTTTTCCAGACAAAAAATACATAAATCTCTCATCTCAGGGGGATATGAGGGTGGAAAGCATGGTAATTCGAAAATACTACAGGTTTTCTACTAATACAAAGCTTAATGCTAAATCCTGAAGTATCCCTTTAAGTGTCGCATGATCCTTCTGAAACCATTCTAATATGCAGATTTGGTGCTCAAGAAACATTTCTTATTAATGTCAAAAAAGTAAATCAGAGTTGTCCTAAGACAAGAATGGGTATTGTTCAAAATGAATGGATACATTTTAAAGGTTTTGATCCACTGCAAATGTTGACTACTGTATTTTTGTGGATTCTTTGATGACTAGAAAGTTCAAAAGAACAACAGAATAAGACATACAGTACATTTATCCTCACAATTCTGCATCAAATTTTACTGAGGACAATTGTTTACTCTTGTGTCCACATTTATCTTTGGAAGACTCTACAATCTGACTGATGCTTATTTTGCTAGTCAAATTTTAAGGGAACACTTCACCCCAAAATCAAAATGTCTCATGTTGTCGTTCTAAACCGGTATGAATGTTTCTCTTACATGCAACACAAAAGAAGAAATTTATCAGAATCTTAGCGGAGCTCTTTTTATGTACGGAGTTGTATTTTCAAGCCCAACTTACCTGTAACCTCCAGGTGCAGTACTGAGCACCTTGGACATGTTCATAGACATATCAGGGAACAAGTCATGGAAAGTTAATTAATAATGCACTGGTTTTAAATTTTTATTTGGCCATTCTGAGCATAATATCTATAAAATATATTTTTTTTAAATCCTTATCAAATATAAAGGAGGGCTGGGAAAAAATCATGGAAAAGTTATATATATATACATACAACATGTATGTGTATTATATTAGGGGTGTTACGGTACATGTATTCGTCCCGAACCTTCACGGTTACGGTCACAGTCAGTCGAATACAGTCAGTCACAGATGATCCACACTCCAATCCAATAGCAACACTGTTTGCCAAATGCCACAACAGGAAAAATAGCAGAAGAAGAAAAGACAATCTATGCAACAACCCAAAACAAGATTGGCGACTCGCCATTGACGAGTTCAGATGGCACGCAAGAGCTTACTAGTAGCTTGTACGCTGAGTTTCGTTGAATTTTTTTGATGCGCCCCCCTAATTTCACAGAAAGCAAACCGGAAAAGCAGAAAGCGGAATCATGTTTTTTTCTTTCTCTTTATTCTACAAAAGCACAATGTTTTGTTTTTATTTGCAGTGTGCACAAATAAAAGTAGACCCTTTACAGTTTCAAATGATATATAAGTATTTTAAGTTGTTTCCGCTGTTATAATGAGACAAAATCATTTGGCATTGTGCCGATTTGTGTCGTGGACGTCTCACTACTACAGTCCAGTGATGAAATATGATTGTCCTGGAAATGG
The DNA here is from genome assembly GCF_949319135.1 of Squalius cephalus. Classification (NCBI taxonomy): domain Eukaryota; kingdom Metazoa; phylum Chordata; class Actinopteri; order Cypriniformes; family Leuciscidae; genus Squalius; species Squalius cephalus. Next base: position 44,927,771 of record NC_137122.1, on the reverse strand, counting down.
GAAGCCTCAGGTGTCGCTTCACTTGCTTCTCTCCTCATGGAAATGTGAAATAGGCTATTTTTCTCCCCTCTCATCTTTCCGTGATTTCTTGAAAAAGTGTAATATTTAACTTTGTGTATGTGCTAGTGTTGGCGAAGTCAAGCTTTCTGAACCAGCAAAGCTTTCAACGTAATTCTATTGGAAAAAGGTTTATTACTTGATTTGATTTTGAGCTCTGATTTGAAAAGCTTTGTTTAATTTTTTTATTTATTTATTTTTTTATTTTTACACATGCCTCGGAGCGTTGGTGTCATGGCTAACATAACTAGTATCTGCCATTATCACCACATGTTAATAAACTCTCACGCGCAAAGAAATCTAATCTCTGCACAAATTTATTTTTCAATAGATTTATTTTTCATTATTCCATTTATTTTGTACTTTTATAACACAAGATGCTTTTCAGTTTTGTAGCTGATTGTGACCAAATATGACCAAATTTTTTTTTTTTTATCAGCCCTACAAAAAAAAAAGACCTATGCAAAAATGCATTCTGTTCACTGCTTAGTGCCTAATACACTAAAGGAGACTGTACCAACTAAATGCCGCTAGGTGGAACAAACTGTAATTTGCACTACTGTCTGTTCAAAATAAATGAAAAGAAACATAGCATTGCGGGATTTGTTGCCTTTTCCTGTTGTACAGAACTTGAATCGAACCATGACCACAACACCGAGGTACATACTGAGCCGTGACTTCTGTGTACCATTACGCCCCTTGTATATACAGTATCTCACAAAAGTGAGTACACCCCTCACATTTCAGCAAACATTTTAGTATATCTACTCAAGGGACAATACTATAGAAATGAAACTTGGATATATTTTAGAGTAGTCAATGTTCTGCTTGTATAGCAGTATGTATTTACTGTCCTCTGAAAATAACTCAACATAAAGCCATTATTTTCAAAATAGCTGATATATTGTCAGTATATAACTGATGGTTTCCACAAAGTAACCCTAAAGTACATAATATGGGGGTTTCTCACTCTTGTTCCTTCATTCCATATCTCTTTCTCTCTGCTCCCTCTGTCCAGGCATTGGCTTACCAGCAGCTATATCCTTTTTGCGGTCCCCTACTTCATCTATGACATCTATGCCATGTTCTTGTGCCACTGGTACAAACTTCAGGTCAAAGATCACGAGGAGGATAGCGAGGCCAAACCGATGAGGTCAGCCATCAGCGGCTATCTGCGCAGAGAGTTCCTTATGGTCTTGCACCATGTCGTCATGGTTACTGTCTGTTTCCCTGTCTCTGTGGTGAGTGGAATGAGGGTTGTGTGACATTAACATACATTTTTTCATAAACACACATTTAAAGTACATATTTTTTGGAATATGATTATGGATGCCCATCAGAGCCATGTGTTTGGAGTGTAGTAACACAGCTTTGGCTTCATGACTGTGTGAAGAGTGATTTGATGGGGTCATGCTATGTGGGTGGCTTGAAGTGTGGCTGAGTCTAACTTGTCCTGAATGGGCATGTGTACTTTCACCCTGTGATTATGCTCTCCATCACTCTCCATCTGTATCCATGGAGACTATTGCTGTCGGCAGCAGTGTAGCAGCCCGCACCCTGGCATTGGCTGCACTTAAATGGCAATGAGTGTTATGGACTGATAAGACAGGAAAACCTCTGCAGCACTTCCCTCTGATAAAACCACACTAAGCTTTTCTACATCTGACACAACACAAGTTTGACTATCTCTTCCTTTTCTTTCTATTTTTTTTATCCCCTTCTCTGTCCACTTCCCTTCTTTTCCTTTATATTTTCTTCCTTCTCTTCTTCATTCCCTTTCTCTCCTTTCCCTTTCCCTTCCATTTCTGTATCCTCGTCCCATTCCCTTTTCCATTCTTTTCCCTTCCCTTTAACTTTCTCTTCCTTTTCTCTTTCCTTATTTTCTTTTCCTCTCCTTTTTGTTTCCCTTTCCCCTTCCCACTTTCTTTTCTTTGCTTTTCTGTTTTCCTCCCCTTTCCCTTGCTTTGAATTTTATTTCCTTTTCTGTAATAATCTCCATTCCTTCCTTTCCTCTTCCTCCCCTTCCATTTCCATTTCCCATTCCCTTCCATTCTTTTTTCTTTTCTTCCCTAATTTCCTTCTTTTCTTTTCCTCTCCCTTCCCTTTCACTTTTCATTCCCACCCTTCCCTTTCCTCCTGTCCTTTTCCCGTTCCCCTTCATTTTCTCATCCTTCCCTTTCCTTTTCCTTTGTTTTCTTTCCCTATTTTCTTTTCTTTTCCTCTCTTTCTAGTTCTGGAGACAGGGCAAAGGGGATTATTTCCAGGGTGTGATGTTCCTGGCAGAACTCAGCACCCCATCTGTCTGTCTGGGAAAAATACTCATCCAGGTACTAAACACAATCACTCATTCACCATCTCTTTCTGACTTTCTTTTCTTATGTCTTTCTTTTTAAAGACCTAGACAAGCAGATTTTCAGATTTCTCTTTCTTTTCTTTATAGTGTATGGGTAATTTCTACCAGACATACTACTCTTTTAACATCTGATTGAATGACAGTGATCTTTCACAGACTTGTTTACAACTCTCTTGTACATGTCTCCTTCACTCCTTGAGTGTTAAATGTCTACTGGGGAATATTGAATCACGGTTGTCAGGGTTCATTGCTCTGCCTATTAATATTTTTCTATCTGTTAAACACTCTCTTTCTCTACTTCCTGCTCTTCTTTGTTTCTTTGCCTCAGTACAAGCAACAGCACACTCTCCTACATAAAGTCAATGGAGCTCTTATGCTGGTCACTTTCTTCATCTGCAGAGTTCTTCTCTTCCCCTACCTCTACTACGCCTACGGCAGGTATGATCACTTTTGAACAACTCTCAATCATTCAGTCTTTTACTAGGTCTTATATTTCTATTGCTCATCTATTCCTTCTTTCTTTTATCCTCTCTTTCTCCACTGAGTGACAGTGCCTCTAATATTAACATCAAAAATCTTAAATCTGGAAGTTTTCTTTTTTGGTCAGAAATAAATATGCATCATAATCTGTCTCAACCCAGGATTTGTTTCGAACATGAGACATTTACACATTCCTCCTAAACGATTGTAATAACCACCAAAGATCATGTGTTGTTTTGAATTGATCGTAATACCAGGACAATCATCATCAATCTGGATGACATGTTCTAGTTTTAAAATTGCAGCACTGATGTATTATTCATTAGACTGGAAACTTGAGCATCTTGAAAATAGTTACATTTCTGAGTGCAGTCTTTACTGGCAAACAAACGGCTAAGTTGAATTTGCTTGCAGCAGGGCTTCCATGGAAAACCTAGAAATATAAGATAATTTTTCTGTGTAATTTCTAGGGATGCACGATACATCGGCTACCATATCGGTATCGACCGATATATATTTGTTCATTTTTTTTATATTATCATTATCGGCCTGATAAGAAAATTGGCCCAAATATTAAAGCCGATAAATATTGGATTATTTCCTTCACCTGAGACACCTCAGATGCGTACTGTTCGCCATGATGGTTTTGAATTGCTTGAAATATGATTGGAATCACTTCAAAATAGGAAAATACAGTTAAGTGCAACGTGCGCAGGGCAAGTCTTTCATGTAGGCTACATAAAATTATGAGAACATTATAATTGTGTGTTTGGCAGATGGATTTAATGGTGAGACTTTTGTTTTTGTAATCAGGCTCTCAAAAATTATATAAAAATTTGGATTTAGATTTATCGGCCAATATATCGGCTTTCAAATATAAAGAATTATCGGCATAGGCCAAAATGTTCATATCGGTGCATCCCTAGTAATTTCCAAAACTGAACAAAGCATGGAAAATATCTCGGTAAGAACTAGTTTTTTGAGAGTGCATTTTTGCATATCAAACAACAAGTCAAATAAGTAGTTTTTGAGATTTCCGACAAGTCTGAAAAGTCATCCAATTTCTTTGATCAAAACATATTAAACATCAAGTTCAGATTCTGTATAGTTTGATGTTAGTTACTTGCAATATCCTAACACAGTGTATATAATGTATACCAGGCTGATTCACTCATATTACTACAAATGAGACAAAGTGTATTGCAGTGCCGCATCACTGCAGCTGCTGTTAGAAACTCTGGTTCCCACTGGAACAGTCAGTGTCCAGAGATGCATGCTTGGGACTGCACATGTGGAATGGCTGGACCAACCTGAAATATGCACTTCTTTTTCAGATTTCGGTATTTCCCCATTCAAGTAGAGTTGGTCTTGCATGCCTGAAATACAGTGGTGCTTGAAAGTTTGTGAACCCCTTGCAGAATCTGTGAAAATGTGAATAATTTAACTCAGTAAGAGGGATCATACAAAATGAATGTTATTTTTTATTTATTTAGCACTGTCCTGAATAAGATATTTTACATAAAAGATGTTTACATATGGTCTGAATTTATAAAAATGACCCCGTTCAAAAGTTTATGTACCCTTGATTCTTAATACTGTGTCATTACCTGGTTGATCCACGACTGTTTTTTTTGTTTTGTGATGGTTGTTCTTGAGTGCCTTGTTTGTCCTGAGCAGTTAAACTGCCCAATGTTCTTCAGAAAAATCCTTTCCAGCAGTGACAGTGTGAAAAGATGGATCTCAAAACCATACAGAGGACAATTGAGGGACTCAAACACAACTATTTAAAAAGGTTCAAACATTCACTAATGCTCCAGAAGGAATCCCAATGCATTAAGAGCCAGGGTGTGGAAACTTCTGAAGGGCAGTACTAAATGAATTTATTTTATATTTAAACAAAATAAGAAAAATTTGGATGACATCATCCTGTTCAATAGTATTCTGGAAAACTGATGAATTTTCAGGACCTGAAGGATTTATCTGAAGAACATTGGGCAGTTTAACTGTTCAGGACAAACCAGGGACTAAAGAGCAACCATCACAAAACAAAAAAAAACAAATGGATCCTTTCCAATCCAAAAATCCTTTGTACTGTGTCTACACCAGACGTGAGCGGTGCTGCACGACAAAAGCAAATAGAACCCATCATAATCAGTGATGCTGTCTACACTGTACGTGTCTACACTGAACTTATAACACAAGTTCCCGACATTAAACGGATGCCTTGCTCTATTTCTAACGTACTTCAAGCACTCACGCTACTTCTGACACAAAGAACAAATGGATTTGTTGCGTCCAGTGTAGACCAAATTTGTCTGTTATTCACTGTAAGCTGACTCTATGCATATGTTTGTTTGTGCTCATATCACAGGTACGCATCCATCCCCTTCTACATGGTGCCGCTGTCCGTGCCCTGGCAGTATAACGCAGGTGCAGCTTTGCTCATGGCCCCGCAGGTTTACTGGTTTTCCCTCATCTGCAGGGGTGCCTTTCGCCTCTTCACCAGAGCCTCACGGCACAAAGCAGCTGTTAGCAGCACTGACTCTGAGCCGAAAACCTCACTCCTGCCCTCTGCCAATGGATACAGCCCAAGAGAGGCTGACTCGCACTGAGAGAGGGGTAGAAATAGAGATGTAGTTGCAGGGTTGTTAGGTTTAGGCCAAATAGGAAACAGAAGGCAGATTGACTGAGTTCAATGGGTGAATCTTTTTTGACCCTGCAGCGTCGGTCAGCAGGCAAAGAAACTGAAGCTGTGTAACCTCTATATTCACCACAATCCTCTCTTTGAGAAGAAAAATAAGACTTCAGACCAAACCAAACAGATAAGTTTTTTTCTATAACATGCACACCCTCTGTGTCAGAGCATTAGGTTGGGGAAATGTCTGCTTTGCAGAGTTAGTGCATCATTTGTAATGTACCATGGTCATAAGCTTCAGAAAAAGGGACTGATGTGGACGAAGCAGCAACAGTATTTAAAATGAGTGATGGATGGTTGGAAGGATTGAAAGAGACCTCCCGTTCTCCTCTCTTGAGTATCTCTGTCTCTTTGTTTGTTACATTTGCATAGAGGATACAAAAAAGGAAACTGAGATTTCTCTGTCAATTTGTACACACAATTTTATCACGTACGTTGAATTCCAAATAGATTTTGAATTTATTTTAGATTTTTGTTGATTTATTTAGTTCTATTCCTCATTAAGGGCGGATGAGTTTAAAGCAAAGCCGCTCACTACTAAAAGACTGAAAACCGTAAACAGATGCATAGCCCATTGCCAGTTATCCATCTCTCTGTTTTCCCCTTTCCTGGTTCTCATTACAGCTGAAAACAAGATGGCAGCGGCTGCATCCAGTTAGTTAGTGAATCAGCAGTTATAAAGAAGAAGGGGGGTAATTTAAAGGATTTGGATGAGGCTGAGCTAATGCATTAGCATATGTCTGCTGCAGTACTCCAATCCTTTTAAGATCCAGATGTCGGACGGAGGGGGAAGGGACCGAACTGGCCATTAAAAGGCTGCACTTGAAAACCAGGCTGAAGTTGGCAAGGCACTCGGACGAACCTGAGCCAATTGATTTGTACTTTTCGTATAGTTTTATGAGGGGTTTAGACTGCCAGCAAAATGGCCTTCGCCAACCTCTTAGTAGATCCACGCCGCAATATGAAGTCTATACTACCATTGATTGTAATCTGCACATTAAATGTGTAACAGCTGTTCTTTCTCCACTCTGACAAGATGTTTATCCAATTCTCAAGCTGTCAGCCTTTGTTTCTATCTGGAAATTTAGGTGGTCCACTGATGACGTGTCACCAATCGGTCCTTACTTTTATGGTAATAGTGTCATCGGTGTAACAACGTAGTCACACGGCTCCCTTAGGCCTGCTTGTTTTGCGATGCTCACAAACAGGACTGCCAGTTTGATGCTAAACAGTATTATTAGGGGTGGAAGTGAGAGGATGGAACACAAGTTGGATTCAAGGAGTGAAACTTTCACTTAATTATCACAAGGAGGGGTGCTAAAGAAACATCCAAGTCTGTGAGATACTTCAACACTTTTAAAAGCACTGCATATATGATGGCTCTTCTTAAATCAAAGTTTTGGATTTTGTTCTGAACCACTATAAATGAAAGCGTGTAGGTTAGTCATGTTCTGTTACTCATTAGAATGGGTTTTATTTTTCTGCTTTACAGTTAGTGTGTGTGCTCAAAGGCATCAATGTAGCCGTAGAATTTATGCTTTTAACATGCTCTTTACACAAAATACTGCAAGATTGTTTTACACTTGATTGCATCACACATCACTAACTCAAAGGGACTGTGAAGTGCTGGGCATGAATAGGGCCAGTATTTTCAACCATAGCAAAGTATACTGGTTTGGGAACTGGTTAAAATGTTTTGAGCTAGGAATGACTGTATTTTCTGACTTTGTTTTTATGTAATTATACTTCTTGTTAATTTATTCTTATTTATGTATTTATTTGGCCAAGTTTGAATGTACATATGAATACACATCTAAATGTTCTTTTGAGTGGGCTTCTGTTTATCTAGTTGCCTGAAGACTGTTCTGTATTTCTGGTTCTCTCAGCTGAAATATACTCTTGCTCTCTCCTGCTTTGCTGATGCTTTGTTTGACCTCCTTTTATACTGAAACAAAGGCTCCATGTCACCTGTTTGGCGTGTGTAATTGTGTGTGAGAGAAAGAGATCATTGCACACAATGGTTCAATGAAAATTGCCTAAATATGTCTTAGTCTTCAAGTACCAGGCCAGTGACTCTTGGTTTACTTATTCCAAAATTCTCTTTAGTTATGCATGTTAAATGTGCTGTAAAAAAAATCCCACCAAAGCACACATTTTTCTGAAAAGTGTGTCTTTGAGATATCATATCTGTCTCAGCAACTGTATATGATGTAAACAGCAGCGCAAAAGAGTTGCCAATCTTTTTTATGCTATATTTGAACATTCAGTTTACACTATGGTACAACAAAATTAGAATATAACAATAATTATGAATAACACCAATAGAGAGAATAAAGAAAATATGAACAACCAATACCATAACTCAAAGCAGAAACAGACACTAACTAAAAATAAGAAAAGGAAAGAACGGCATTACATAACTTAATAAAAGTTACATATTGAATACAGTAGAGTTTGTAGGCCGTGCCAATTGTACATTTTCTGGGCTTTTTTGTGCATAATTATTAGGCACGTTTTCTTTTACAGATAAAATAAGCCAAAAAAAGAGGTAAAGAATCCTAAAAAATGACCCCCCACTTAATAAGAATCACAAGCTCAAGTGTTGTAAAATACATGAATTCATCTTCCATAATCTGGCAGTAAATTGTAAGAGTTCATTTACTGCCAGATTCTGGATGATGAATTATTCAAACAGTGGAAACTTGAGAAAACTTGAAAAAAAAAAAGAAAACTTGCCTAATTATGCACACCTGAATAAAAGGTGTTTTCATTTCCAGCCTTCATGAACAATTATACATCACTTATACAGTATATGATTAAATACAAAATTAATAATAGTTAAGATTAATGTGGTTTGGAATTGGTAAAAATGTGTAGCAGTCTTAAGCTTCTTAAATTACAGATGATGGCTTTCCTATTGAAGACAAAAGTAGAAACACAATTATTTAACTTAATCTGGTTAATGCACAATATTAAAACAAATAGTGCTATTATTGTGTAATACAGTAAATGATAAAATTAACATTAGCCAAGCTTAATAAGTGATGAAAAAAATGTTTACCGTTACCTTTTGTAAACTACTGCAGTTAGCGGTTACACAATACAACATTCAAGTATACAGTATACATTATATACTGTGTTACTCACTGCATTTGTCAACTGATTGACTGACTGAAAAAAAACGGAAATAAAAACTTGGCCTTTTTTAATCCGTGTATCATTCGTTCAGTCGTTTTTTGATTTAAAGCTCCAGTCCGTAACTTTTTTTGGGTTAAAAATTATCCAAAATATTTTTTTGAGCACGTACTTAACCAGCCAGTGTTCAAAACCATCTGCTTGCCTTAGCTCGCTTGATTCTAAATGGTAAGCTTGTAATAATGTTTTTAATTCCAGTAGTACTGGTGGATTTGCGCGGGAAATTGGAGCATGTCTTTGCGTCATTACGTCACATCTGTCCACATAAAGAAGGTGTCTCGGCTAGTAGGCTAAGTGTGAGGATGCTAGAGGTGGAGATTTATAGCCTTTTCTCACAGCACTTGATGTAATTAAACTTAGCAATTTCATGGCGGATCCAGAAAGGTTCAAACGACAATCAGTGACAAGTGGAGATTCACCCGTTGTAAAATGCAAAAGACTTTGGGGGAGTGGCTACAGAAAAAAAGACTGCAACCAGCCCATGCGAAAACAAGGATAAATATCGGAAAGGTATTAAATGTAGTAACGCAGTGCTGATGTTGTTAACATTAACAATTGGAGAACAAAGTATAATGATAAGCGATCGTTAGATTTAATCAGCTCGATTTACTGCAATGCTTTTTTCCCTTAGTTGGTCAGAACAAAAGTGGATGTTACTTGTTCAGATGACATTTTCCGGTGAAAATTCTTATGTTAGTCATACTTCCAAAAGTAAGAGTGCAGAGACGGGAGACGGCTCTGCGTGAGTGGTATTTATGACAGTAACGTTAAAAACAAGTTCTCCACAGCGACTCTAGGCTGTTTGAGAAAAACGGACACTGCATAGTGTGCCTTTAATGGGCTTGTATTGTAGGCGACTGTACTGCTAAAACGGAATCTATATTTGTGTTCGATTTTAAATCACTCTAGTTCAGCAGGCGTTCCTCTTCTCATGTTGTGAAGGAGGGATTGGTACAGGAGCGTCTGTGGAGGTCTGAGAAGTACAGTAAATGGCGCCTCCTGGTGGCCATTTTATAATCTAGTAGTCTAGTCTAATAAAAGCAGCTGATTGATTTTAGTAGCTGAATCACGTTCATGTAAAATGTATACAACACTGCTTATCTCATCAGTAATTATGAATTCAATATTTACTTTATAGATTATTCATAGGTTTGTATCTGTTATATAGGAGACCAGGCTTGGTTGCCCGATTAAAAAATAAGTAAAAAAATCTATCTCTTGTGGAACTAACTAGTTGGCACAATGTTTATAAGCTTTAGTTTTAAGAATAGAGCAACAAAGACAAAGTTGTTTTTTTTAAAATTACCAATTATCACATATGTATACCTTATATACTACATTTCCATAGAAGTTGGGACATTTTGTAAAATAAAAGTGATAAGTTTACAGAACATCCAAGTTGAACGGGTTTGAAACAGTCTACAAGCTGTTTATAAGCAGGTGAACTGGTAATAGGTAAGGGTATCATGTTTGGGTATAAATGGAGCATCAGCCAAAGGCTCTGTTTTTGCAAGCATGACTCATGACCTACAACCCTGTGCCAAATTTCATGAGAGAATTGTCAAACAATTCAAAATCATATTTCTCAATGCTAGATTGACAAAATTTTAGGTCTTTCAGAATCTACCATACATAATATTGTGAAATATTTCAGGGAATCCAGTGAAATCTCAGTATATAGGCAAGGCAGGACACCTCTGTTGAATGTGTGTCACCTTCAAGCCCTCAGATGGCATTGCATGAGAAACCATCATGGGCTCGGGAGAACTTTGGAAAACCGTTGTCACTTAACACAGTCTGACGCTGCATCAAGAAATGCAACTGGAATCTCTGTAAGAGAAAGCTATACATCTGTTCAATGCAGAGATGCTGGCGGTCTCTGGGGCTGGAGCTAATCTCAGATGATCCAAAAATTCAGCCCTGCTCTCAACAACAAAATAAACACAACAAAAATGACAGCGGTGGAAAAAAAAAGTGTTAAAGCTTCTGATTACAGTGATGTCGATATGTTTGCACAAGCTCTGCAATTCAGCAGCATCATGTCGACAGACGAGGTAATTAAAATTACACATATGATAGTTTGATTATAAAGTATATTTGAGACTATAGATCTGGCTATGTGAGACTATAGTTTGAATTAATCCCTTTGCATCATGAGACATTGACAATACAGTACAAAACAGCTCTTTCAGAATTATCCTGAATATTGTATTCATTTGACACTTAATGGAATATAATTCACGCTTATAGGCATCACTTTGGATTTTCCTGGCGAATCCGCCTCGAGTCCGTCACATAAAAATCAGTCTAGGCTTTCATAGACAATTTATGAAGTCTGGGAAGTTATTTGTTTATTTATTTTATGTTTCATTACAAGCTGTTACATGACAGTTCTTACATATAGCCCCTTATAAATATCAGTTCTGACCCAAAGTGAGGAAAATAATTAGATATGCATTATAATTGCAGGCATAATGTATGTTTCATGTTTAGGCCAAATGTCATAAACCGCACCCTCATTATTCAAACACTCTGAGGGTACATGTTTGCCGACCTTCATTAGTGCACAATCTTTTGTAACAACACAATAAGTGTAGCTTTCCAACAATAATAACAATTTTAAAGGTAAAGAATAAATGACAATATCTCTTTCTGAGAGTTTCCGAGAACTTGTACAGCACAATTGTTCTCTTAATCAAAAAACCCTGAGAATAATCATTCATACAATTTCTCTGAAGAGAGATATAGAGAGCATATGAATGGAATAATGGAGAATGTGAGAGAAATGGAAAATAAAAGCAGGTCAGGTGAGCTTCTGAATCCACTGGAATTTAATTGAATAAATCCAGGCTGGTCGCTGCTCATGTAAGAGTTGATCCAATCCTGGTATTGAGACACTCTGGTGTACACACCGGGAGAGTTGGGTTGTGCACATCCTTGACCAAAACTCACAATGCCAGACTGAATCCACCGGGAGCCGTTACTGACCATTGGACCTCCAGAGTCTCCCTGCATTGATAAACACTTAACATTTATACATCTGAAAATATACAGTATGAAATCAAAATTGACACTTATATTTTATTATATAAATGTCTGTTACGTATGTGACCCGGTTCGCTGAGTTGGTAAGGTAAATGTATCATGCCAATTTCATAATCAATTCAAAGATAATCGATACAACACATCAAATCCTCTGGAATAGAGAGAAGATGCAAACCCAACTTTAAGAAATACATGAGGCTGAGAGATCTCTCTCTCTCTCTCACCCTCACGGACCAATCTGAAGTACAGAAAAGGCCTCGATCTCCCTGCTGCATTTCCATATATAGACAAACCTTTCACTTGGAAACGTGCTAACAATATAAATTTGCATTCAGAGGTAGCACCTCTTGGGGGTGTGTGACCATTTGCTTGAGAGACCATCTTCCTTTTTGTGTCAGTTATCCATAAACTCTTAGCAACCTTATTACCTTTTGTTTTACTTATTCTGAAATGAGACATCTGTACCAGTCGCACTGTGACATTTTAAATGATACCAAACATGAAAATACTCTGTGATAATCATTCACATTAAACTATACATTTTCTCGGGTGAATTCAGGTGATCATCTGAGCATGAGAGAGAGGGGGTGAGGGGAGAGGGAAAGAGATGTAGATTAGGATGACTCGGAGGTGACACTTTCGTCTCAATGGTGCATGAGAGCCAGTTCAAATGGTCCTTTTGTCCTCTCAGGATCTGGTCACCCCCGAAACAGACTGTCCGGCATTTTGTAATTTCTCAATTCTTACAGTTATCAAGCCGGGGCAATGACAAGGAGCATAACCTTACTTAACCTCCAGTTTCTGGAGAAGGCAATAGAAGATAGTATAATGACCACTTATTTATTCCACTCCAATTGTTCTGTCCAGCTCTGCTTCTAGGTTTTTTTTTTTCGTTCTCCCTGCCACTAGTGTTAGAGCAATAGGAAAGGCCCTGAGGGTATGGGTTACTCTTTCGTCATAATCCGATGTTTACGGCCGTCTGTCAGAAGCTAGTTATTATTTTAGTTTATAAAGTTTTACATATGGATATTTTTCTAACATAGACACATCGCTTCACTTCAGATAAATAGCCTATAAAACATTTTTAATAGCCTATAACTCCAATTGTATTCGTCTGAAAGAGGAAAGTCATTTACATCTAGGATGGGTTGAGGGTAGTACTTTAGAGGAGTAAATCATGGACTAATTTTCATTTTTTGTTGAACTATCCCTTTAAGGCTATCTAGTGGCAATAGTCATGAAATGTCATGTTATATTATTATTTTTCAGAGGTCAGCAGAGACACCCAATGGATTCTATTGTAATGTTAATTGGTCTTTGCATGCACGGCAGTAATTTTGTATTTAAGCAAGAGAATGTGAAGAATGTGCTTATTTATATTATTGTTAAAATCCAGTAATATAGAAGTAAATAAAATAATATAAATAATACTAATAAAAAAAATGAGATTTTTTTTTCTATTTGAGAAGCCGTTTCACTCGGATATATGTCACAATAGGGAAGAAAAGATGATCACTACTTCTGTTTCATTCCAACTTTAAGCTGACAAAGGGTATGCAAAGTATGCAAAGGGTGTGAGCTCCTTTATGAAATCAAAGGATACTACTAGTATATTCAGTGGTTAAATTATGTGTAATGCATATCAGTGACTGAGAGATGAGAGACAGATGGACTGAATCATTGGGCTAATTTTGTTACTCAGATCTGGCAACCTTGATAGGTAATGTACAGTTCAGTGCAGGGGACACCTCCTCCTCCCCCCCCCCCCCCCAAAAAAAGTTAAATGTTCATATTTTTGTAAATTAAAAAAGGTTCAGATGAATGACTGATGTCTTACCTGACATGAACCTTTCCCTCCCTGAGTTAATCCAGCACAAATCATATTGCTTGTGATGATACCATAATCATTATAACAGTCACTGTTGCTCACAATTGGTATCATCACCTCCTGCAGTAGGTCAGAAATCTGGTTGCCTGTGACAGATCAGAGGACCATTTTAATGGCCAGTTGCTAAGCTTTACAGTATTTGCAAGTAAAACTTTACTCACCCCCTTCTTGTAACAAGCCCCATCCAGTGACCCAGCTCTCTGAACCAGCAGCAAATACACTACCAGCAGCAGCCAGACAGACTGGCTGAATATATTCAGAGAACGTCACAGAAGAGGAGAGCTGGAGCAGTGCTAAATCATTGTCTTGGGTTTGATTGTTATAGTTTGGATGGGTAATGACTTGACTCGCTGTCCTGTATTGCTCATAAGGGTTTGAGCCCGATTGGCTCCGACGTCCTAGGTAGATACTAATGGTACTCACAGAGATGCTGTGAATAGGCAAACTCAGTTTTAATCCCACTGTGATAAATGTATAATTGTGTCTTGAGTTGTATTGTATTTAAGCATCAAGTTCATACCCTTGGAAGCAGTGAGCTGCAGACAAAACCCAGTCTTTATTGATTAGACTCCCGCCACAGAAATGGCCTCCATAGAGGGCACTTTGAATGCTGACTTGCCACGGCCAAGACCCTGCCGCTGCAGCCTGTCCTCCAACAATCTTGGTGTTGAGGGGAGCTTGACCACACACTGATTATAGGAAGTGGAAGTAGGAAGTGAGGGAATTCTCAACTAAAATGCCCAAAAGCATACAAAACATGTGAAACACGATTGTTATGGTCATTAAGAAAAAGACAACTTACCATTTAACTGGCAGAGAGAACCTATGAGGGAGACAGAAACCAGATATTTAGATAAACACTTACAAAGCTGATGAACTGGTTTGTGTTACCCACAACCTCACTGTTTCATCTTTTACATAAATGTGTTGGCACATTCTATTGGCATTAATCAAGATAATACTTTCACATGAATTATAGCCATGTTGTTAAAATCAGTGTTGGGTGTAACGCATTACATGTAATCAGATTACTTTTTTTCAAGTAGTAAAGTAACACATTATTTTAAAATTTACAACAAAATATCTGAGTTACTTTTTCAAATAAGTAACACAGTTTACTTTGTTTTCCCATTTGCTGACTGACACATCTCCTGTCCCCATGTTGAGAGAAATCGTGAGTAAGGGGCAGAGGTGTTGTGTGTGCTGTGTAAACATGATGGTTATTGTAGTTCTAGGTTATTGTAGATAGTTATTATAGCTCTTCCTGCAATAAAATAATAACACAAATATATGTATTTAATCTCACATTATTAACCAATGTCATTGCTGATGACCTTCGATGATCGAATTCAACCATACTAATAATCAAAAACTAATTTAGATAAACATCACATTTGTGTTTATTTTTTTTGTTTTGAACTTCCTGTACTGAACAGGCATGAATTTGCATTTCCTTCAGTCTGTGGGTTATTCATTTCACTTTTGGTGTGAAAGGGCCTTTACATTTGCCAAAAATAAAACTTTTTTTTTTGTTATTGAAAAACAAACAAGCACGCCCAGCACAGGTTAGAAAAAGTAACACATAAGTATGAAGTATGAATGGTGTGAATAGTGTATCCTGTTGAAGGGATAGTTTAACTACAACCAAACAGTTGATGGGCTCCATTGACTTCCATAGTATGAAAAAAAAAATACTATGGAAGTCAATGGGGCCCATCAACTGTTTGTTTACCACCATTTTTCAAAATGTCTTTGTGGCAAGCAGTGCGGGCCGAGAGCCATGGGAACGCAGCGAGGCCGTCACCTGCACGCCACACCGGTCACAAGTCTCACGGAGGAGCTCCGGAAGGATAAAAGTGACTACAGTGCAAGATGAGAGAGGACCAGGCCTGGACTATTTATGTTGTGTTTTATAATGTGTATATCCGTGAGGGGCTGCCGCTTTACTTTTGTATTGTTTGTTTATTTTATGACTAAAGTTTCTTGAACGTTCACCGGGTCCCACCTCCTTCTTCTCTGAGCCTTAAAGGGGTCATAATGGTACATGCACTTTTACAAGTTGATTGTACTGAAATGTGTGTTGGCAGTGCCTGTACACAACCATCATAAAATGATAAAAATCCATCCAGTGTTTTTTTTTTAATCTCCTTATATGTTTTCCCCTGTTTCAAATCGAGCCGTCTGACCGTGTGACGTCACACGGTCGGACGCCCCTCCCACGATTGTTAATTGACAGCAGCGTTTCAACACAGGCCCGCCCTGATCGAGCTGTCATTATAGTCCGCGCGGACATTGTTGATACGCTGGAGCATAATGGCGTCTAAGCGATTGTGGTGTTCTGTTCTTGGGTGTAATAACGAACACAGCAGTCATTTTGATGTCCCTAAATCCGAACCTCTGAAGACGCAGTGGCTGAGTTTTGTTTTCGAAGGGAATATTCCCCACGATCAACAGCAATGCTTTCATGTTTGCGCGAATCATTTCTCACTAGACTGCTTTATAAACGAGGGTCAGTATAAAGCTGGTTTTGCTAAGAAGCTGCTCCTGAAAAAAGGATCGGTACCAACTATTCGTGTTCCTGCTGAACCTCCAGAAGAACTGAAGTGAGTGTAACGTTTTATTAACCTTTATATTAATCTTTGCAAATCGCTTGCACGCTTCACGATGAATGCGGCTAAGGTTTACACTCAGGGTACATTACGGCATGTTTCCTATGTACAACGTTCTCAATATAATTCATAATCCCACGTTTATAATGAACAATGCGTTATGGTTATTGTGTTACAAACGGTGTTTGCACAGAACAGGGGGGGGGGGGGGGGGGGGGGGGGGGGGGGGGGTGAGCAAAGCTCATTATCATTTAAAGACATGCACTTAAACGGCGTGCTGAAAACAGAGCTGTTTTTGACCAGGTAAAATTAATGTTTTCTTACAATACTAATGAGAATTTTTAATTAAAGTGTATTACACTTTGGAACAACTTCAGAGTGAGGAAATGATTATAGAATTCTCATTTTTGGGTGATCTATCCTTGTAACAGCTAGTAGGGCTAGAAACAGGTCTTTTTTTTATTTACCCTAGTAACATACTGTACTTGCACACATCTACTTGTCAGTGGTTAAAGGGAGGCCCTATTATGGATTTTTGAAAATTATCTTTCATGTAGTGTTTAACATAGGTCTAAGTGAATGAAAACATACTGCAAAGTTTTAAATCTGAAAGTGTATCGTATATAAAGTTATTGTCTTTCAAAAGTAAGAGTTGACTCTGAGTCAATTAAATTAATCGTTTTTCAAGCGAGTCATAAGCCGTTTCGTCGTGACGTCAAGACGAAACATGAGCATATTGCCCGCCCACGTATTGCACGCGCAGACACCAGGGAAAACTTGAACCTCAAACCAGCAGCTGATTCCTGTGGATACTGGATAGCATCAGAGAATGTCTAATAAGGCGAGAAGTTTTACTCTCAGTACACTTCCGGCTTCTGAACTGGTTGCAGTTCCACTCTGGTTCCATATGAGGGCGCTCACAGGACGAGTGCAGAATGAATGGAGGTCTATGGCGCTATACCCCTCAAAATCCACTTTTCTCAGGATATAATTTTTTGTCTAGTAATTTGAATGTTGTATTCGAAAGGAGATGCAAAGAAATTACACATTGCTGAGTGTTAGATTTTTTAGAGTCACTTATTTGCTTTAAAAAGTCTCAATGACGTCATACACATCGTACGACCAGAGATACTGCTTTACGGCAATCCTTCAGTCACTTTGGTGCTCTCGCGCTCTGCACTTTCTTTTCTCTCGAGGCATCGACAACACAGCTGACACATGTAAATACACGTGCTAGACGAGTTTTTGTTTTGTTTGTTTCTGGTCCCGCTTCGGATGATGCCATCAAGCGGTATCTCTGGTCGTAATCAGTCCTTCACTGACCAATCAGCGTTCATTAGCAGAATGCTAGCGTGTTATGGGCAACAACAACTCAACCTGTAAGGAATTGAAAGGACATAAGTACTCGTTCATTCAACTTTCGACCTATAACCCATGTTGAACTTGCAAAACCTACAATAAAATCTGAGATTTCTCAACGGCAATCGGGTGAAAGAGACAAATATAGCCGTCTAGCCCCATAGACTCCCATTCATTTTGCACTCGCCTGCGAACGCCCCCAGTGGAACTCTGGTGGAACTACAACCAAAATTCGGTACAACAGGACTTAATAGGGAGTGGGCAGGCTCTCCGTAGACGGGCTCTGATAGCATCATGTTGAGAAGACGCTGTGCACTACAATGTCAAGGTAAAGCCAGTTTTTTTTCAATGCAGGATTCGCAAACCGCTTGCTCTTGAAAGATGGTGTTCAAAAAGTTTTATATTGTGTAGGTCTTTCATAAACTTATGACTAAAGTGTAAATGTAACAAACACCAAAATGTTGCTATGGTTATCACGTTATCATGTTGCTATGGTTATCATGACTATAATTTAGCGGATTCACTCCCACATTTAAATGCAGTTATCACTTTTTTACAGTGTGAACGTAACCACTGGTCCTCTAGAACAGGGATGGGCAACTTCGGTCCTGGAGGGCCACTGTCCTACAGAGTTTAGCTTCAACCCTAATCAAACACACCTGAACAAGCTAATCAAGGTCCTCAGGATTACTAGAAAATCACAGGCAGGTGATTTTTTCAGGGTTGGGGCTAAACTCTGTAGGACAGTGGCCCTCCAGGACCGAAGTTGCCCATCCCTGCTCTAGAAGCATGAAAAACAAAACTATTATTTAGATTGTCAATAACGCTCCCTTTAACGCCGCCTTCACACTGGCAGTTGAACTCAGCTCCGATACGGCTTCGAAACGACCGGAAGTCATTCATTTCCTATGGAGATTCGCAGACCGCATGCGAATGGGTCCGAACCGGGTCCGAACGAGTGCGGTGCGAAAAAAATCGTATGCGTTAAAAAAATGTAACTCTTGCGAAAGGCTACGGACGGTTCCTATCCGACAATTCCAGCGAAAGTTAGCATTGCTATGGTAGCCTACTGATAAACAAACCTGAATTCTTAACTTTTAATAAAATAAATAATGATTTTATAACGATAAGTTGTCATGTCATTTTTTTATTTTCATGATTTTCTAACGTTATTAGGGCAGTTATTAAAATGTATAATTAAATATTGTTGCCCCCGTTCATTCACATAGCCTACAGCCAGAAAATTCCATGATGGCAAATCATCGCTGGTCAATGATTAATGTCTCATGAGAGAGATCATACCCAGATAGCAAGCACAGTCGGGCCGATTCCGGCTGAAACGCGTCACTGTTGGCTCACTGTCGGCACCGGTGAACAGATAATGGGCCAGATCCGTGCCGACTGTGCATAACACATCTGGCTGACTGACAGCGTTTTCTGTATGGGCCAGCCTTGGCTGAAAGCGGTTGTACTTGTGCTGGCTGACTGACGGCGTTTTCGGTATGGGCCAGCCTCGGCTGAAAGCGGTTGTACTTGTGCTGGCTGACTGACGGCGTTTTCTGTATGGGCCAGCCTCGGCTGAAAGCAGTTGTACTTGTGTCAGGTCCATACTCGGTATAGCTGTGTGTATTTACAATCGGCCCGAGTTCGTTTTGTCACAAGCGGGCCACTACTACAATTAAGGAACTCAGCCGCTTGAAAAAAGGTTTTGGCGGTTAATTTTAAATCCTGAGGAAGATCCTGCAGACGCAGTCGCAGACCAACGTACATTTTCGAGAGGAATCATTCATCTGAAAAAACGAGTAAGTAATTTAATTCATTTATTGTTCTAGTGCTGTTTGATGTATTAATTGTCAAGATAAATATAGTTTTGTTTTATATCTAACGTTAGATCAGATGTTTACGATGATAATAACGTTACTTCAGAATATCCACTCGGTCCCGGAGAGAGTGTTGATGAGAAGGCCTAGCTGCTAACGTTACGGTCCCTTTTTAGAATAATTGTGAGGGTTTTTTTTATTAGAAAGACTGCTGTGCTGTAGCCTACCCAGTGCACTGTGATTTTGGCTAATGAAATGCCGGTATTCCTGTGCTCAAATTTAGTCAGCCAATTCGTCTTTTTCAACGAGTGATTAGTTCATAGGAGTCGGACGTTACGCTGTCGGCGCCATAGTTCTCTAACGTTACTTGCATTATTAAAATCAAAAGTTGTATTTGTTAACATTAGTTAATGCACTGTGAACTAATTTTTTATTGTGTGTTTATTAACTAATGTTAACAAAGACTGTAACAAATGTATTGTTCATTGGTAATGTTAGTTAACACATTAACTAGCCTAACGTTAATTTTAACAATTGAGACCTTATTGTAAAGTGTTACCTATTTTAAACTGCTGTGTGAACTCTGGCTACAACATTTGTTAAACCTATGTGCTTAAACTAATGCTTAAGATTTAATATTGACCTCACAAAATCTATTCCTTTATATAACAGATGCGGTTCAGAGAAACCCTCACAGCTAATGCTGCTGAGATGGAGATCGAGAGATCATTGACTGGCAGCAGATTGAGGGGCAGACACAAGATAAGTTTAAATCTATTTAAAAAACACACACCTCTTTAACCTAGCATAAACATAACACACTCTCATATGTCTAAAATTCACATCTGTTAAAGGATTGTTAGGCTGCATAAATTCGGTCAACCAGAACCGGAAACACTTCCCATAACATTGAATGTACTTGTTACATCGTAAGAAGAATGGCATCTTCGCTAATTTTAGTCTCTCTGTCTCAGTCTTATCCCAAGGTTACTGTATTCAGCCGGATCTAGTCCGTATCCAGACCAGATGGTGGACCTGGACCCTCAGATGACCACAACAGCCCTGAATGCCAGACGAGAACATCACAACTAGACAAGACATAGACACAAACGCTGTGAAGACGTCTTTGACACAACAGTCCTCGGCACAGTCATCGGATCAGATCCACGAGAAACAGACCAGTCCTCCGCACAGACCCAACGGCCAGCTTCAACTCCCCTCCCACCAAATGCGGACGTGAGCTTATGAAGGTAAAAGAGTAGCAACACTCCAGAGCATGTAAATGTGAGTTTGTGAATTGTACAATAAATATTTGTGAAAACCTGTTGAATGTTGAGATTTTCACTCAAAGACAATAGTCACAAACCTGTATTCTTTCATTCACATTCACAGTACAACCTATTAGGCAATTGCTCAAATCTGCCATTGCTATTTCAAATCTTCACACATTGACTATTTTCGTGATATATTAGATGCCTAACTATAACTTGTGCACTTGCAAACTTAGTGGCGGTGAGAGAGAAAGGCGGGGCAATTAAAAAAATTGCAATGGCAGATTTGAGAAGTTGCAAATGCCTAATTGAGGTTTTCACATTGTTAAATTTTATTTAAGTACAAATATCTATTGTACAAGTTCTCAAATTCACATCTACATGCTCTCGAGTTTTGCTACTCTTTTACCTTGATGTAATCTTTTCCAATCTTCAAGCAAAAGGAGCTGAATAAAATACTCTGAATGATATCAATCCACAATCTGACTTGTGAAGAGACCTGAATCCTAACACACACCATGTTCGTTGTTTGATCAGAGGAGAACTGGTCCTTCAAATGAGCCTGTTTTTCTTTCTCCATTCTGTCACTGATGGAGTTTGGGTTCTTGGCTTCTTGCCACTGTCGCTTCTGGCTTGCTTAGTTGGGGACACTTATTCTTAATAATATTGATCTGCCTGCATTGACACTATTATATGAGAACTGAACTGAGCTGGACGATGACATCACTGTTTTCCGCAGAGCTGCTTAATAATAAAAAAGAACTCTTTTTATAATTGATATACTTTATACACTTATTGAACAGAACTGAATCAACACTGAACTGAATTCAGCTGAACAATGACACTATTTTCTTTTTAGAGCAGCTTTACAGCCAAATTGAACTGTTTGCATCATTGATCATTGTCCTGTTTAACCCTGTAAAGCTGCTTTGAAACAGTCATTACTGTATATAGCGCTATATATTTAATGGTGACTTGACATTTGCAAAAGGAATTTATTTAGTGTTAAAGAGAGTGAAAGATAGTTTGTGTGTGAAAGAGTGATGTTTTTCTTTTAATCATATACAGTAAATATAATTTACTTGTTATTTTGTAGTTTAAATATTGTGTTGTAAATAAATGTTAGAGTGTATTTGTTCATTGTTAATACATGTTTATATTAAAGTGTATTTGTTAATTTTATAATAAAAACCCTTAATCTTTTTAAATGGTTGAATTTGTGTTTCACTGCCACTGTTTCACTGTTTCTGGGCCACATCTGGCCCGGGGACCCAGCCGACACTCAGCCAGATCTGTCTTACAGTGCCTGGGCCAGACCTGGGCCATATCAATAAATAAGAGTCATTTTACAGGGTGTGGGCCACATCTGGCCCGGGGACCCAGCCAACTCTCAGCCATTTCTGTCTTACAGTGCCTGGGCCAGACCTGGGCCATATCAATAAATAAGAGTCATTTTACAGGGTGTGGGCCACATCTGGGCCAGAGGAAGTTGTTTGAGTCCGTTTTCAGTGTGTTGGGCCAGTTTTGGGCCGGGGACCCAGCCAGAACTGGGCCAGAATTGAAGCAAGGATGAGGCCCAGAGGTGGGCCAGACAAATTTTGCTACGTGGGTACAGAATTGTACATTCTGACGCCGCCTTCACACTGGCAGTTGAAATCAGCTCCGTAATACGCAATACGCCCCCAGTGGACGTCGTACTACACCGTTGAAAAGCGAAGCTTCGGAAGCGAGTAGAACAAAAATGGCGGAGAGTTTAGAACAGTTAATTTTGTCAGTGTTAGAATGTACAATTCTGTATGATCTCTCTGATGAGGAAAACCTTACAAATAAACTGAGAGGCACATTTATGCGGTTGACAGACATAACACAGTATTTGGCCCGCCATTGGAACTGACGCAGCCAGTTGTCATGCAGTTTTGGCGGCAATTCTAAAATATTATGCGCAGACACTATACAGTACACGGCCCGATTCTGCTAAGCGACTATCGGCCCACTATCTGTGGAGCGGCCACTATACGACTGTCATCATCGATTTGAATCCTGCAGCGCGCGAAACTCGCTCACTTGGACATCATCACAGGTAAGTGGAACACTGATTGCATTTGATGTTTAACTTGCACAATCAAAACGTTTGGAAAGTTTTTTTTTGTTTTGTTTTTACTATCTAGTTAAAAGATATTCTCCAGTAAGTTACTCGCAAGGTATTAGTAAGCATATTTTAATGGTTATGAATCAAGCAAGCTAACGTTAATCGACATGTAGGAACATTTAGCAATTATTTGACGTCAAAACAAACAATTCAGGCAAGTAAGACACTGCTGCTTAGCATGTATGGATAATTTAATAATATGATCCCGATTTTTTGATTGTTGCACTCTTTTAGGCCTAAGTTAAGGCTTAGGGGGAGTAAAAAAATAGGCAGCACCTCGTTAAAGTTTTCGTGCACTAGTAATCTAAGCTTAATTTTATGGGACAGAATAATATTTACATCGTTAAATTAAAGTCGATAGAAACTCATGTTCCCTCGAGCTGCAGATGTCAATCATTCTTCGTTCAGCATTCAAAACAGCATCACGTCGTTACGACATTCAGCAGCACGAACTTTGATAACGTTATATTCCCATTATAATGCTTGATCGGTCGATAAAGGAATGTGAATTTGCATAAAATGATTAGTTTATTGCTGTTTCTAAATTATGTCACACTCAATCACCGGTTGTCTGTGTTATACTAATAGGGCATCATGCGGATATCTGGAATTTATAACTGTTTAGAAATAAATGATCAATAAACTGTTGGACAGATTTACACTAGGATTTGTTAGCTCAACATCTCTTGTGCCGTGAACTTTTAAACGCGCATGACTCCATGATGTTGCTTTAAGCACATCATTCTGCACCCGGGCTGTGCATAAACTGTGTCGTTCTGTTTTGAAGCATTTCATATTATCATAGTTTTGCGCACTGAAAGATTATTCAAAGCCTATCTTGTTCTTGTTGTATCTATTATATACCGTTGCCCAATTAAAAAGCTGCACAATACTTTTAAAATAAACATCTTTTTAATTTTATACTGTGTGTGTGTGTGTGTGTGTGTGTGAATCTTTACATTCATATACAATAATATAAATTGTTTTTCATGAATGTATTTTATAAGAATACAAATAGTAATTTTTATTAACATTTTAGATTTGATAAAATTACTGTGCACTTAAGACTATTCAAGAATTACTTTTGCTGCTCTATACTCACCTAGTTTAATAAATTAATTTGCCATAGCTTATGATGATATGATATGTTTTTATTCATTTGTTGTTTTTCTCTATAATAAAGTAGTGTCTATTTAGTGGATTCTGGACCGTGTAACAAATAAAAGAGTGACCATTAGTCCCACAAACACAGTAGATATTCTATAGTGATTTTTTTTTTTTTTTTACACGCACACACACACACACACACACACACACACACACACACACACACACACACACACGTGAATGATACATTTATGGCCTTTTCTGTGATTGGGCAGTATTTTGTGATTGTTTCAGTTAGTATGAATTAATATGAGAGACAAAAAGAGAGAGATTTTTATACTAGTGCAACATTTTTAATGTTGATTTCTCATTTATCTGTTTCCCTAGGTTGGAGAAAAAAAACTCAGGTAAAAACATGGATAGACGCAGTCTTAGAAAACGAGCAGTGAAACGTGTGAGTTCTATGTTTGATTCATTTCAAGATGAGTTACAGGCCTGTGGAGCTGAGAACGCTACAGTGAGTATCTGTAATTCAGCTGAATACCAAGATCAGGGTGACCAGGGAGAAATTTCTGACATTGAAGATGATTCTCAGAGTGATGATGACATAGAAAATGTCAGTATATCACTAACTGAGTCTTTGTGTGACTGGGCAGTTCATTTCAGGGTATCTTTAGTAGCTTTGACTTCACTTCTGGCCATCTTGAGAGTTCATCATCCTTTTCTACCAAAGGATGCTAGAACTCTTCTCAATACCACTACTTCTTACAACATCCAAACTGTAGCTGGTGGCACTTACTACTTTGGCATTTTGAAAGCTTTTTCAAAAAGCATGGAACGGGTCTGGTCTCACATTCCAAGCAGACATGAATATAAAATTGCAGCTTCATGTAGATGGTTTGCCTTTGTTTAAGACTTCTTCGGTTCAGTTCTGGCCAATTCTTGGCTTGCTACAGGGTGTTGTGAAGAAGCCAGTTGTCATTGCTCTATTTTGTGGTACCTCAAAGCCAAGTTGTCTGGTTGAGTATTTAAAAGATCTTGTCAGTGAGTTACAAGTGCTAAGCAAAGGATTCCTTATAAAGGGGAAACAGTGCTTCTTGAAGGTCACCTCGGTCATCTGCGATGCTTCAGCAAGAGCTTTCACCAAAGGAACAAAACTTCACAATGGTTACTCAGGTTGTGACAAGTGTGTCCAAACAGGCATTTATCTTAAACATAGGATGACATTTCCAGAAGTCAACAGCCCACAGCGAACTGATCTTTCTTTTGAAATGATGTCTGATGAGGACCATCATGTCACAAAGTCACCATTAATTGATGTAGGTATAGGCATGGTGTCATGCTTTCCTCATGATTACATGCATCTTGTATGTCTTGGAGTGGTACGCCGACTGATGGATTTGTGGATTGCATCAGGGCCCTTACTCTGCCGCTTGTCTTCTCATCAGATGAACCTTATCTCTAGTGAACTTGTAGGCCTGAGACGTTTCATTCCCATGGATTTTGCTCGTAAACCCAGGGGGCTTTCAGAAAGGCTCAGGTGGAAAGCCACAGAGTTGCGACAGTTCTTGTTGTACACAGGGCCAGTGGTTCTCCAAAATGTGTTGTTGGCTTCAGTCTACAACAACTTCATGTTGTTATCTGTTGCCATTTTCATCCTTGCAAGTCCTTCATTGTCTGCAGATCTTCACGACTTTGCACACACATTGCTTGTGTCATTTGTGACACATTTTGGTGAATTGTATGGTCCTGAATTTGTTACTTACAATGTTCATGGGCTTACCCATCTTTCTGAGGATGTTCGAATACACAGGAATCTGGACCTAATATCTGGATTTCCATTCGAGGATTATTTAGGTAAGTTGAAATAGATGATAAGAACCCCGCACCATCCACTGGCCCAGGTTATTCGGCGAATCTCTGAAATGGATCCTTTTACAGGAAATGATGAATCGTCACATGGAAAGAGAAAGTTGCAAAAGGAGCATAACCGTGGCCCAGTTCCACCCTCCATGATGGGCCTACCCGTACTTCAATTCCAGGAGCTTGTCATAGGTGGTACCAAAATTAATGTATCAAGCGAGGCAGACAGATGTGTAAAGATTGGTGGCTCTATTGCTTTGATTGACAATGTCCTTCAGTCTCAGGGCAAGATAAATATTGTCTTCAGGGAATATGAATTAATGGAACCGTTTTTTGAGTATCTTCTGAATTCTTGTGAGCTGGGTATCTACCTGGTTGGCAAAATCTCATCAATCCTGAAAATCATTCAGTTGTTTGATCATGTTGAGAAATATGTGATGTTACCAAAACAAGATAAATTTGTTGCAGTGCCACTACTGCACTTGTGTCAGTGATTTAATTTAGCCCTTTTTTCTTGGTCAGCTTTGAAGTTGAAAAAAAAAAAAAAAAATCCACATAATCTAGCAAATTATAGACCCATTTCAAATCTACCTTTTATGTCTAAAATACTAGAAAAAGTTGTGTCCGCCCAACTGGGCTCTTTCTTACAAGAAAATGACATCTATGAAAAGTTTCAGTCAGGATTCAGGCCGCATCATAGCACTGAAACTGCGCTCGTTAAAATCACAAATGATTTACTCTTAGCTTCTGACCAAGGCTGTATCTCAATATTAGTTTTACTTGATCTTAGTGCTGCGTTCGATACTATAGATCACACAATACTCTTAGATCGACTACAAAATTATACTGGTGTTCAAGGACAAGCATTAAGCTGGTTTAGATCGTATTTATCTGACCGCTACCATTTTGTCTATTTAAATGGAGAAAAATCGATCATAACTCCAGTAAACTATGGAGTGCCGCAAGGATCTGTGTTAGGCCCTCTGTTATTCTCAATATATATGCTGCCACTTGGAAATATTATAAGGAAACATGGAATTAGTTTCCATTGTTATGCTGATGACACTCAAATCTATATTTCATCACGGCCAGATGAAAACGCTAAATTATCCAAATTGACAGAGTGTGTTTAAGATATAAAATATTGGATGACGCGCAATTTTCTTTTATTAAATCCAGACAAGACAGAGGTACTAATCATCGGTTCAAAAAACCACCCACAAAACCTCTCACAATACAACTTTAACATAGTAGGATGTCCTGTTACTTTATCCTCTACAGTAAAAGACCTGGGTGTTATACTAGACTGCAACCTGTCTTTTGAAAATCATATTTCATATGTTACAAGAACAGCCTTTTTCCACCTTAGAAACATTGCTAAGCTACGTAACATGCTATCAGTTTCTGACGCAGAAAAGTTAGTTCATGCATTCATGACCTCGAGACTAGATTACTGTAATGCTTTATTAGCTGGTTGTCCTGCAACCTCAATAAACAAGATACAGTTAGTCCAAAATGCCGCCGCTAGAGTTCTAACTAGATCAAGAAAATATGATCATATAACACCAATTATATCATCACTACATTGGTTACCTATAAAGTTCCGTATTAATTACAAGGTATTGCTACTGACTTATAAAGCCCTAAACGGCTTAGCTATCCGATCTTCTATCGCCCTATAATCCATCGCGCTCTTTAAGGTCACTAAATTCGAGGCTTTTGGTCATACCTAGGATATCCAGATCCACCAAAGGAGGGAGATCATTTTCACATTTAGCTCCAAAACTCTGGAATAGCCTTCCTGATACTGTTCGTTGCTCAGACTCGCTCTCCCAGTTTAAAACTAGATTAAAGACGCATCTCTTCAGCCAGGCATTCATATAATACTTTTAATCTTACAGTTAAATCCGGTCTCTAGTTCATAAACGCCAGAGGAGAACTGGCCCCCGACTGAGCCTGGGTTCTCCCAAGGTTTTTTTTTTTTCCTCCATTAGGTCACCTGATGGAGTTTTTCGGTTCCTTGCCACTGTTGCCTTTGGCTTGCTCAGTTGGGGATATTTGGGGATATTTAATTTAATTAATCAATCAACGATACTATTGATCAGCATTACCAAACGTGGACGTTCCACTAGAAAAAAAAATTGATGTATTGTTTTAATTTAATACTGTGAAGCTGCTTTGATACAACCTATGTTGTGAAAAGCGCTATATAAATAAACTTGACTTGACTTGACTTGACTTGAAGTGAAAGGAGAAACTGAATAAAAGCTGCTAGTTCCAGTGTTCCTGTCATCATAATTATTATTATTATTATTATTGTATTCAGTTTTTTTAATCAGTTTCCTTTGTTCGTAGTTTCTCTGTCTGGACCTAGAATCTCAGTTCGTTTGATTAGTCATTTCATTCACCTGTTATCATATAATTAGCTAAGTTCTCTGGTGTATAAATACTTCCTGTTTGGATCAGTTCAGTGTTGGTCATCTTCAGTATTAAGTTGGTTGTGTTTATTTCTCCTGTGTATCCCCAGAGCCAATGCAAACTGCTCAGTCCATCTCAGAGCTGGGTGCGGACCTCTGCCTAATTAGTTCTGTGGTCTCCAGATCCACTCCCCTGCCGAGCCCCCACCCTTGAGTCTTCGCCCTTCATGCCGGTTCTGTCCGGCCATCTGGGTGATCCGGTTCCATCCGGAAATCTTCCTCCTCCTATGTCCCTGCTTGATTTCCTGGTTCCATCTCCTCCTCTGATTTTGTCAAGTTCCTTGTATCCATCTGTCCCACTGGTGCCGTCCTGCTCCTCCGCTCTGCCCCAGCCACTTGCTCCGTGCAGCTATCCAGGGCTACTTCGGGCTTTCCGTCCACCCGCTCGACTAGAGGTTGAGTCCCCGGCTTCACATCAGGCCTCTAGGCCCTTGTCTCCACCTCGGCCTGTCAGCCTGGCAGCTCTGCGCGCCCTCGACTCCACCATAGTTCGTCAACCCTGGGACTCATCCCGGCTCCCTCTTCCCTCCAGATCAGCCTCGGACTGTCATCGCTCTGCCTCCAGCTGCGCCTCGACCCTCCACGCCTTCGGCTCCACCGGGCTTCTTCCCTCTAGCTTCTTTGTTGTCCTCACTCCC
The DNA here is from genome assembly GCF_949319135.1 of Squalius cephalus. Classification (NCBI taxonomy): domain Eukaryota; kingdom Metazoa; phylum Chordata; class Actinopteri; order Cypriniformes; family Leuciscidae; genus Squalius; species Squalius cephalus. The sequence continues at coordinate 44,898,765 of NC_137122.1, read as the reverse complement.
TCCGCCTCGGTCTCGCGAACCAGCAGCTCCACAGTGGGCTTCCAGGCCCTGGATATTGCCAAATTTCTATTCTAAAGAGATTTCTAAATAACAATGCCCTTGCCACACTTGTATTTACAAAAATATTTGGTTTTGATTTAAAAAAATAAATCCTAAAAGAAAATTTGGGCATAAAATGGGGTGGAAACATGCATATGCGCCAAAATATGTTTATATTTGTGTATATGCTTATCAAAACTAGATTTTGTTCTAACAGATATGATTAAGGTAGTAGAGTTTTCCGAAACGAGGGAAGTGGAGCTGGTCCCAGGCATTTGGGTCGAGAATGGCCAGTGCTGTTGGCCTAAATCATTAAGGGGCATGGCCCTCTACATGGCCATCAAAAACATGATGGCTCCCAACCAAGACTGGGACCGGTGGGAGGTCCGAACAATGTTTTCTACAGGTAAATTTTATATTTTCATGCTGGTTTTGACTTATTCTGCCATTTTAGTGTATACATGACCACTGGCTAAGTTACATTATTACACGACCCTCTGGAATGTGTGACATTGATTGGTCAATTGCAGCATTTGATCGAGCAAGTGGTTCATTATTAGATTATATTGTCCAACCCACAGTATAACTGACTGTTTTTAGGCTCAACAATGTGTTTTGTATGCTGTTTGTAAGATTAGAGTCTTGCAAAGTAATACATTTTTTCCTCCTTGAATTTAACTTTTTTTTTACAGACAGTTATGAAGAGGGCAGGAGGAAGGCCAAAGAGGCAGAGACCTGGTCAGATCTCCAGTCCGAGGCAGAAGTGTCTGGCCAAAGACCACCTAGGCGTAAAATGTATGGATATTTTTTCAGCACATTACTATTCCTTGATGCTTTCATGCTGTATTTTAAGCAGTATTTATCATGAAACATTGTAGAATTTGTCACTATAGTTGATTTCATTTTGATCAATTTTGTTTATTATTAAAATAGCAAGAATGTCCGTATTGGTCCACCTGGAGGTCAGGAGGACTGTCTGTTAGACTCTGAGGATGAGTCTGCCCCACCACCCAAACAAAATGTGCCATCTGCCCCCACTATACCCTTCCCTACAGTGACCCCAAACACCAGTTTCCCCTCTGGTCCCACCACCTCTTTACCACCACTATCACCAGCACCACATGGCACATTTACTGACATGATCCAAAACTGGCAGCTGATGGACAATATGCCATGTGAGTTTTATTTTGCTTTCTTATTTGCTTTTTTTGTAGGTATTAATTTTGTAGAATATTTTATCCTCAATTCAAGTTTTCTTTTGTAGCACTGCCAGGTTATCAGACATTTCGAGTGCCCCCCCGGCAATCATCAGAATCAGGTAGGACTAACAGTGAATTCCACTCAGCCATCATACTGGAATATGTATAAGTTATGTTAATAAGTAAATAAGTAATAAGACTAAGGACCAGATTTATTACCAGCTTGCACCAGTGCAAACTTTCTTTTGGGGTTAAAAAAAAAACACTTTCAGGATTTACTAAATGACAATGAAAAATTAGTGCTGAAAAGGCATGGACAGGGTATTTTTGCGGCTGATGCAATATGCAATATTGTTATATTCTTAATATTAAATATTAAGTATATAAATATTCTTATGCAAGAAGTTGCATATGCATTTGTAGGAGTTTCACTATCAGATGCAAAATTTATGAGAGGAGAGTTTTTAAATGAATCACAACGTGATTTACTAAGACTTGTGCTCGTGATTGGCTACAATGCTCAATGCTGAAACAACACAATGTAAGTAGTTTCGTTTCGTTTTTGAATAATAAAATATTGTGTCCTCCAGCGCCCGGACTCGACTGTACTCGGCAAATTTTCCGAGTGTCCAAGTCCGTGTCAAATCCGAGTACAAATTCACCCGAGTGCGTGACAAGTCCGTGTTCATTCAAAATTGGACTCGAGTTCGAGTACCCCAACTCTGCAGTCTAAATATGTTGATTTGCTGCCCAAATAAATATCATTATTATCAATGTTGAAAACAGTTGTGGCCTTTTTTCAGGATTCTGTAATGAATAGAAAGTTCAAATGAACCGCATTTATCTGAAATAGAAAGCTTTTGCTACGTAGGCCTACAGGTCTTTACTGTCACTTCAATTAAATGCATCCTTGCTGAATATAAGTGATCATTTCTTTCATTTCTTTCCAAAAACAAAATGTATTACTGACCACAAACTTTTGAACGGTAGCGTATAATGCGTAGTGTGTTTGTAGTACAGCCATTTCAGGTATCAGGGTGGGAGAGTTACAAAGGTCCTTAGCAAGAGGAATTCAATTGGCTTGTCATTATTAAATAATTTAAACATTATTAAGCTTACACTTATGGACTTTAGTAAGATCTTACCTGCTATGTTAAGAAGTATGGTTCCAACAACAGCGGTGTTAAACTTCATACTTGCTCTGTTGCGTGTTCTGACTGCTGTCTGCTCAACTCTCAGCTCTCTAATGAGATGTAAATCAGGTGCTGTCATATTTATTTAGTTCTCAGCCCCCCCCCCCCCCCCCCCCCCCGTTATTTCTTGATAACAGACCGCTGCTAAGTATAACACACCGTTGCCATGAAAAACAGAGCGTTGCTATGGACGCAGGATTCTAACCGTAGAGACGGAACGGACTATTTTCTTTAGCGGAAGCAATACAATCGTTTTTAAATCAATAAACTCCTTTTTAAATCAATATTTTGTGTCAATTTATTGATTTATTTGGTAAGTAGCCATGTAAAAAGCGGGATAATGTAGAGTGAGGCAGTTGTTATAGCGAATACAACCCCTTCAGGCTGATTCAAGACTCCTCCGCTTTGAGTCGGGTTCCTGATCAGCCTGTCTGCATTGTATTCGCTATAACAACCGCCTCGCTATACATTATCCCTTACTAATCTTTGTTGATTATCTAGTTTTACCAGTTTTAGGACAAACATGAACGTTTCTTGGAAATCATGCCCTTGAGCCATAGGAGATGATGATTTCATGGCATTTAAAGTATGTATGTGAGAGGTAATGAAATGTACAATCAACTGCATGCATGTGATTTTTTTTCCCCCAAACTCCGTGCTGGTATCAATCATAAAGACATACATATTTATTTACACTATCATTCAAACAGTTGATGAGCCCCATTGACTTCCATAGTTGGAAAAAAAAATACTGTGGTTGGGCCCATCAACTTTTTGGTTACCAACATTCTTCAAAATATCTTCCCTTGTGTTCAACAGAAGGAATAAATGAATACAGGTTTGAAACAACTTGAGGGTTAGTAAACGATGACAGAATTTTCATTTTGAAGTGAACTATTCCTTTAATTCACATTTGAACAGTAGTGTATATTTAAAGGGATTGTTCACCCAAAAATGAAAATTAGCCCATGATTTACTCACCCTCAAGCCATCCTAGGTGTCCTGGCTCTTCCAAATTTTATAATGGCTGTGAATTGCTGTTTCTGTTTTGAAGTACATCAAAGTGCATCCATCCATGATAAAAGTGTTTCACACGGCACCGGGGGGTTAATAAAGGCCTTCTGAAGCGAAGCGATGCCTTTGTGTAAGAAAAATATTGAGTAAATCTTGGGCTAATTTTCATTTTTGGGTGAACTATCCCTTTAACCATAAAGAACTCTATAAATTCAGGGTCCGAGTGTCAGCTGCATAATCGATGGAGATATGCTTCAGTCTATCTGTTTATGTGTGGAAAATATTTGTTTATCTATTTATTAGCCAATCAGAATCATTCAACCTGAAGCAAGGACCTAGCTTAGACCTTAGTATAATTGCGATGGTCTTTGTAACTGTAAGCAGGGCAGCCTAAAAACTCCTTGTGAGTCTTGAAGCTGAGTTCTGCCCGATGAAACTGTAAACTATCTTCAGTAAAAATGTCTTTAATTTATTATAATTCTGACTCGTGTCTTAAATTGATAGCAATTCTAACTCCTGGTCTTAATTAATCATATCTGGTCCTTGGGTCTTTAACTGTAAGTCCCAAAATACAGATATACAGTGGTAATCTATATTGCAACAAGGACAATAAAGCAGAAGTTTAGGCAACTTATCAAGTATTCTTAATATAAGACATTACAATTTTAAAAGTTGTGTTTGGCTCCACTGTTTAACTAGGTACACAGTGAGCACAACCATTGGGCATCTTTTCCAGGTAGCTTGTCTGGTGATAGTCCAATGCAGCGTGCATGGTACCATCTTTTGCACTATTTACATCGGTAAAAATGACACGGACTAATTATGTAATAAACCACTAACAGTTATGTGTTAACCAATTACATTATGCAATGAATAAATATTAAATAATTGTAATAGTAAATAATTGTATAAAATAATTAAATAATTGTAATTGTAGCTGCAGTCCGCAGTTTTTCCTTTGTCACCATCTCTGTTCGAAATCTGCAATTGCAGTTATTCGTGGAATTATCAACTTTACGTGCGTTGCGCCTCGGCATGGCACAGCGCGGATGAATCCAATGTTTTGAGGAGAATGTACGGCTGTCAATCACCGCGCTGGTGCTGTGGATACTGTCATTCGGAATCACAGATTCTACTTTTTTGTAAGTATGACCAACACAAGAATTTTCACTGGAAAATGTCGTCTGAACAAGTAAGCAACATTCACTTTTGTTCTGACCAACTACGGGGAAAAAAGCATTGCTGTAAACCGCGCCGATTAAATCTAACGATCGCTTATCATATCACGTCAAACCGTGCAAATTATACTTTATTCTCACATTGTTAATGTTAACAACATCAGCATTGCATGACTACACTTAATGCCCTTCCAATATTTGTCCTTGTTTTCGCATGGGCCCGGTTGCAGTCTCTCTTTTTCTCCCAAGTCCGAAGTCTTTCGCGTTTTACAACGGGTGACTCTCCAGTTGTCACTCCACCACCAACATACTCACACGCAATATAGCCTAATAGCCGAGACGCCTTCTTTATGTGTACAGATGTGACGTAATGACGCAAAGACATGCTCGAATTTCCCGCGGAAATCCACCAGTACTACTGGAATTAAAAACATTATTACAAGCTTACAATTTTGAAATCGAGCTAAGGCAAGCAGATTGTTTTTAACACTGGCTGGTTATGTACTTGCTCAGCAAAATTATTGCAGCTTTAAATTGCTTAAATATGTTTTACCCAAGGTAGTCCTGACTGAAAACACTTGAAAAAAACTGAACTGAAAAAAATATTTTCATTGAAACACACACATTTGTTTTACTTCAATTTTTATTTTATCGTCACTTCAATAAAATAAAATAATAGTAAAGTAAAAAGTACTTGACAAAACAATCAGTTAAAGGGTTTATTATAATATAAGAACAACTTTCCTCAGAGAGGATCAACAACAACAAAATAATGAAAAGGTGATATTGAACCACAAGGAATTAATTACAATTTATGTATAATCCCAGTGGCATTCCATGAACAATCAGAAAGATAATACAAATAAAACAGTGTTAACATCAACATTGACTTTCTACATTACTTTTGGTTGAAGTCGATGTTGAATTTGGAGGGGGGAGAAAGACCATAAAAGTGAATGTCATGTGTTGTATTAAATATTTATTAAATGTTTAATTTAGTTTTTCCACTGCAATAGTATATAAACTGATAAAGTTTATAGACTGATTTATTGAGTCTCCAGCAAGAGTCTCCTTTCCTGCCAGACCTGTTTTCTCTATTGTGTTTTAAATTAACCTTTCAGAGCTTTTTCGAACCTTTCTTTTGATAGTATAGAGGACAATGTCAATGCAGATGTAAATGCAGTTGAAGTGTGCGTAGCTAGACAAAAGCCTCAGGGAAAAGGTGTTGATACAGTTTCATTAGCAACCCCCATATTGCAGCCACAAGCAGTCAAAACATCTTTAGGTCCTAAAGATATTGAGAGAATTGCTGAAAGTTTGCCATCAGTGCAAAGAAATTTTTCTGAGTTTAGGAGAGAGTTGTCCAAAAAGATGCGGCTCTACGATATGTCTCTAGCTGAAGTCACTCAGCTAATATCACAGATCTTGACTGAGTCAGAATTCAATGATTTTGAAAGTGCTGTAAACAATTCTGAGTTTCAAAATGCCAGAAAAGATGAATTGAGAGATGGAGTTTTGAGAGTGTTAGCGAACATTGTTGGACCGAACGTGGACTGGTCAAAGATCACTAGTTTGGTACAGAAGAAGGGTGAAACTGTGAGTACACAGAAAGATTTTGCCAGAGCGCTTCAGAGTACAGTGGAATTGCAGACACTCCAGAGAAGGTGTTAGGTGATAATGGCCCTTTGGTTCGCACATGGTTTCATTGTCTTTTGCCAGAACACAGAAAGGTGTTGCCTTACTTAAACATCACATGGTGTACGAGAACTCTTGGGAAAGAGACTCTGATGTCAAGGCAAGAGTAAAAATTGCAGCAGCATCCTTTAAGGTCAATTCAGAGAAACAGAAACGCAAATGTCCTAAAAAAGAGGGCAGCTGTAATTACTGTGGTAAACCTGGCCATTGGATGAATGAGTGTAGGAAAAGCAAAAAGAACTTTAAAGAAGTAAATAAGGTTACTCAGCTTCTGCTTAGCCTGCTTGCTATTCTGAAGCAGCCCCTTCCCTCTTCGTTAAACTCGTGGGGCAACTTGATACGGTGTTAACCATTTAGGCTGTGATTGCTTAATCTCCCCAGTAACTTACAACAAAGATGAAAGCAGCCTTTGTTTGGGGGACATTCAGTATACTCACAGCCTTAAATGTTATACCACAGAATATTCCAGTCAGACACCTCTGTTATGATGCCTATTAGGACTGATGTTTCACTGGAGAATGGAAATGTGCCAATTTTCTCACACACTGTACAGTTGTTTCCCCCTTCTACAGGGACAGGATAGGACACACGGACACGTGAGGTGCCCTGGGAAGAACTGAACGCAACAGGCGTTCGGGGGTGAACCCAGGGTGAAGACACTACCTCATAGGCCTTTCCCCATTTAGTCCATCCTTACCTCACTGGTCCATAGGTGTCGAATCAATTAAGATTAGGAAAAGAAAAAACACTATACGATCACAATGTTTTCTGTAATATAGTTATATGTAAAAACTATATGGTCACCTGAAGTTTTACTTTGATAAGAGTTAGACGTAAAACCACTATACGATCAAATGACTTATGGAAGAATGAAGTCTATGCATGAACACTGCTGGTCTGCCGTTTCTTTGTTTTCTTGTGTTATAGGTATGTGTTGATGTCTTCGCAAGCGGAAACCTGGTGTAAAGCATCACCTCAGATTTCCATGAACAAGCCTCATGAGGGACGAGTCATCAGAGCGACTCTACGTGGGAAATGGACTCTACAGGAAACAGACTTCACAGCTATTCAGGCGCCATGGACTTTCCCGACTTCCACTCTTATGCTACATGGTTTTCTGTGTAATCATGTAGTTTATATGACATTTTACACCCTGCGTCGCAGGTGTCAACAGTTATGGTTTCGAGAAGAACTATGACACTCATATAAATCAAGGACACAACACAGAATAAGTTATACGTGCCTGTAACTTACACAAGTTACAAGAATGAACTTGCTATGTGCCTGTAACTTACACCAGTTACAAGAATGAACTTTTAAGTGTCTAAATTTGTATTTTTGTGAGAGTTATTAGAACTCTCAAAGGGGGAAGTGTTGTATTACATATTTATTAAATGTTTAATTTAGTTTTTCCACTGCAATAGTATATAAACTGATAAAGTTTATAGACTGATTTATTGAGTCTCCAGCAAGAGTCTCCTTTCCTGCCAGACCTGTTTTCTCTATTGTGTTTTAAATGAGTCAGATCACTTGATTCTCACCTTTCGGCAGAGATGGGGGACTCGAGTCATATGACTTGACTCGAGTCAGACTTAAGTTGCAAATTTTAGGACTTGAGACTTGCTTGACAAATATTAATAAAAGACTTGACTTGACTTTGACTTGATATTCATGACTTGAGACTTGACTCGGACTTGAGGTAAATGACTCGAAATAACTTGTCTTTTTAAAAATAAATATCTTTATTTGAACGCACCGCAACAATCACGTGACGCAGCAGGAACGCGCGCTGTGTGAACAAAAGCCGTAATAATGCCATGTCGTAGTGATGACGCTGAAGCTCGGGATCGTTCGCCAGCTGTGAAACGGTATGTAATGCGCAAGTTTATGATCGAATCAGAGAGAAAGAAATGCACAAGCATGGTTTCTCGAGAGAGAAATCGCAGCTCATAAGCAAACTTAAGACGCTGCTGAGACATTAAAGTCACATCGATGTCATGTGTCTTTACGGGATTACGGGATTTTTACGGGTTGTGTGTGAACGCACTCTCTTATTCCGGAAAATCACTGGCAGTGTGAATGAACCTAAATCAAACTAACCCGAGTCAAATCTCGGGTCACTTTATCCGTGTATTTTCCGGAATCTCTGTGTGAAAGGGGCTTTGGTCACACACCCTGCAGGCTCATTAACTTAGCCGCAACGCATAGGTGTGCAAGTAGCTAGGCTACTTGTCACCTGATTTTAAAATATTAAAGCCATGATGAAATAAAGGCTTTCTATATATTTTTAATAATATTCGAGTGCCTTGGATTAATGATTTTTTTATGATCTGAATAATCCCTTACATACAAAAGCACAGCGAAAAACAAAAAATTTCTTGAAAATTAAAATCGGGTTAAAATATGTTAAAATATGCCATATTCCAGTTTTTCTTACCTGCCTACATCCCTTTGTACTGTCTAGTTATATGCTACCAATATAGTCTGCTATCCCAGGGTTGACTTGAATGTTAAAAGAAATATAAAAAAAATTTAACTGTAATTTAGGCTAATAATAATTAATAACACATTGGTACAGAGTCTACCGTTCTCTGGGATCTGTTTTCATGATAATCGAATGTAAAGAGTTTTATCTCTAAAAACTGATTAGCTTATAACGCTAGTATATAGGGCATAGAGTAAGTATAAAGAAATCGCTAGTTAATACCACTAACAAGCACCCTCATTAGTGTTAGTGTGGGGCTATTTTGAGCCTTGTTAGTGGTATTAACTAGCGATTTCTTTTTACTTACTCTATGCCCCATATACTAGCGTTATAAGCTAATCAGTTTTTAGAGATAAAACTCTTTACATTCGATTATCATGAAAACAAATCCCAGAGAACGGTCGACTCGGTTCCCATGTGTTATTACACCCCAGGTTCATTTTGCGCCGGAGTTGTCCTTTAATAGCATAATAGCATGTGTACAGTGTCTAATAATTGGATAGTTTTTGGGGATGCACATAAAAGATTGTAAAAAGACACCTACACACAAAGAAAAAAAAACATACAGACTTTCGAACCTAAACATGCATACACAAATAAACAAAAATTCAAACTTGCAAGCACAACCATGCACACATGCAAACAAACAATACACTCTTCACTCATACACACGCACACACATTTACTCACAAATATTAATGAATAAATCACACTCAATCAAATCACCTCTCTCTCTCTCTCTCTCTCACACACACACACACACACACACAGAGAAAGTCAAACACAACCATGGACATGCAAACAATACACCTTTCACTCATACACATGCACACACATCATTCACAAATATTAATAAATCACTCACTCACACAGATTAATAATGTACAATAGTCAATCCACCTGATTGACAGGTGTAAGTTTTGTGTCAATTCAATTATTACTGTTTTTTTCTTGTTATTCTTTTGTTAAAAAGGAAAGATCTAACTTGTTGTTAAGGATGTGTTCATGTTCCATAAAGGGGATGCCAGTTTGAAGAATGCCATTTGGTGGCATAGGAACCATTATACTTGAATTGTGAATTGTTTAATACCTTTTAATGGTCTTCTGCAATGTTTGAGGCATATTTATTTTTCATGCTTTAATGTTGGCCTAATTTCAGTTACATTTACATTTTAGGCTATGTAGTTTGAAATTTTATTTCTTTTTTAGATTTTTAACCACTCAGCTGTATGTGGAAATGCATATTTAAAAAAATGTTGCAAATAAAACCATAGTCCACAACTTATGTAGTTTTAACTTATTTTAATATATAAATTCTGTGAAATCATCAAACGTTTGTATGACTTGCCAGTGACTTGTGACCCAAGCTACGACTTGACTTGACTTGCTTGACATAAAGCAGTGACTTGACTTGACTTGCTTTTCACAAAATTGACTTGGACTTGCTTGAGACTTGAAGGTTAAGACTTGAGACTTACTTGTGACTTGCACATGTGTGACTTACTCCCACCTCTGCCTTTCGGAGCCCAGACGTTGAATCGTTAGGTTGATTGACTTTAACCTTTTGTCTTTAAAGGTCCCATGACATGCTACTTTTTGTAGGCTTTAATATAGGCCTTAGTGGTCCCTAGTACTGTATCTGAAATCTTTTTCCAAAAATTCAGCCTCGGTGCAGAATTATAGCCACTACAAGCCAGTCCCAGAATGAGCTTCCTTCAGACGGGCCGTTTCGGTGTCTGTAGCTTTAAATACTAATAAGGAGGAGAAAGGCAGAGAAAAGCGGCGCAAGGTGGAGGGCGGGTGTGGCCTTGACCATCTTGCGCAACGGTACCGTGGCGTGCATGTTTACGTTGGATATAGCAATGGCACGAAGACACGCAGTCTTTCAAGCATTTCAGTTTGACCCAGAATCTGATCCGGATGGAGAAGCAATGGATGAAGAAGTTGCAACTCAGCGGCTCCAGCAGGACGTTTCCGAATGGCTAGTTTAAAATATTATGTCTGGATACGGTACTTTATTCGGATGGTTTACAGTTATTATCATGTAGCTAACGCTAACCTACTGTTGCCTTTTCATGAGAGATCTGTAAAGTCTGTATTTATCTTATTACAATTACAACAAGCTCTGCGATCTTGAAATGCGGATATCGCGCGCGCCATATAACCAACAGGAAAACGGTTATCCAAATAACAAAGAAGTGTACAACACTCGCGTTTACAGTGTGTGTATTCACACACATAAACTGCATAGCTAATGTTACAGCCACATTCTACGTGTAACAATCTAGGTAACCATAAACAGTAAAGCAACACACTTATATATCATTAGTTGACTTACTTGTCCGAGGTGTGTAGCTGAGCCAAAGAGAGTGATCCAGACTTTAGTTTCAGACGTTCAGCGAGCCCAGCTCTGTATTGACCCTTCGGTGTTCATTTGTACATCCACTTATTGAGCAATTATTATGCTTTGCTCGCTCAAAAGCCATGATATCTCTCGTGGACAAACTAAAATCACGCGCGCGCGTTCCTACTTCCTATCGAATTTTATGGGCGGAAAATATTCTCTGGGCGGGCAAAGCAGAGACAGGGGAGGTAACATTTCCTCCTTATGACGTCAAAAAGAGGAGATTCAAGATCAGCGCGTATGAGCCTCCATTTTCTCAAAGGCAGAGAAAGATAGCAAAAGCTCGATTTACACCGATTGAAATTTCTAGAAACTTGGGGACCATATACAGGCTAGGGGAACTCATATTAATGTTAAAAAACCTCAGAAAGTGAAAATTTCATGTCATGGGACCTTTAATGGCTCTGGGATGGCTCTTGGAATTGGAGTTCCTGGCCAGTATCAGCATGTGAATAGTTATGCTGATTCAATTGGACTCAGAGTAGGGTGTGTTCCTACTTCATTTGCATGCTTTGTTCAGAGTCTCCACCTCTATGTAATCCCTCCCCCTTGGAATGTATATAACTACAATGCATACTGTATTAGAGTTAGATCATGTTTGAAGTACTGCAGCCACGTACAGCGGAGTTCTCAATAAAGAATAACTTCTGTTGAACGCGATCCCAACTGTCTCCTGGTCTTGCGTCGATGAAAGAAAACTTTACAACACATGTAAGGACAAAGTTTGTAAGTGGTGGAGACATACTGTGTTTGCATGTCAGGTGGCTATATCAGCACATGTGACTCTTAAAATATGTGAAAATATTGACCATGAAGGACAACTAAACTACATACAGATTGACAGGAGAGTCAGTGTCAGAAAAGATGATGCCAACAGCCAACTTGCAACATCCTTTCAAGAAACTATTATTTTGAATAACCTTGCATACTGTAATGATTCCTGTCTTGTGTTTCCCTTGTCTTGTGTGGACTTTAGTTATTTCCTGTTCTGTGTCATGTTTTGTAGTCCTTTGTAGTTTTTCTAGTTTATTAGTATCCCCAGGTGTTTCTGATTAACCACGCCCCCCTTGTTATCTTGTTTAGCTTGTTAGTGTCTGTATTTAAACCCTGTCTTGTTTCAGTGTTTGTGGGTTCATGATGTTGTTAGATGTTGGTTGTGCCGTTCCCTATGTTTGAGTTTTTGAGTCTGTCTAGTCTTCAGTTTATTTAATAAAAGTACTACTGCTGCATTGGAACCTGCTCTATGTTCCAGCCTGCCACGTTACACATACAATGTAATACCGGACATGTGTATTGGCTTCTGCAATCAGACCCATCATTCCTGCTGTACAAGAAGCAAATATTACATGTTGGTCATAAAATTCTGCACTGTACATTATCTTGAATGCCTCCATGATCTTGCTGTTCAATATCTGTCAGATTTTCTGCACCAATGCGAACAGGTTCACTCACTGCTGTTAATAACAATGCAGCCCCTATTAATGTACTACAACCTAAAACAAACAAAACCCATTTTAGTGAATTACAGTATGATATTATTATGTAATACAGTATTATTAGGTACTGTCAAAATTTCACGTTTAGTAAGTCAGTCAGGTCACTAGGAAAGTACTACACCCTTTGGAACTTGAAAAAATACTTTAGGTGAATTACACAGATTTTTTTTTCAGTTGAATATTTGTGTACTGTACTTACAGTAAGCGAGGTATTGGCAACATTTCACCTGTAATAAGTCAGTGTGGTCACTATGAACATACAACAACATTTGGAAGATGGAAAACATTTTGGTGAATTATTGTAATTTGATTATGAACATAATTTGTGTACTGTATGTACAGTAAGGGAGGTATTGTAAAAAATGCACCTGTAGTAAGTCAGTCTGGTCACTGGGAAAGTACTACAACCTTTGGAACATGAAAAAACACTTTAGGGTGAACTACAGTAATTTTTCCAAACAAATTTTTGGGTACTGTGTAAGCGAGGTATTGGCAAAATTTCATTTGTAATAATTCAGTCTGGTCACTATGAACATACTAAAAACATTTGGAAGAAGGAAAACCCCTTTTGGTAAATTCCTTTAATTTTTCATAAAAAAATTATTTGTTTACTGTACATACAGTAAGGGTGGTATTGTCAAAATCTCACCTGTAGTAAGTCAGTCTGGTCACTAGGAACATACTACAACCGTTGGAACATGAAAAAAATTCCTTTGGTGAATAACTAAGTTTTACATAAAACATTTTGGTGTACTGTACAGACGAACCGTCTAAGGTTCCTAAAGCAACCTAGGTGAATATGCAGCAAATATCAAACCTAAAACTAACTGTACCCTGCTTGGCAACTTTACTTTTTAGGAAAACTTGACTGTGTTCATGTGACATGGCGCTGTCCATTTACAGTGAGGAAAATAAGTATTTGAACACCCTGCTATTTTGCAAGTTCTCCCACTCATGAATCATAGAATCATGATCATAGAAATCATGGAGAGGTCTGAAATTGACATCGTAGGTGTATGTCAACTGTGAGAGACATAATCTAAAAAAAAAAAAAATCCAGAAATCACAATGTATGATTTTTTTAACTATTTATTTGTATGATACAGCTGCAAATAAGTATTTGAACACCTGAGAAAATCATTGTTAATATTTGGTACAGTAGCCTTTGTTTGCAATTACAGAGGTCAAACGTTTCCTGTAGTTTTTCACCAGGTTTGCACACACTGCAGGAGGGATTTTGGCCCACTCCTCCACACAGATCTTCTCTAGATCAGTCAGGTTTCTGGGCTGTCGCTGAGAAACACGGAGTTTGAGCTTCCTCCAAAGATTCTCTATTGGGTTTAGGTCTGGAGACTGGCTAGGCCACACCAGAACCTTGATATGCTTCTTACAGAGCCACTCCTTGGTTATCCTGGCTGTGTGCTTTGGGTCATTGTCATGTTGGAAGACCCAGCCTCGACCCATCTTCAATGCTCTGAGGGAAGGAGGTTGTTCCCCAAAATCTCGCAATACATGGCCCCGGTCATCCTCTCCTTAATACAGTGCAGTCGCCCTGTCCATGTGCAGAAAAACACCCCCAAAGCATGATGCTACCACCCCCATGCTTCACAGTAGGGATGGTGTTCTTGGGATGGTACTCATCATTCTTCTTCCTCCAAACACTTTTAGTGGAATTATGACCAAAAAGTTCTATTTTGGTCTCATCTGACCACATGACTTTCTCCCATGACTCCTCTGGATCATCCAAATGGTCATTGGCAAACTTAAGACGGGCCTTGACATGTGCTGGTTTAAGCAGGGGAACCTTCCGTGCCATGCATGATTTCAAACCATGACGTCTTAGTGTATTACCAACAGTAACCTTGGAAACGGTGGTCCCAGCTCTTTTCAGGTCATTGACCAGCTCCTCCCATGTAGTTCTGGGCTGATTTCTCACCTTTCTTAGAATCATTGAGACCCCACGAGGTGAGATCTTGCATGGAGCCCCAGTCCGAGGGAGATTGACAGTCATGTTTAGCTTCTTCCATTTTCTAATGATTGCTTCAACAGTGGACCTTTTTTCACCAAGCTGTTTGGCAATTTCCCCGTAGCCCTTTCCAGCCTCGTGGAGGTGTACAATTTTGTCTCTAGTGTCTTTGGACAGCTCTTTGGTCTTGGCCATGTTAGTAGTTGGATTCTTACTGATTGTATGGGGTGGACAGGTGTCTTTATGCAGCTAACGACCTCAAACAGGTGCAAACGACCTCCTCGGATTACGAACTATGGACGGGGCCTACGCCAAAGAACTTTATAATAATGCTTGCTGGGCTGTTAATAAATGTATGCTTCATTACATTATTTTATCTCCCGAGTCTTTCTGGTAGAACATCCAAGTTGAATAGTCCAAGTCTAAGCAGGTGAACTGGTAATAGGTGAGGGTATCATGTTTGGGTATAAATGGAGCATCAGCCAAAGGCTCTATTTTTGCAAGCATGACTCATGACCTACAACCCTGTGCCAAATTTCATGAGAGAATTGTCAAACAATTCAAAATCACATAATTCATATTTCACAATATTTCAGGGAGTCCAGTGAAATCTCAGTATATAGGCACTGCAGAACACCTGAATGTGTGTCACCTTCAAGCCCTCAGATGGCATTGCATAAGAAACCATCATGGGCTCGGGAGAACTTTGGAAAACCGTTGTCACTTAACACAGTCTGACGCTGCATCAAGAAATGCAACTGGAATCTCTGTAAGAGAAAGCTATACATCTGTTCAATGCAGAGATGCTGGCGGTCCAAAACTTAGAGTAAATGTGTGCTGTGGTCAGATGAGTCCATGTTTCAGCTTGTTTATGGTAAAAACGGACATAACTGTGATCCATTTACTGACTCAGGTGCAGCCGTTCTAATGACGGACATAACACGTATGTCCGTTATTCCCTGAAATTTGCTGGTCAAAAACCTGGTAACCACTGAGCTTCATTTTGGTAAAATTTTAATAATATAATGAGTCTGACACATGATGCAAGTATGTAAACTTTGCCGACACAGTGTTTAATTATTAAAAAAAAAGAAAAAAAAAAACGTTTTTTCCATTTCCTCAAAAAAAGTAGCAGTTTTGGTCATATAAGGTTTCTGACCGACAGCAGGCAGGGTTTGGGGGTCCCAAAAATGTATTTTTCCTATGTCACACAATATTAGGTAAATTCGGCCCTGCTCTCAACAACAAAATAAACACAACAAAAATGACAGCGGTGAAAAAAAAAAGTGTTAAAGCTTCTGTTCATAGTGATGTCGATATGTTTGCACAAGCTCTGCAATTCAGCAGCATCATGTCGACAGACGAGGTAATTAAAATTACACTTATGATAGTTTGATTATAAAGTATATTTGAGACTATAGACTATAAATCCCTTTGCATCATGAGACATTGACAATACAGTACAAAACAGCTCTTTCAGAATTATCCTGAATATTGTATTAATTTGACACTTAATGGAATATAATTCACGCTTATAGGCATCACTTTGGAATTTTCCTGGCGAACCCGGCTCGAGTCCGTCACATAAAAATCAGTCTAGGCTTTCATAGACAATTTATGAAGTCTGGGAATTTTTTTTTTTTTTTTTTTTTTTTAAGTTTCGTTACAAGCTGTTCACACAATAAAAAAACAATACATTACAGTTCTTACATATAGCCCCTTATAAATATCAGTTCTGACCCAAAGTGAGGAAAATAATTAGATATGCATTATATTTGCAGGCATTATGTATGTTTCATATTTAGGCCAAATGTCATAAACCGCACCCTCATTATTCAAACACTCTGAGGGCACATGTTTGCCGAACTTCTGTAGTGCACAATCTTTTGTAACAACACAATAAGTGTAGCTTTACAACAATAATACATTTTTTAAAGGTAAAGAATAAATGACAATATCTCTTTCTGAGAGTTTCCGAGAACTTGTACAGCACAATTGTCCTCTTAATCAAAAAAACCTGAGAATAATCATTCAAATAATTTCTCTGAAGAGAGATATAGGGAGCATATAAAAGGAATAATGGAGAATGTGAGAGAAATGGAAAATAAAAGCAGGTCAGGTGAGCTTCTGAATCCACTGGAACTTAATTTAATAAATCCAGGCTGGTTGCTGTCCATGTAAGAGTTGATCCAGTCCTGGTATTGAGACACTCTGGTGTACACACCGGGAGAGTTGGGATTAGCACATCCTTGACCAAAACTCACAATGCCAGACTGAATCCACCGGGAGCCGTTCTTAGTGACCAGTGGACCTCCAGAGTCTCCCTGCATTGATAAACACTTAACATTTTTACATCTGAAAATACAGTTATATAGTCACTATGAAATCAAAATTGACACTTGTTTTTTTTATTATATAAATGTCTGTTACATATGTGACCCGGTTCGCTGAGATGGGAATGAGACGCTGCGTTGATGATGCTATGGTGACGCGTCTCCGCTGAACACGGTGTCTGAGGCACGTGTGAAACTAAGCTATTGACAGACACAGTGCATGTCACAAGGTGTACACGTGATCAGATTCATATTGTCTAAAGGAAGACGCGCAGGCATCCTCGAAGTATGGCGACATGACACATCATCTCGTTCCCTTCTCAGGGAATACAGGGTTACATACATAACGTGGACATTTCCTTTAGAAGGGAACTCAACGCTGATCGAAGTTTTACAGAACGCTTACAGATGGTTGTATATCAAGCCGGGGCAATGACAAGGAGCATAACCTTACTTAACCTCCAGTTTCTGGAGAAGGCAATAGAAGATAGTATAATGACCACTTATTTATTCCACTCCAATTGTTCTGTCCAGCTCTGCTTCTAGTTTTTTTTTTTTTTCCCCGTTCTCCCTGCCACTAGTGTTAGAGCAATAGGAAAGGCCCTGAGGGTATGGGTTACTCTTTCGTCATAATCCGATGTTTACGGCCGTCTGTCAGAAGCTAGTTATTTTAGTTTATAAAGTTTTAAATATGGATATTTTTCTAACATAAACACATCGCTTCGCTTCAGATAAATAGCCTATAAAACATTTTTAATAGCCTATAACTCCAATTGTATTCGTCTGAAACCTAGGATGGCTTGAGGGTAGTCCTTTAGAGGAGTAAATCATGGACTAATTTTCATTTTTGTTGAACTATCCCTATAAGGCTATCTAGTGGCAATAGTCATGAAATGTCATGTTATATTATTATTTTTCAGAGGTCAGCAGAGACACCCAATGGATTCTATTGTAATGTTAATTGGTCTTTGCATGCACGGCAGTAATTTTGTATTTAAGCAAGAGAATGTGAAGAATGTGCTTATTTATATTATTGTTAAAATCCAGTAATATAGAGGTAAATAAAATAATAGAGATAAATAATATAAATAATAATAATAAAAAACTAGATTTGTTCTATTTGAGAAGCCGTTTCACTCGGATATATGTCACAATAGGGAAGAAAAGATGATCACTACTTGTTTCATTCCAACTTTAAGCTGACAAAGGGTATGCAAAGGGTGTGAGCTCCTTTATGAAATCAAAGGATACTACTAGCATATTCAGTGGTTAAATTATGCGTAATGCATATCAGTGACTGAGAGATGAGAGACAGATGTGAGAGTTGCATATTTTGAGTTTTGATGTTTCATTGGGCTAATTTTGCTACTCAGATCTGGCAACCCTGATAGGCAATGTACAGTTCAGTGCAGGGGACCCCCCCCCCCCCCCTCCCCGCCACCCACCCCAATTTTTTTTTTTTAAATGTTCATATTTTTATAAATTAAAAAAGTCTTACCTGACATGAATCTTTCCCTCCCTGAGTTAATCCAGCACAAATCATATTGCTTGTGATGCCACCATAATCATTATTACAGTCACTGTTGCTCACAATTGGTATCATCACCTCCTGCAGTAGGTCAGGAATCTGGTTGCCTGTGACAGATCAGAGGACCATTTTAATGGCCAGTTGCTAAGCTTTACAGTATTTGCAAGTAAATATTTACTCACTCCCTTCTTGTAACACGCCCCATCCAGTGACCCAGCTCTCTGTACCTGCAGCAACTACACTACCAGCAGCAGCCAGACAGACTGGCTGAATATATTCAGAGAACGTCACAGAAGAGGAGAGCTGGAGCAGTGCTAAATCGTTGTCATTGCTTGGATTGTTATAGTTAGGATGGGTAATGACTTGACTCGCTGTCCTGGATTGCTCATAAGGGTTTGAGCCCGATTGGTTCAGACGTCCTAGGTAGATACTAATGGTACCCAAGGAGGAGCTGTGAATAGGCAAACTCAGTTTTAATCCCACTGTGATAAATGTATAATTGTGTCTTGAGTTGTATTGTATTTAAGCTTCAATTTCATACCCTTGGAAGCAGTGAGCTGCAGACAAAACCCAGTCTTTATTGATTAGACTCCCGCCACAGAAATGGCCTCCATAGAGGGCACTTTGAAGGCTGACTTGCCACGGCCAAGACCCTGCCGCTGCAGCCTGTCCTCCAACAATCTTGGTGTTGAGGGGAGCTTGACCACACACTGATTATAGGAAAGAAAGTGAGGGAATTCAAACTTTCTTACTAAAATGCCCAAAAGCATACAAAATATGTGGAACAAGGTTGTTATGGTCATTAAGAAAAAGACAACTTACCATTTAACTGGCAGAGAGAACCTATGAGGGAGACAGAAACCAGATATTTAGATAAACACTTACAAAGCTGATGAACTGGTTTGTGTTACCCACAACCTCACTGTTTCACCTTTTACATAAATGTGTTGGCACATACTATTGGCATTAATCAAGATAATACTTTCACATGAATTATAGCCATGTTGTTAAAATCAGTGTTGGGTGTAACGCATTACATGTAATCAGATTACTTTTTTCAAGTAGTAAAGTAACACATTATTTTAAAATTTACAACAAAATATCTGAGTTACTTTTTCAAATAAGTAACACAGTTTACTTTGTTTTCCCATTTGCTGACTGACACATCTCCTGTCCCCATGTTGAGAGAAATCGTGAGTAAGGGGCAGAGGTGTTGTGTGTGCTGTGTAAACATGATGGTTATTGTAGATGGTTATTGGAGCTCTTCCTGCAATAATTAAATATGTGAAATAACACAAATATATGTGTGGCGAGCACGACGAGGTCGAGGGCCGTGGGAGGACGGCGCGAGGCCGGTGGCGTGATTGATAATGAGCGACACGTGCGCGACGCACCGGTCTCGTATCTCTCACGGCCCTCGACCTCGTCGTGCTCACCACAATATTAACCAATGTCATTGCTGATGACCTACGATGAACGAATTCAACCATATAATAAAAAACGACTTTAGACAAACATCACATTTGTGTTTTTTTTTTTTTTTTTGTTCTATTTTTATTTTGAGAGTTTTGAACTTCCTGCACTGAGCAGGCATGAATTGACATTTCCTTCAGCATTTTTCAGCTATTCATTTCACTTTTGGTGTGAAAGGGCCTTTACATTTGCCAAAAATAAAACTTTTTTTTTTTTTGTTATAAAAAACAAACAAGCATGCCCAGCTCAGGTTAGAAAAAGTAACACATAGGCCTAAGTATGAAGTATGAATGGTGTGAATAGTGTATCCTGTTGAAGGGATAGTTTAACCACAACCAAACAGTTGATGGGCTCCATTGACTTCCATAGTATGAAAAAAAAAATACTATGGAGGTCAATGGGGCCCATCAACTGTTTGTTTACCGCCATTTTTCAAAATTTCTTTGTGGCAAGCAGTGCGGGCCGAGGGCCATGGGAACGCAGCGAGGCCGTCACCTGCACGCCACACCGGTCACAAGTCTCACGGAGGAGATCCGGAAGGATAAAAGTGACTACAGTGCAAGATGAGAGAGGACCAGGCCTGGACTATTAATACAATTCAGTTAATTCAATTAAATGCATCCTTGCTTAATATAGGTGATCATTTCTTTAATTTCTTTCCAAAAACAAAATGTATTACTGACCACAAACTTTTGAACGGTAGCGTATAATGTTACAAAAGTGTGTTTGTAGTTCAGCCATTTCAGGTATCAGGGTGGGAGAGTTACAAAGGTCCTTAGCAAGAGGAATTCAACTGGCTTGTCATTATTAAATAATTTAAACATTATTAAGCTTACACTTATGGACTTTAGTAAGATCTTACCTGCTATGTTGAGAAGTATGGTTCCAACAACAGTGGTGTTAAACTTCATACTTGCTCTGTTGCGTGTTCTGACTGCTGTCTGCTCAACTCTCAGCTCTCTAATGAGATGTAAATCAGGTGCTGTTGTGTTTATTTGTTCTCAGCCCCCACCATGACTCATCTTTTTCATATGCCTTTATTCTCAGTATTTACAGAACACGCCCCAATCACCTGTCATTTCAGGTGTCTCTACTTTGATTTACATGATGTCGCTTCCAGTTTAGGAACAAATAACAGCATTCTGGATGAAGTAGACCTACAATGTCATAAATTCACAAAAGTCTGACATTTTCTTTGCTAGTTGATCTTTTTTCTCTATTAAACCTCCCTGTCTGCCTCTGCCTCTTCCTGACTTACTCCATCAATGTTGTGTAAAATGTCGTTTTACCAGTTTTAGGACGAACATGAACGTTTCCTAGAAAGCATGCCCTTGAGCCATAGGAGATGATGATGATGTCATAAGTATTTATGTGAGAGGTAATGAAATGTACAATCACGCCCAGCTCAGGTTAGAAAAAGTACTGCATGCATGTGATTTTTTTCCAAACTCTGTGCTGGTATCAATCAGGCAGAATTTATTTGATAAAAAAAATACAGTAATATTGTGAAATATTATTACTATTTAAAATAACTGTTTAAGATCTTTTAAAATTATTTTTTTTTCTATGATGGCAAAGCTGAATTTTCAGCATTATAAATGTCTTTATTTTCACCTCTGATCAATTTAGTATTTTAACAATTTTATTAATTCACATTTTAACAGTAGTGTATATTTAACCATAAAGAACATACTTATATTGTGTTTCAAAGATGAAAGTTTTTCTAGTGAGTTTATTAGGGGAAAAGAGGATGTATGAAAGAAGAGTCACAAACAGTACAAAAACATGTAAAGAAAATTATTAAAAAAAAAAAAATCATATATATAGGCTATGTATATAGACTATATATATATATATATATATATATATATATATATATATATATATACTGACTTTCTCCATCAATGTTGTGTAAAATGTCGGTTATCTAGTTTTACCGGTTTTAGGACAAACATGAATGTTTCCTAGAAAGCCATGGGAGATGATGATGATGATGTCATGGCATTAAAAGTATGTATGTGAGAGATAATGAAATGTACAATCAACTGCATGCATGTTTTTTCCAAACTATGTGTTGGTATCAATCATAAAGACATACATATTTATTTACACTCACTCAATCATTCAAAAGGTTTCTTCACCAAGGCAGAATTTATTTTATCAAAAATATACAGTAATATTATGAAATATTATTACTATTTAAAATAACTGTTTAAGATCTTTTAAAATTTTATTTATTTCTGTGATGGCAAAGCTGAATTTTCAGCATTATAAATGTCTTTATTTTCACCTCTGATCAATTTAGTATTTTAACAATTTTATTAATTCACATTTTAATAGTAGCCTAGTGTATATTTAACCATAAAGAACATACTTATATTGTGTTTCAAAGATGAAAGTTTTTCTAATGAGTTTATTAGGGGAAATAAGAAAGGGGATGTAAGAAAGAAGAGTCACAAACAGTACAAAAACATGTAAAGAAAATGATTGATTTTTTTTTTCATATATATATACTGATTTATAAAACCCCTTATGAAGAAAATTAAAACGAGGACTGTGACGTCGCCCGGCATGGCGCAGCCGGGGCCCCACCCTGGAGCCAGGCTCAGGGGTTGGGGCTCGTTTGCGAGCGCCTGGTGGCTGGGCCTCCCCCCATGGGGCCCGGCCAGGCTCAGCCCGAAAGAGCGACGTGGGGCCCCCCTCCCGTGGGCTCACCACCGGCAAGAGGTAAAGGGCCGGTGCTAAGTGGATCGGGCGGCAGTCGAAGGTGGGTTCCTCGACAACCTGTTCCCTGGACACGGAAACTAGCTCTAGGGACGTGGAACGTCACCTTGCTGACGGGGAAGGAGCCTGAGAATCTGAGATTGTGCGTGAGGTTGAGAGGCATAAACACGCACTCAATCGGCCCAAAGTCCGGCATCCGACCAGCGCAGAAGGTCTTTACGTGTTACTGTCTTTTCTCGTGGCAAAGTATTTTTGGTTAAATGCAATACCTTTTCTCATATGTATTTTCTCGTTATTTCATCTGACTCCATAAATGAAAAGGTTTTAATGATATCTGTGCATCATTAAATGTGAGCGAATGTTTGACTATTCTTTTTAACTCTTTAATGAAAATAATGTCAAAGTCAGTTAGAATAATCAAATGTAACAATTAAATTATGTCAGGTAAATTTATCATGCCAATTTCATAATCAGTTCAAGGATAATCAATACAATAACATCAAATGCTCTGAAATAAAGAGAAGAGATGCAAACCCGACATTAAAATACATGATGCTAAGAGTTTTGGTCACTCTTAGCATCATGGGCCAACTTGAGTTACAAAAAGAACCAGAGCCCTTTGCTGCATTTCATTATATAGACTGAACCTCTTTCACATGGAAACATCTGCTAACAATGGGAATTTACATTCAGAGTTGACACCTTTTGGGGGTATGAGACCATTTGTCTAGAGACTACCTTCCTTTGTGTGCCAGTTATTTCTAAACTCTTAAAAACCTTATTACCTTTTGTTTTACTTATTTGGAAATGAGACATTTGTACCAGTCGCATTTCAAATGATACCAAACATGTATAATACTCAATGATAATTATTCACATTACACATTTTTGGGTGAATTTAGGTGATCTTAGCATGAGAGAGAAGGAGTGGGGGATGAGGAGAAGGAATGTAGATTAGGATGATTCAGAAGTGAGACTTTCATCTCGATAGTGCACAAGGGTGAGTTCAAATGTTAATTTCCAGAGAGGTCCTTTGTCCTCTCAGGGCCTCAAGTAGACTGCCTGGCATTTATCTAATTTCTCAAGTCTTACAGTTATTTCAGTCTTACAGAGGTACTGACTAGAGATAGTCGGGATCACCTCCACACACGGTTTGGGCTCTGGAACCACACTCCTTGAGAGAGGATGGACTCTTTACCACTCTGGAGTTGCCCATGGTGAGAGGCGGAGGGCTGGTGTGGGTTTGCTTATAGCCCCCCAGCTCAGCCGCCATGTGTTGAAGTTCACCCCGGTGAACGAGAGGGTCGTTTCCCTGCGCCTCCGGGTCGGGGATAGGTCTCTCACTGTCATGTGTGCCTACGGGCCGAATGGCAGTGCAGAATACCCGGCCCTCTTGGAGTTTCTTGGAGGGGCGCTGGAAAGTGCTCCAACTGGGGACTCCGTCGTTCTACTGGGGGACTTCAACACCCACGTGGGCAGCGACAGTGACACCTGGAGGGGTGTGATTGGGAGGAACGGCCCCCCTGATCTGAACCCGAGTGGTGTTCTGTTATTGGACTTCTGTGCTAGTTACAGCTTGTCCATAACGAACACCATGTTCAAGCATAAGGGTGTCCATCAGTGCACATGACACCAGGACACCCTAGGCCGGAGGTCGATGATTGACTTTGTGGTTGTTTCATCCGACCTCCGGCTGTATGTCTTAGACACTCGGGTGAAGAGAGGGGCTGAGCTGTCAACTGATCACCACCTGGTGGTGAGTTGGATCCGATGGCGGGGGAGGAAGCTGAACAGACTCGGCAGACCCAAACGTACTGTGAGGGTCTGCTGGGAACGTTTGGCCGAGTCTCCTGTCAGAGAAATCTTCAACTCCCACCTCCGGCGGAGCTTCGACCGGATCCCGAGTGAGTCTGGAGATATTGAGTCCGAGTGGACCATGTTCTTCACCTCCATTGTCGACGCGGCTGCTCGGAGCTGTGGCCATAAGGTCTCCGGTGCCTGTCGAGGCAACAAACCCCGAACCCGGTGGTGGACACTGGAAGTAAGGGATTCTGTCAAGCTGAAGAAGGAGTCCTATCAGGCCTGGCTGGCTTGTGGGACTCCTGAGGCAGCTGACGGGTACCGGCAGGCCAAGCGGACTGCAGCCCAGATGGTTGTGGAGGCAAAAAAATCGGGCCTGGGAGGAGTTCAGTGAGGCCATGGAGAAGGACTACCGGTTGGCCTCGAAGAGATTCTGGCAAACCGTCCGGCACCTCAGGAGGGGAAAGCAGTGCCCTACCAACACTGTTTACAGTGGAGGTGGGCAGCTGTTGACCTCAACTAGGGATGTCGTCGGACGATGGAAGGAATACTTTGAGGATCTCCTCAATCCCACCGACACGTCTTCCATTGAGGAAGCAGAGGCTGAGGGCTCAGAGGTGGACTCGTCCATCACCCGGGCTGAAGTCACCGAGGTAGTCAAGAAGCTCCTCGGTGGCAAGACACCAGGGGTGGATGAGATCCGCCCTGAGTACCTCAAGTCTCTGGATGTTGTGGGCCTGTCTTGGCTGACAAGCCTCTGCAGCATCGCATGGCGGTCGGGGACAGTACCTTTGGGCTGGCAGACCGGGGTGGTGGTCCCTCTTTTTAAGAAGGGGGAGCGGAGGGTGTGTTCCAACTACAGGGGGATCACACTTCTCAGCCTCCCCAGGAAAGTCTATGCCAGGGTACTGGAGAGGAGAATACGGCCGATAGTAGAACCCCAGATTCAGGAGAAACAGTGCGGTTTTCGTCCTGGTCATGAAACACTGGACCAGCTCTATACCCTCTCCAGGGTGCTGGAGGGTTCATGGGAGTTTACCCAACCAATCCACATGTGCTTTGTGGATTTGGAGAAGGCATTCGACTGTGTAAGGCCCGCTATATTGGTCCAATTGCCGGTTCGCCAATACACGGGGAAGGTATCACGTGTTACTGTCCTTTTCTCATGCAAAGTATTGGTTGGTTAAATGCAATACATTAATCATGTATTCTCTTGTTATTTCATCTGACTCCATAAATGAAAGGTTTTAATAATATCTGTGCCTCACTAAAAGTGAGCGAATGTTTGACTATTCCTTTAAACCATTAAATGAACAATGTCAAAATCAGTTAGAATAATCCCATGTAACAATTTAATATTTCAGATATCAGAGATCAATTCCACAATCAATTCAAATATCTAGAACATGATTATACATTGGTTACACCAAAGAATCTTACCCAGCTTGTACCTGAGATAGAGAGAGAGAAAGGGAAAGAAAGAGAAAGAGAGAGAGAGAGAGAGAGAGGGAGAGAGAGACAGAGACCTTATTCCATTTGTGTCCAGCAAAGAAGAGACCAGAGACCCGGAGCACACCTTCCTTTATCCCCTTGACCAGGTAACATGGGGGATGGGGGAGGCCACCCTCAAAATGGCTTCTTATTCAACAAAAGGGGGGTGGCATTATCTGGACCAGTTTTCTCTAAACTTCTATAAACCTTATTTCCTTTTATTTTATCTATCTGGATATGACATATCTGTACCATTCACTTTGAGACATTTAAAATGACACCAAAAACATAACAGTCAATGATAAACATTCACATTAAACCATGTTCTTGTATGAGTTGTTCTTAGTAGTTTGTGAGAGGAAGTCAGGCCGTGTGGGGAGGTTGAATGTTAATTAGCCATCAGGGCCTTTTGCCTCATGCAGGCCTCAACCAGTATTTTCAGTCTTACAACTGTGTCCCTCGCGGCGTCCTGTGGAGGGTGATCTGGGAGTATTGGGTTCGGGGCCCTTTGCTAAGGGCTGTCCGGTCCCTGTACGACCGGAACAGGAGCTTGGTTCGCATTGCCGGCAGTAAGTCAGACTTGTTCCCGGTGCATGTTGGACTCCGGCAGGGCTGCCCTTTGTCACCGGTTCTGTTCATAATTTTTATGGAC
This sequence comes from Squalius cephalus, assembly GCF_949319135.1. Classification (NCBI taxonomy): domain Eukaryota; kingdom Metazoa; phylum Chordata; class Actinopteri; order Cypriniformes; family Leuciscidae; genus Squalius; species Squalius cephalus. Next base: position 44,872,095 of record NC_137122.1, on the reverse strand, counting down.
AGAATTTCTTTGCGCAGCCAGGGGCCAGAGGGTGTCAGGTTTGGGGACCACGCAATTTCGTCTCTGCTTTTTGTGGATGATGTTGTCGTGCTGGCCCCATCAGACCAGGACCTTCAGCATGCGCTGGGACGGTTTGCAGCAGAATGTGAAGCGGCTGGGATGAGAATCAGTACCTCCAAATCCGAGGCCATGGTTCTCAGTCGGAAAAGGGTGGCTTGCCCACTTCAGGTTGGTGGAGAGTTCCTAAAATATAAAACAAAAATTATATAAAGAAAATTGGAAAAAAGTCATGATGTCATGAGAGGTTATGGAATGTACAAACAACAAGTGATTGTGCAAGTGATTTTTTTACAAAGTATGTCACTTCCAGGGGCGGATCTAGAAAATGATTTATAGGGTGGCAAAGGGGGGGGGGGGGGGGGGGGCATGAGTTCTATGAGGGGTGGCAACACCAAAGCAAGCACCCATGCATAGTTTTTGGAGATTTATGGCATGACATACACAGTTGTGTTCACAAATATTGCATTACCACAAAGTAATCATCTATATTGTTTAAAATAAAAAAATAAATAACACAATTTAAATATCCATAATGGCACCAAGTCAATATAGTCTATATGAAAAACATCAACAGATTCTAAATGTTTCTGAGCTTGTATCACTAAAGAAGACAAGCTGTTTTATTAAAATTACATAGGCTGCTTGGATGGTATAAATAACATGTTTTGGTGCAAGTTAAAGAGCAACACAATTTTAAAAAAAAATTAACATTAGAAAGAAGCCAAAAAAGAAAATTATGTCATTAATTACTCACCCTCATGTCGTTCCAAACCCGTAAGACCTTCGTTCATCTTCAGAACACAAATTAAGATAATTTTGATGAAATCTGAGAGCTTTCTGACCCTCCATTGACAGCAACGTCATTCCAACTTTCAAGGCCCAGAAAGTTAGTAGCATCGCTTCTGGGTTCTACGTCAGTCATTATAGGCTCACTATTGGCCGACGCTGGTCAGTATCACACGCATCACACACATGACCAGCGTCGGCCAATAGTGAGCCTACGTTCTGACGTAGAACCCAGAAGCGCTGCACTGTTTACACTAAGTCAACAGCGTAGGAGAATGACGTGGAAGAGAAGAGATTTGTTGAATAATGTCGTTATTTTGGGGGGGTTTGCGCACAAAAGTATTCTCGTCGCTTCATAATATTAAGGTTGAACCACTGTAGCTACATGGACTATTTTAACAATGTTTTTACTACCTTTCTGGGCCTTGAAAGTTGCAATGACGTTGCTGTCAATAGAGGGACAGAAAGCTCTCAGATTTCATCAAAAATATCTTCATTTGTGTTCCAAAGATGAACGAAGATCTTATGTGTTTGGAACGACATGAGGGTGAGTAATTAAGGGGATTGCTTAGCGCATGATAATAGCAGATTGTCTGAGAAAATATTTTCGTGCAAATAATGCACAATAAGGCTGTTTCCATTACAAAATATAAATCAATTAAAAATACTATTTGGCCAGTGGAAAAGATTGAGAAAAACGTTCTCTGAAATGTATTTTATACTATTTGATTTATTTATTCAAAAACAAGGCAAGGATAGGCTATACTAAACGATTTTCCAAATGTCTTGTAGGCCTACCGTTAAATATGGTATCAAGGTGATGAATATGCATATGCAAATGATATGCAGATGAGGATATGCATAGTAAAACTAGGGCTGTAAGCTCCAAATATGGTTATTTCGGGGTGGAGATGCATGTGCGCACAATCTTTCGCTGACTGGGATTTATAAAGGGAGTTTTGCGCAGGTTCTGGCATACGCACGGTTTTATAAGTCTGAATATTTTTTGCCGTAGTCCTACACCATTTTTGGCTTTCGGGCGCACGTACACTTTTACTAAGTATCCTTTAAAGGATCCTGATTGAAAATGTATGGCCCATCAAGGAGAATCAAATGACGACAACATGGACTGTTGAGCATCTGTCTTCTATCAGGCGAGATTGGGCGAAAAATCCACTCGCAAAACTTTTTCAAAAATAAAAATATTAAATAATAATAATAATAATAATTAGTATCCCCAATCAGCCTAGTAATTACAATGAGTAATTCCCAAATTATTAAAAAGCATAATTAAAAGGAAAAGTGATGTGACACAGTGGTAAACGTTCCTCTGTCCCAACTTTTTGGAGTGTGTTGCAGCCATCAAAATAGTTTATATTTACAATTAAAATACAATTAGCCTAATTTGGTCAGTACAACCACTGAAAATCTTTTCTTTGTACTTTTGTCAGTTAAATAAATGTTAAACAGAAATTCAAATTTCAGATTCAGAAATTCAGATTTTATAACATTTTACAAAATGTCCCAACTTTTCTGGAAATGGGGTTGTACTTTGTATTATTAATAGGTATGATTTGTTTATATGATTAATTTGAACAGTTGCACAATATTCTATTGTAGGAAGTTGTCTGATGTCTTTTGTTCTCCACATTCATGACCAATTAACGCAAATTATCATGCAGCCATTGAAAATTATATAATACTTTCAGCTATTCTATGAATTCCTAATTGACCCACTGACCCTCTTTCATTCATGATGTGAGCCAGGCACAATAATTAATCACAGGCCATATCTTATAAATATTTACACAATCTCTATTAGCTAACATTTATATATTGATTGATTGATTGATTGATTGATTGATTGATTTTATTTAAATAAAAATATGAAACAGTACTCTGTGTCATACATTAAACATACATAAATAGTCAGGGATAACACAATAAAGCCCAAAGACTTATTTCCATTGTGGTCCCTAGGGGGAGAGGACAAGTGGCAGCAAATCACACATCAATCATTCATCATATTCATGCATATTATACAGAAAAATTAACAATAAAAATAGACTATAATATAATAATGACTACGACTGACAACTAAGTCATACTTTCAAACACCGTTTAAAACTGCCTATGCTTCTTACTGTCTTGAGTGTACCAGTAAACCGATTCCAAAGTAGTTCCATCATAAAGAAAAGACTGTTTGCCCAGATTAGTGTTAAATCTGGGGGGTACAAAATCTGTTGAGCTACCCCTAGTGGAGTATCTGTGAACTTCGTTTAACTCTATTAAAATAATTTCTAAAATATTTGGGAACATCTTCATAAACAATTTTATGTACCATACCCAGCTGCATCTGAGACACTCGATCCTCAACTTTCAACCATCCCACCCTTTCAAAGTGGGAAGATTCCAGATGAGATGAGTCACATCATATTTTCAATATTTCTAATGTCTCATTTTTAGGAAAAACTGAAAGTTTATAAGTGCAAGATGTTGTATTTTTGTAGCCCTGTCGTCCCCCAGCCCTGGAGTGGGCATACCTCCATCCAGCAGCAGCTCGGCGGAAGAAGCTAGGGAGGGGTTTGAGCCGCGCAGCCGGGAAACTGAGGCTCGGTGCAGCCTCCGCCGATTCATGAAGTCAGGCTGTCTCCAGACCGCAATGGCTATGGGTCTAACGTCGAAAAAATCGTCTTCTAGAAACGTCGGCGTGGAGCGCAAGAATCTCATCACCGTCTGCAGGTAGCGAGTTTATTGCATGACACATCGAACTGTTCTTCACGACACCAATCGTGTTTTCATTTAGATAATCTCTCGTTACCTATTAGCCTTTATTATTATTATATATTTTATTAACTAGGACATACGTCATATAACATTGCATCTTTTCTGATTTACGTTCTTGCGTAAACGCTTAATATTGAAGATGAGGCCCTTAAGGACGTTGGTCCCTTATTTCATTATAGCATCCATGACGTCATTACATCCATCCGACGATTTTCATGCCGTGGACGCGACATGCTTAAACCACACTATGACTTTCAACCTCACAGAGCCTTTCACAAAGATGTTTCAGGTGATTCTGTGATATTTTTTCAAGAATGAGTTTGGTAAAAGAGATGAATTTGGTCGTATTGTTGATAGGGTTTCTTAAATAAGGGCTACAAAAATAAATAAAATCATAAATTAAAATTAGCAGTACATTATACTATTTATATTTCTATCAGAGTCAACATGACATCAAAATTGATCTCACTTAATTTCTTAATGCATGTTCCTGGTGTTTTTGTGAACAATTGGTGCATAGAATGTTATTCACAGTCTATAATCAAAATCGAATAACTTTATCTCTTTATCTGAAACAACTTTCTGCTGATGTAACTTAGGCCATGATGGTGTTACTGTTAGCCAAATAGATATTAAATTGATCCCCTTACATTTACTGTTTATGAATATGTCAAATGCATCTCACATTGAGTTACACTTTTCAAATAGTATATACATAAATCTTTCTCTATTATCTGATTGATCACCAAATCTCACTAGAATTAATGCAATGTCAACTTTGTTTTGATTGCATAATTCCTTCATCATGCCAGTGAATAAGTCAGTTTACTAAATTAATATTGCTGTTTGAACCTTAGTTATTAGTAGTCATGTTTTATCAAATCAGGTATTAAAAGTTATTCTGTTTTAACCGGGAGATCGGGAGATTCACATCATAAAGGTCTTGACTTAATGGCACATAAGTCATTGCATCCATAGATTGGAGAGTCTCAGCCCTGTGTGTGCACATTTTGTCCCATCACACTGTGCAACATGCATTGGTGAGTCATGACCGAAGCTTATGAGGCACATAGAATTCCACCACTGCATTCTGTTCTGCAGGGCAGTGTGGGACTGCACCGGAGCTGCACTTCACCGGTCGCTTGGTACAGCACATTAAGTGGATGTTGAATAATTCATGTTTGGGGGCGCCCCAGGCATAGGCCATGTACAGTTGCTGAATAGACACAGAACACTGTCACTCCTGTTGGGACAGCAGCACCATTGTGTTGTCATAATGTAAATGCAGTCAAAGAGATGATTGTGATGTGGCAAGCTGTTGTGACATCATCATCCCCATCTGTTTGGCTGCAGGAAATAGGAATATAGGTTCTAGTCCTAAACCTAGAATAGATCTACGAGAAAAACAATCTTCATTAATGTCAGCTCATATTTATTAAGCATACAGCACTGTGGTTAGAACCAAACTTCCCAAGGTTCTACCATCTGGATGGCATAATGTAGGAACTGTTAAACACATGAAACACATGCTATGCTAATGCATGGTGAAAAAACGAGCAAGAAAGAATTACAAAAATGGACTTCAGACCTCACAGATTATTATAAACACAAAGACGCTTTTGTTGAAAAGGGCAGAGGCCTTTCTCTGCTACCCACATCCCTCGTATGGCCACTCCAGAGTTGTTTGTAACATTGAACAACAAGACACACAGGACGAAGAACTTGACAAGAAAAAAAAAAGATTTTTGAATCTTAATTAATGGCTGCTAGCAAAAAAATCTCAAAACAGTGCTTAATTAAATTGAATCGTGATTAGCTCAGATTACTTGATGCTCTTAGAGACACGTAGCTCGGAGTAGCTAAAACCTACCGTGTCTCTATCATGAGCGTTGTATTTCTCTGGTACATTGAGATCAGGAGACATTTCATTTCCTTCACTCTCAATCATCAAACCCTTACCCCCAGTGTCGTGTCTCTCAGTCCAACATTGCAATGCCCATTTATGAAATTTGTTGCTTAGTCTTTAGCTAACTTTATACCAGGTTGAAATTCTCAACGGTCAGGGAAATGTTTGCTTTTGACCCCTAAATCACAAGTCTTCATGGTAAATGATCTAAGCTGGAAATCAGGGGCAAATCTAACCAATATATTAATCTGAAGCATCTTTGCTGAAACTGAGAGCTGTTGACATTGTGGAGAAGAGTTTTGACCAACAGACACATGATTAGTTTCACTCCCCATAACCCACCCACTTATCTCAAAGCTGAGCTCCTTCTGTGCTAAGATCAAAAGCATTAGTGATGTTGCATTTTTGCTGCCTATTTTACAATGGTTACACATATACAGTCTGGATCACTGACATAACTATAGACAGTAACACAGTTTCAGTTTTCTACTTTTTCAGTTTTTACACTCACACTAAACAAATGTCAGTTTCAGAGGGGCTAAATAAAGGTTTCATTATAAGGGCACTCATGATACGTTTACATGTTTGTTGGTTGGTTTTTACTAATGAAATACATTGAATGCACTGTAAGTTGTTTTGGATAAAAGTTCCTTCCAAACATTGTTGTCATATACATGGCAATTGCTCAGTACTTCAGACCATAAGATTTGTAACAGTGTACGGCAGTAACATCACCATTGTGAGGATTTTATGAAGTTTATGAAGTGTAAAATAAGGCATGATGACTGCCTCCCAGGTCAAAGTCGAAAGGTAAGAGTTCCAGCGGTCAAAGAATGGCTCTTGTTGATGTCCCCATGTCTTGACTTTCCAATAAAAGGGAATGGCCCGTTTTGCTTTTCTCCTTGAAAAAGTTTTCCAGACAGTTGAAGCTAGTAATGTAAAGCTGTGGACTCCGATGATTCAAGAACTCTGCAAGGATGAGCATTTGAATTCAGTGTCAATCTTTGTATCAGTACAATCAACAGCTTTAGTTTTGTGTGTGACTTGTCATCTGAATGATATACAAGAAGTCACTGGATGATGTCTTATGGGACTTATGGTATCGTATGGAACATAGTTCTCTTGATAATGTTTTGGATGTTGTTGATGGTGTTAATTTTCTACTTAAATGTTTTTAAAAATTTCCCTTAAAGGTTTTGGAGATCAATATTATGCAGATTTGTTTTTAAAAGGGAGGGAATTGGGTATCAATTGGCATATTTTCAGTTCCACCTTCATCCTTGAAATGCAGTTCCCTGACCATCTGCTTTCTTAGGAACATGTCAAAATCACATTTGTTACCAAACATGTCTTGGCACCAGCTCAGCGACCTCTGACTGGTTCTTTCATGATAAACTTAAACTTCTAACTATAGCAATCAGCAATCAGGCTGAATGCATAATTACACAATTAATCACTTACTTAGCTTCTCAGTCTACACATACCTAAACCATTTAACTATCCTATCCTCCAGTTCTAAGAAGCATTTTTTTTTTTGTTATCTGTAAGATGTGCCACATTTAAATTTCGTTTGAATTTGATGAAAGTTTGTATTCTCAAGCATCAAGTTTGTATTTTTGTTGAGGAACTGGGGGGGGGGGGGTTGCATATCGAGAATTAGTGGATAGTGCTGGTATCGCCTACAATAAGGGTGAGGGAAGGGGGGTGAAGAAGTATATTAAAAAGTTCAAAACTGAGAGTGGGAGGGAGACGTAGCAAAAGAATGACTGGTCAAGCTTGGGAGAGGAGGGCCAGAACATGGAAATAGGGATGATTGATAGAAAGGGTATGGGAGAGAGGGACCAAAGCATAACAAGAAAGTAGGAGGTACAAAGAAAATCTAGACTTATAATCAGTGGCCTGTAAGCTTTAAAAACTGAGAACAATCCAGAACCCTGAGAGAATTAGAGGTAATTCAGAGGTAATTCCGCGTGTAGTCAAATGTACCTTGAAAAAACTAACAAAAATCTTAAGAGCGAGTGCTATGAAGTTATATTTCTTACAAGGGTCTGGTTTTTGGCCTGTTACCAAAGTGGGTGAGACCAAGAACACAAAAGCCATTTGTTAAGTGGCTGCACGTTTGTTTTTCAGTGTCAAATCGTACCAAGACAGTGTTGCTGCCACATTTCTCTATTAGCATTTCATCCCTCACCCTTCAGCCCTCACCCTGAGAACCTTCACAGACCTGCACATCTTCATATGTGACCAGGCATCGTGTGCAATCCAATTATTTGGTTGGCTGGTGTTGGGAGTTGTCCTACTGCAATGATTAGCATTGTTCTTGGAGTGTGGGATTTACCTGCCCTTGTGGACCACCTCTGTGGAACACCTCTTGGGTGAGCCATAGAGCCAAGGAGAAAATCTAGACTCAAGAATGTTTATGATGTTTAGGGCATTCAAATATAACTGAGCTGTCATTACAGAGGGACAAATTTTGCTCAGGTCAAATAATGAAGCAATGAAACAGCGACGATCAAACAACTACAGGTGACTAAACTGAAATCCATGCTGGCAAGATCAGTGATCCTTGTAGAACCTTGAAATATCAATATTACATAATGTGAGGCATTAATTATCATCATTTATGAAATTACTGTGTTGAATAAGTAAATCTATTATTCCTGCAAATAATAGTCCATGGCATAACCATCATCCTTTGGAGCTGGATCATTAGTTACTAACCTGTATCTGGGATGTATTCCAGAGAAATGAAAACAAAAAAGAGACTTGGTCCAAAAGGGATTTTTTTTTTGAATGGCAATTTTTTTTGCAAGATGCAATAAATTATCTCCACAGAAGGTACGCTGTGATGATGATGTTTCCTCAGCTGTTGGTGATATTTGCTTATGTTTTCTTTGTTTCCAGCTTGGTGAAACTGTCCCCCCATACCACTACCAGCACCCTGCACCCTCCCCATAGATTTTGACTTACTCGCCATTAAAGAGTTTTCCTCTTGGGCATTAAAGCTTTTCGGAAGGACGTAGACTTGGTGCCTCTGCTGAAAGAGGCGCCACCCATGGAGATCTTTGTCTTGCCACTGGTGATGGTGGAGGAGCCCAGGGATGTTGTGCTCTTCCCGCGGGAGATAGAAGAGTTTCCCATCAAGATCTTGGTCTTGTCTCTCTTGATTGATGTGCTCCCCAGGTTGAGGGCCGTCTTGCCCTCTGTGATACTGGTATTACCCATGGTGGAACCAAAGGTGGTGGTGGAGAAGCTCCAGGAAGTCTCCTCCAGCAGCCAGCCTAGACGATCTTACCTGGAGCACGTTCACGGTTAAATTTTCTCTATTTTCCCTTGGGAATCTTGTGCTCTCCTGGTTCTACAGGATGAGGTTACGATGGCTCATCGCGTGTCCTGGCAGCAACGCATCCCAACGCACACAGACAGTGCCTGGCTGGGTGTGACAGTCCAAACAGCTAGTGTCGGGATGGGACAAGAATGCTAAGCGTGGTGAGAGCAACCCCCATGCAACAGCATAAAGCACTTGTTGAGCAGCATAACGTGGGCTTCGCAAGGCCACATACCTCCCCTGTGTGCCGTGAATGGACAGAGGCTGCCGTAGGAGGCCTTAGTTCTATATGGGGGCAGAGCGGACAGTAGACCACATTGTATCGTCGCTAAAGCGAGGCACTGAAGAACACATTGTTGGGCGACACAATCGGGGGTGACATCACTCAGTTCCGTGGCATTGTGCCTCCCTAGAACTGCTAGAAATGTCTTGACATATACTGTACATAATTTCTGAAAAAGTTGTCGTGTTGACTGAGCGCAAGACTTTGAGACTTAACGGTGTGGTCTACTTTAATGATTTTGTTATATCAGACCCCTAAATGTGCATTCAAATGAGTTATTAACGAAGCATATTTTCATATATATACAGTTTTTGAGATGCTTGCTAAAAGGTAAAGCCAGGTTCACATTGTATTTTTGGCTTCTTTTTTTAAATAAATCTAAGCCACTAACAAAGTTATGGCACTGTAAAACATTTACTACTAGCTGTCAATGGGACGAGTGGGACAAAAGTCTTGAATACAACTTTACAGTCTGACAAAAGAGAGGTGGATTTTACCTAAGATATGATTGTGATCACATTGTATAGTCTGACAAGCAACAGTGTGTGCCTAGCTTAAGGTAAATTAAAATAAACCCTCTGAAATATTTTAAAGACAGACACATTAAAACAATGTTTTAACCATTTTAAAGGTCTATTTATTGACAATGCTGATTTAATCCATTATAATACTGTTGATTTATGCTACATTAATGTAAGATTAAGAAGTCGAAGAACTAGCAATGCACATTTTATTTGTAAGGCTATGATTGAAGTTAAAACTTTTTACTATGACTTGGTTAGTATTAATTAATTGATACAATTCCACTTGCAAAACAATGTCAGATCTGGATTCCTGATCATTATCCAACTTAGACCCTTCTGCATGTGAACAACAATAAAAGCCATTCCAGTTGTGGAAGTGCACACCCTCACACATGCGTGCATGCATGTTCTCTTCATGGAAACCAGATTTGCGACATGTTCTCTCAAACAAATCTTTATCTTAAAATCATCTCTATTCTCTTTCAGGGACAAATACGTCATGCTCAGTTCCAAGCCAATTTAAGGTACACTTGCACTTCATTTTGCCTCTAGAATGCATTTGTGCAATTCTAGAGCAAACTGGCAAACACTTGCATCTCACAAGACATCCAACCTGCTTGAACGCTCTACTTCAAAGTCAGTCTTTGTGGTAACATACACATATACTGTACATAATCTGTTTGCAGTTATATTTGTGTCTTTATGTCACAGATGAAAATCCCAGTAGAGATTCCATTGCGTTTCCTTTCCTCTTTTGAGGGAAGTCTTAACTACAGTGACAGACTTCTCCCTTTGACTTAAAGTGGCCTTGCTCAAAGAACTAGTAGTCTCTCCATGAGTGATTGTAGTTGTACCCACCACAAACGCAGTCTCTCCCTTCCTCAGTTTGGTCTTGCTCCTTGAAAGAACTGTCTTCCCCCATGACATGGCCTTCTTGCTTTTCATCAGTTTGATTTTCCCTTTTGTAAAGCAGGTCTTTCTCAATAAAAGAAAAGCCTTTCCTTTTGAGGCTTTTGAGTCGTCCTCTTCCTGTATATCTGTTGTCTTGTCCTTCTCAGTGCTCTTTCTTGCTGTTGAAGTCTTGGTCTTTGTTTCAGCGTTTGCGGATCTCCTTTCCATCTACTTGGTCCGGCGCTTGGGCATGAGGGCCTTGCGGAAGGAGGTTGTAGTTTTGCCTCGGCTGAAGCTGGCTGTGCCCAGGGATATGGTGGTCTTGCCTCTGGTTATGGTAGAGTCTCCCATAGAGGTAGTGGTGACCCCACGGGTGATGTTGGACTTGCCCATGGTGATGGAAGTCTTGCCCCGGGCTATTGAAGAGCCGCCTACAGACAGGGCAGTCTTCCCTTCTGTAATACTGGTGTTCCCCATGAAGGCATGTAGGTCATCAGGTCTTCGAACTCTCAGTTCTCTCTCTGTTTCCTCTTCCCTTTGAGTGGGCTAGAGTCTTAGCATACCAGCGCCTTGCAGGTTTGACTGTGCTAGAAGAAAACTGTACACAGTATCGGGACAGCCCTAAATAGATCACACCACCATTTCAGCAAGTGGGTGGGTGGAGAAAATAAGTGTGTTAGTATACGAGGGAGATTCGCTCACTATAGTGTTCTTTTAAAAAAAACAAAAGCCGCAGAGGTTTGCATGGAACCCAGGCGAAAGGACAAAAGTCGCCACGCCGACAAGTAGCATAACACTGTTGGCCAGGGCACAAGGACTCCAATTGTGATGGCAGGAGTGATAACGTGAACATGGCATCAAAAGGGCATTGTCTAGCACACAGGACAATTGGAATTGACCTCAGCTGTCCGCTATGGCACCGCTCCCGAAACCGCCCGTCTTTACATCAGTCAGAATGGCTGCATTGAGTGGGGCCTGCACCAATGCTAGTTTTTGTATCTGTGAGATGCTGATCATACTGTTAGCGAAGGGTGGTGTTTCATCACTGTGTGTCTCTGTGTTTTTGATGAATTTGGAGTTTCCAAATCGGATCTGTTACGTAGCATATCTAGCGTAACTCAATTTTACTGCATTTCTCTCTGTTACTCTTTCTTTCTCTCTCAGGTTTTCTGTGAAGACGTTGTTGGAAAAGTACACTGCTGAGCCTATTGATGACTCATCGGAGGAGTTCATCAACTTTGCAGCAATTTTGGAGCACATCCTCAGTCACCGGTTCAAAGGTATACATTTACACAACTTTTTCTGTTAATGCCCAATGTGTGTCAGTACTCATGAATAATCTTTGTTTTTTGTTTTTTTGTTTTTTTTATCAGGTCCAGGTGGTTGGTTCAGTTCAGATGGCCAGAGGAGTTTTTGGGACTATATCCGTCTGGCCTGCAGTAAAGTCCACAACAACTGCATCAGTAGCATTGAGAGCATTGAGAACATTAGCACGTCACGAGCAAAGGCAAGACACTTTCAACCTTTCAGCTTCAAGCACTCTATCTTTACCCTGTGAGGCCTGTACACAACAATATTCTATAACCGAATCACAACTGTAAATTTTCAGGACTCACAACTGCATTCTCGGAAAACCTCATTGTGTGAACAGAATCGGACTGGACAACTAATCTAACTGTCACATCATACAGTGCGAGAGAGCAGCGTAGCACAAATGCATATCTACCGTGTGTTGCGGGTTTTCCTATGTTGTTTTGCTTTCGGGAACTTACAGTGACGGAGAAATGTGCAGCGTGTCATCTGAAGGTTTTAGATTCAGTCACTGTTCTCCACTGGAGACAGTTTTGTGTTCAACACGTGACTCAAATACTCCTCTCCTCACCCAGATATAAAAGCTGCTGTCGGTTAATGAAGGTTTGATGCATTCTTTCGTGGCTCGATTGGACTTTGCCATCTATGATATTTCTATGATATCACTGTCGCAGTGGTTAGAGTGGCAGGGTGGCACGGTGGCTCAGTGGATAGTGGATTGGACATTCCAAATTGTGAGTGTGAATGTGTCCCAGCACTCTCAGTTGTGTCAGGAAGGGCATCCGGCGTCAAATGTGTGTGTGAAGCGGACCCTGCAAATGAGCGGGAATAATGCTAGGAAAATGGATGGACTGTTGCTGTGGTTACTGATAAGAGAATATGGGCTTGACTCCCATTGCACGCTCAATAGATGCTACTGTAAGTTGCTGTTTGAACGGGACATTTCGAGACTCACACCTATAAGTAAATGCAATTGTCAATCCCAAAAACTGACAGTGAGAACATAGGCTAGCTAGGTTGCAATGCTTTTTCATTAACTGTTAATTTTCTTGTTGTCATACAGGGGCGAGCTTGGATACGTGTAGCTTTGATGGAGAAGCGTTTGTCTGAATATGTAGCCACTGCATTAAGAGACACTCGGACTACCAGGTCACAACTCTGCACTTGTCTATACAATGTGTTTTACAGCTGTCTTCATCATTTTGAAGTAATTTAAAGCATTTTTAAATGTATATTTGCACTGCAGGAGATTTTATGATGATGGCGCCATTATGCTAAGGGAAGAGGCTACTGTTCTGACGGGTATGCTAATTGGACTCAGCGCCATTGACTTTAGGTAAAAACAACTTGCATAAATGACATTTACTTAAATGTGAAATTTCTTTACCACCAGCGGCACCAACGAGTGATATGATAATACTGACTGTCTTTCTTTTTTTGCTACCATTAGTTTCTGCCTGAAAGGAGAGGTTTTGGATGGAAAGACACCTGCAGTGATCGACTACACACCTTACCTTAAGTTCACCCAGAGGTAGGAGGTTTTAATACATTTTATTTTCTGACCAAACACAAAGCCTAAACCTTATAGTGCCCCTTAATATGTCATTACTGCTATTGCTGTGGCCCTGCAGCTACGACTATTTGAGTGATGAAGAAGACCGCCGCAGTGTGGACAGCAGTGCCAGCGATGAGAGTGTAGCTGAGCATCCTTACATTCCTCTGGTCACGGACGAAGAGACCTGGAGCAACAAGTGCAGAAAGATGGAGCAAAGATTCAAGATTGTCTATGCCCAAAAGGTACTGGAATTTTTTTAGTTCCAGCCACTGGGTGATTTGGTTGACCTTGTTCAAATTAAGTTTTTAGCTGTAGAAATTAATAATAATAATAATAATAATAATAATAAATAAAAAAACAGCTGCCATGTTCCAAAACACAGCTTTCAGCAGTGGATTAAAATGAAATGCTAACTCTTTACAATAAGGTTTCATTTGTGTTAACAGAAATAGTGCATTCAAATAGAAATAGTGCATTCATATCCTAATCCATGAATATGTGTAATTTTAGGGTTATTTAGAGGAACTGGTGCGCTTGAGGGAGTCCCAGCTGAAAAATTTTGAAACGGAGAACAAGAGGCTAGATGCTAAATTAGAGGATCTACAGGTCCAGAGTCAACAAGAGAAGAAAGAACTGGAGGCCATTATCCTGGAACTACAAGCACAACTGTATGCACACACACGCACACACACACACACACACACACACACACGCACGCACGCACACACACACACACACACACACACACACACACACACACACACACACACACACACACACACACACACACACACACACACACACACACTATTACACATTCTGCATTTGTGCCAACAAGAAGTCTTTTTAGCTTTATTCTGGTATGTTTTGCAGCACTGGCATCATTCCTTGTGAGTCCTCTCATTTAGTAAAAGGCTTATGTATACCACTCATTAACCAATGGACAACTGCACAAGCCGCCAACAACCAAGGAAACGTAAAGCTGTTCCGTCGGTAAGCACTGAGTCAAAATTTCAAGACCATCACCACTCAGAACACCTCAGCAACTGCATAGCAATATCCTGGAAGTCATCTGTAGCATCAAGTTTTGCACAGGAGAGCACCACTCAGTCTAGTCAATCTAGTCATGCATTCATGTGTTTGGGTTTAGGAGAAGTTTTCACAGTTTGGACCTCTCAGCTGATGTGAGTTTGAACTCTGACTCTCAGAAGGAAGACGGCAATCAGAATGGAGACAACGCCTGGTCAGCAGGTAAAAACCACACAGATTAACATATATTACAAGCCTGTCTGAGTACTGATTAATAATGAATCTTGTTTCTCTTCTCTTCTCTTCTTCTCTTCTCTTCTCTTCTCTTCTCTTCTCTTCTCTTCTCTTCTCTTCTCTTCTCTTCTCTTCTCTTCTCTTCTCTTCTCTTCTCTTCTCTTCTCTTCTCTTCTCTTCTCTTCTCTTCTCTTCTCTTCTCTTCAGCTAAAGACAACACTCCCTCTATGCTCGGTCTTTGTGGTTCTTTGGCTTCTCTACCCAGCTGCAAGTCTCTGGCAAGTCTCAAATCCAGTGAGTATTTGGTCAACATCAGCAGAGAGCCAAGTCCTGCCCTGTCTCCCAGCTAGGGGGCGCCAAAGTCCAACCAACAAGACACTCTCTGTCTCAATTTACTTTCCCTAAGAGACATCACAATTGTGCAACCAACATCCTCCAACATTCCCAAGGATCTGAAACAAAATAGAGTGAATTGATTGTGTTTTATGGGTGAAGAAGGTGTTTAATCTGAATTTGTGAAGTGTAAGATCCAGTCTTAAAAATCCATGAATGACAAACCCTCCTGCACCCTCTTACTTTCCTAGCTTTACTTTCCAATTTATTATTCACTCTTATCTTCCACCCTTCAGTAAAGTCTTCATCAGAATGTTTGAATGTCTGTAACATTCCCTGAGCCAGATATTAGGAGCCCAAGGGCACAGCAGCGTCCCAGCACCAAAAGCATGAACAAATCAAAGTGATACACAAAGCTCAAGACTGATTCATTATACATAAATGCATTTAAAATGAACATGAACACATCTGGTCATATGTTAACCACAGTCAATCTCTTATTTAGACATATTACCTCCTTCCTATGCTTATCAACTAAAAACAAAAGATATGAGGAAATAAAAGAGAGAGACCAAGGGAGGGAGAAGGCAGAATCTGCTTCCTGCATCTGCATGTGAAATGCGCTTTATTGAGGCTGTAAATGCCTTGGCTTACTCATTGTATTTGTGCCTTTGACAGTTATACAATGTGACAGCAAGCGTTTCAAGTGTTGTCAGCTAAATTCAAATATTTTGTCATATTTATCTTATTGGTGTTTTTTTTTTTTTCAGTTTCTTTATATATAATTGCCTATTTTGTTATGTGGTGGTGGCAGTGCTCTGCAGTTTTAAATTGTAATAAATTATTCTTATGTTATCTTAACTCAGACTTGTTTCTCTGAATATCGCAAAAAGAACATAAATCTCAAATTCTTATCCCAGAATGCTTCAGGGCAAATAGCACAAAAATATCAGCACTTCCCGGGAGAACTCGACATTTAGTGGATATTGCTTGTAATGGCTTTGCAAAGCAGGAGACAAACACATGGTACATCTACTCCGTATTTCCCCATTAAAAAACATTTAAATTGATTTCAGGATACGTGTCACCGCACACCCTACACATCCAAGCATAAATGCTCCAAATAAATTATAATTTATAGTTTAAATTAAAGTTAATTAAAATTATACTTTCACAAGCCACTGTTAATGTTAAAAGACAAACAAGCATTCTGTATGCGGGATTTGGCATGGCAGAAAGCATGCAAAGAGCGCTCCCTTCATAATTGCTAAAAAATTGTCACATTGATCCACTATTGTCCAGTGCTAACTTGAACACCTCTGATTGGCCATTGCGTTCAAGAAATCATCAGATATGTTTGTGATTGGCTACATTGCTCAACGCTGCTAAACAAGTTGTAAAAAGCCATGATATTATTATGGAAATAAATTATCCTAGACCAGCAGTTATGGGCAGCTTTTACCTCTAAATCAGTCAGAAGCATCTATAATCTATCTAGCATTTAAAAAAACTATATTGGTCGTCCACTCTTATACTATATTTACATTCCCATTAACAACACTTCGACACCCTAAGGCCAGGGGCCACATGTATATATACATAGCCATTATGTTAAGACTGTGTCTTACCAGTATGGCAAACTAGTAGTTAGTCAAGGCCAGGGGCAGTCTTACTTTTTAGTATCAAATTACACCAGTCTTCGTTGTTATGTAATTGACTAAAAACAGTTATGAAAAGTCTTTAAAAAAAAAGAAAATTGTGCCTAACCTTTAAGACTAGTCTAACAGTTTATGCAACGGGCCCCAGCTGGTTTCACAGACAAGGCTAAGATTAAGCCAGGATTTGGCTTTAGTTCATTTAGGACATTTAAAGGAGAACTCCGGTCAATTTTAACATTGAGCTAATTTTTTTGTAAATTTGGAGTGCTGTCAATACAGAGAACAACGACAAAAATCGGTGTTGCCTACACCTTGTTATCCTCTTTTTAAAATGTGCACCCTGTTGACTTCAATGGGGCAATATTTAAACCTGCTTTTCGCCTCTTAACATCCTTGATGTGTCATTACAAGTGCACAGGTCATGTGAGTGATTCCTTCAGAGTGAACACGGGTGAATCTGACTGCAGTAGATGTGAAAGATATGCATAAAAATGATGTTAATTCAGCCAGCGCACATACCTGTATTTACCTGTATTTTACCTGTTTTCGGTCGAAGTCCAAAGTAGTCGATTGTCGAGTTCACGCGCATGATCATAGGTAACTAAACCTATGCGCGTGAACTCGACAATCGACTACTTTGGACTTCGACCGAAAACAGGATGTAAATACAGGTATGAGCGCTGGCTGAATTAACTTCACTTTTATTCATATCTTTCACATCTAGTGCAGTCAGATTCACCGTGTTCACTCTGAAGGAATCACTCACATGACCTGTGCACTTGTAATGACACATTAAGGATGTTAAGAGGCTAAAAGCAGCTTTAAAACTTGCCCCATTGAAGTCAACAGGGTGCAAATTTTAAAAAGAGGATAACACGGTGTAGGCAACACCGATTTTTGTCGTTGTTCTCTGTATTGACAGCACTCCAAATTTACAAAAAAAAAAATTAGCTCAATGTTAAATTTGACCGGAGTTCTCCTTGAAGTAGCTTTTCTAAACATGCCTTAGAAATAAAAAAACATTACTGGTGTGCATCTTGAGACAAAACAATGGCACTGACATATTTTAAGATCTGTCAGTTCAAGTTGCCAAACGTGCATTTTAGTCTGGGACTAGACTAGATTTAAAACTCGTCTGTGAAACCGGGGGCTTATGTCTCATCAAAAATCCTTTTTGCTTCAGTAAACCCATTTTCTTTCAGTTAGCAAGGAGATGTGTTAACCTACTACACGTTGTTTTTGTTTGTTTATTTATTTTACCAACAATATAAGTGATTTATTTACACATTGAATTTCTGAATTGCCACTCATTGTGCAGAGCCCAAATTACGTCCAGATCCCCCTCTCTGAACGTAAAGGGTGGAGCTAGACCTAGCCCATCTCCACCTCCGTGGACCTAATGGGTGGAGTTATGTTTAGCGATAGGATTATGGTAGGATTGAGGTGTGGTTTAACCGTCTAGCTCCACCCACTACGCCCAGCGAGGGCAACTTGACGTCAAGCTCCACCCATTGGCTCTGCAGTGAGCAGCCTCTCCTCTCACTGCTGGAGGTAGAACTCTGAAAAATATGAATCTTAATGAAGTGGGCGGGGAGAATCGACTTTGAGACCCACCCCTAATAGATCGATGCTACCAACGACCAATAAGGTGTGAGTAGTATTTTCCAGCAGCCAATCAGAGTGGAAACATGTGTTTAGACGCTGTGCAGTGCTCTGAACCCGACACGAGCGTGTAGGTTGGCTGTTGTCAGATTTTGCACTGAAGAAGAATTGGCAGCAGCCCATACAATGTAGTTCTGCTCCTCAACTATAAGTTTACTAGGCCAAGTGGAATAAACCGTTTAGGACGGTGCATAAAAGTTGATGTGTTTTTTCACACAGAAAAATAACGGCTTTTGTTGAAGTAATTAACTTAGTTTAGAAAAACTTCACTATCATCACAAAAGAAAGTAACGTTAGCTGACTAGCTAGCGAGTGTGCTAAATTAAAATATTTCCATAAAAACTATTTTTTTTGACGGCTAAGTTGGACGAAAACCTTTGCTGGAGTATCAGCTTTAGGTAAACGCTGGAGTTTGCGAGATTCGTGAACTTTTGAAAGACTTTTGAAAGCACTAAAGCGCCTGTGGGAATGTCGTGTCGGAGTGGAGTGGCCCGGGTGGGTAATCAAGGACTGCAGCCCCTCCGAGCCACGGTCCCGTTTCAGCTGCAGAACCGGACAGCACCGAACCGCTGCTGCAAAGACACCAAAACAGGTAAAAAACACACTCAAAGGCGCTTTATACTTCTACCCTGTTTATTTAGTAATACTCCCAAGTGTCCTATCCACTCTAACTCTGCTCCTTTGATAGGTAGCCTATAATAATAAAAATAACGATAACAATAATAATGTGAATGGATAATCTGCAGAGGTCTTGTGGTTTAGTTGCTCTTTCTTGGCTTCAGTGCAACAGTGTTCAAGAAGTTTCTCAGTGCACTGAACGACCCCCCACCTTATTCCCTACATGTTTTGTGGCCAAGATGGTCACAGAGCATGGCATGGGCTTGAATAAACAAAGCAGGTCTGTCGTGTCTGTCTTGGATGTTATTGTTTGCCTGCAATATTTTATAAACGCTTATCACTGTTTTGGGCATGTTCGGCACATAAACCGTGTGTGTCCACAGACCAGTTCTCAGGAGGTCTGTTTTTCTTCACCTTAAATATCTGCAGTCAGCATCAGGAAAAACAAATTACAACTGTCACATTCCTGTGATCTGCTGTTACACACCTGGATGTCAAATTTGGACACGATTCTGGCATTGTTTTGTGTTGCTCAAGCATTTGACTAAATGCAGTTTAACTTCAGCTTTAGTATCATATATCAGTGTCTTCAAACTTTTTCAGGCCCTCTTGGTGGATAGAGAGACGGAGCAAGGACTCCAAAATTAGTTTTAGTTAAGTAGTTTAGCAACAATTGTTAGACCAATGTTGAAGATCTGGGTCTTATATGATTGATATAACTGCTATATTGAACAAAAGGTCTATGTTTTTAGTAAACTTTGCTCTCAGTGTGACATTTTCCGTAGGTGTCAGGCTGTCTCAGGTATTTTACATCAACATTTCTTCAACTAGGTGAGAATACTTTGGAAGTCTTGTCTTTAGTTTTAGGACAATGTGTGAATCACAAAGGGTCTTTGATTCTGAGTGCAACCAGACCTCCACAATGCACAAGCCTTGTGGAGAGCAGTAGGTCTTCCACAAAACAATCTACAGACAGAGATAGAATGACCAAAATAACTTTTGTTTTATTGTTACCAAGGCGGTAAACAACAAATCCCCCTGGTCCCTTAGCATTTGTGCTCTTGTTTATTGAGTCATGAGCGCTAGCCCACACAGTACGAGGCAAAAAGCTCCACTGATTTCCACAGAACTGGAACACCAGTCATTCAAGAAGTTCTACACACTCCCTCCTCATAGCTTGCGTGTTCATTAAATGTTTCGCTTTTTTTTTTTTTTTTTTTAGCTGCCGATATAGTATAATTTTCTCAGCTTGAGTTCCTTTGTGCAAAATTCAGGTGTTTTTCCCCCAAAAATCATTGCTGAATATGCGGGGGGAATAAAGTCAGATTGTTTTCTTCTTGGTCTGTTCATGTGTAATCTGTTTATTAAAGTAAATATGTTCTTAAGCTTCTTTAACCATCACTGAATTTAGCACAATATCATGGCATGCCAGAGGTTGTGTTCATAGTGTTAGGATGTTCGGCGTAAATTTAGTCTATATGCCAGTATGTGTATTTTTGTATCCTGCCCACTGTGCTTGAAGGGTATGATTTTAAACTATGCAGCTCATTGGCCATGTTCATCCGTGTGCAGCCTCATTGAGAAGCCACAAACGCAAGAAACAAGACAAAAACATGTCCAAGTCATGTTTAAACCCAAACCCCCCCCCCCCCCCCCCCCCCCCAAATATTTATACATTACGGTATCATTTTTCTGGACTGCCTTTAATTTATTGATTTAAAATTGTTGGCATTAAATCCAGGTGGATTATGGTAATTAGAATTATTTTTGTAATGAAAACAAGTCACAAAAAAAAAAAAAAAAAAAAAAAAGATATATATATATATATATATATATATATATATATATATATATATATATATATATATGTATATGTGTGTGTGTGTGTGTGTGTGTGTGTGTGTGACACTTTACAATAAGGTTTCATGACTTAACATTAGTGAACTAAGAATGAACAATAATTTACAACATTTATTAATCTTAGGTATTGTTAATTAATGTTAAATTCAACATTTACTAAAACATTATTAAAATCAAATGCACTGTGAACTTACATGAACAAACAATGAACAGCTGGATTTTTATTAACTAACATTAACAAAGATTATAAAGTACTGTAACAAATGTATTGCTCATTGTTAGTTCATGTTAGTTAATATATTAACTAATGTTCACAAATGAGACCTTATTGTCAAGTGTTACCTATACATACATACACACACACACACACACACACACACGCGTGTGTGTATATGTATCAAACATGTATAGGTATCACATAACTATTTATTGCATACGGTAATGAGAATCAAGTGGAAATGTGCTTAATATGCAAAAAGTCTTAATTTGCCAAAAAAGAGGTCTCGTTTTATTTATGCAAATGTATATTCTCGTGATATTCACTTATACATATATTCTTGCACAATATCAGACTAACCATACATATACCTCAAACCTTACAATGTCAGAGTCATCCAACCTGCTTTATTCCACACCCTCAAACTGACAGAATACACTCAGTACAAGACAAGTATGCCTTGTTTAACACCCATTAGTAAACTTCCACCATCAAAAGTCTCCCGAAGCCACTGCAAAGACCCCAGGGGCTGGGAGAGGTGAATGGATTAAGGAAGGACCTGACAAGGTCGGAGATCAGGTGTACCATTATTAGTTTCTATGACATGATCAATGCACAGAAGAAAACGATCCCGTGTACATGTGAAAATGATCCTCTGGAGTATTTTGGGCAGGAGCCTAATAACAGCCTTGTCTACAGTGTGTTGATGAAGCAAGCACCAGGATGTTCAGCATCCGTTACGACAACAGCGTCTATTTATAATGAGTCTTACATGCTGGGAATGTGTCTCAGTGTGATTTACAAGTGGCTGAAATGCCAACTCGAGGGAAAATGTGAAAGGATTATTATTAAACGCAAACAAACATCATCAGAAACACTTTTAATGTCAGAGCTGTGGCACAGCTGCTAGCTGATCTCATTCTCCTCCTTTCTGGCTATCTATGGAAATTCAGGCTTTAGTGATTCAGTTTTTCCGTTAAAATGTCATACCTTTTGTCAGTCCAATCAACTGATTTTAAAATGAGTAGACCATCTCATTCATACTGTTTTTGTGACATTTTCAGACTTTTTGCTTTCATGCAAATTAAGCGCATTTCTGACTTGATATTCATTACCGTATTGCAAAAATAGTACTGAAATGCAAATAAGATATTTGGAGTTTTTATACATTTAAAATAAAATTATTCTGTTTTGTTGAAATGCTTTACCTTTTGCCCGTGCAATTAAATTAATCAAAAAGGATTTTACTTCTAGCTTATTGTTCTACACTACAAATGGAGGGTCAGTCTCAGCAAGCTGCATTGTGGTAGACAATATTCCATGCAATGTGCTTTTTTTTTTTTTAATTGTTGAATTCTATTTATTTAAAAAAAGAAACGCATCTCACTGTTTTCATTCTCTCATTCTGTGTCCCCTGTCCTGTCTGTGTAGCTGAGTGCAAGACGAAGGGACGCCCGCCGAAGCCAACCTTGCGACGCACATTGTCTCTGGACACTTTGGTGGGACCGTACCTGCAGGGCAGTTGGCCTAGGGAACCAGAGTGTCTGCCCGTTACCTGTGTCAATGACAAGGCCACGCAGGTGAGAACCTCTGGTTTGGGAGGACTATTCCTTTAACCCAGTCAGTGATATTAATAGCAAACAAAGGAGGTCCTGTCTGACCATGTGCAGTGAAGTCTTTACTACTCAGTGGGGAGTAAAACAAACCTTGGTTGGTTAGATCTGCGCTATGTGATAAAACAACTACATAATTCTGTATGTGTAACACTTTTATTGTTTGCAAATTATATTTCTTAAATGGCCGTGGCATGGCGTGTTTGTATAAGAAAGTTGAAGTCACGCGGTTGCTAGTGAAAGATCTTGGCTATGGGGAGAAAGAGTTTGGCTGGTAATGGAAGGAGTTTAGGAAAACCCAACTGGGAACGGCAGCCATATTGTTTTTTTCCAAATGGTTTCCATATGGGTTCCTGGAGCACTGCTCCAACATGCCTGCTGGGGTCGGCCATATTCAGTCACACACAAAAGCTGAAAGTTTCTCTGCTGGGGCTGTTCATTTTGATTTTATTTGGTTATGGTTTGATTCTAATTTGATTCAATTTCAGTTGTTTAGATTTTGATTCATATGGACATACTCTAATGATCAAAAGTTTGGGGTCAGTAACATTTTTAAAAAGAAATGAATACCTTTATTCAGCACTGACATCAAAAGTGACAGTAACAACTTTTATTATGTTACTTTAAGAGCTGTTTATTTTAACTTCCTATTCATCATTGAATCTTGAAAGCAGCACAACTAAATAAAAAATGTTTCTTGAGCATCAAATCAGGATATTAGAAGGATTTCTGAAGGATTGTGTGACAGTAATGATGCTGAAATTCCATCACAGGAATAGATTACATTTTAAAATATATTCATATAGAAAACAGTTATTTTAAATTGAAATAATATTTCACAATATTACTGTTTTTACAGGTTACTGTTTTTGTTCAAATAAATGCAGCCTTGGTGAGCATATGAGACCTCTTTTAATGTTAGTGTATTTTAGTTATAATATCCATTTTGCTTGCATATGAAAGAAATTATATATTTGTAAATTCTGCAAATTATACAGTGAAATAGGGCTGCATGATAATGGTTAAACTGATCATACGGATTATTTTTCTCAGTTTATATGCATGATTGTTATTTGTTTTTACATTTCATCAGAATTATTGCTCTTTCATGTAAGCACAAATCAAGAGATTCATATGCATGGTTTATTTGACCTCTTCTAATTTCCTGATTTATTATATTTAGTCAAATTATATAAATCATATAAATTCACACAATCTCTACATTATAAAAACTTGTAAAACAAGAAGCTTCTAAAAAAAAAAGTATATTACTTCCAATACAGTTCCTCGCTGAGAATGTTTGATCGCAGATTTAGTCGCAGCAAACAGCACAAGCGTCCTTGTGAACAAACACAAACTGGCTGTTTGACACTTTCGTTTGAGCAGAATATTGCAACAGAGATCAAACACCAACATACAGTATATGTTTGGTGGTGTTTTCAGATCATCAGCGCGTTTTCTCAATGGAGAGAGAGCACGTACACACGGTTGCCAGTTTGGGAAGATTAAGTAAAACACTGGGCAGAAAATTAATCTATTTAAGAGAAAAGCTCAGATTGGGTTATTTAAACTCTTGACACCTGGCAACCCGAAGCATGAAAGCTTGTGGAGGCAATGCAAGATAAAAACACTATCAGGATGAACAACCAGTGTGCAAATATCTTGACGATTATGATTAATTGATCGTGAGAAGCATTATTCGCGATCAAAATACGATTTATCAAGCAGCCCTACAGTGAAGACTCATTAGGACTGATAACTCAATTTTTTGGACTATTTAAAATAAAAAACTGTCTCATAGGAGTCATTTGTTTTTTAAACTGCATAGCAACACCCTGGCAACCATCCTACAAATTTAGAAATGTACTTGTTTTTCTAAGACTAGACATATTTCTAAACAGTGTCTGTTTGGATGGTCGTTGCTTCCTTTATAGATGCTGCATCCAGTCTGGCTGTCTCTCTCAGCAGGTGATCTGCTATGCTTGCTCTGATAACCGGTCACCCAAAAAAAGGTTTTGTTTAACATGACCTTCATAGTGACCGTCCCCCTCAACCCCTGCCACACACAAACACACAATGCACAAGCAGATGCACACCCCATGCACACCCTACTTTTATATATTCACTTTATGTTTCATTGACGAACAAATGCAGCTCACTTTTTAGTGGACTTGCAACAGTTAACAATTGTACAGTCTTCAGACACTCAACTCTGCCCAACCCCCGATCCGAACGCCCACTTGAGTGCAGACGGGGACTTCTGAAACTTTAGCCAGCATCTAGCGTGCTGTGCATACAGACCCTTGAACTTAATGTCCGTTTATAGGCGTAATCCCACGGCAGCTTGGTGTGGGCGGGCAGACAAGCGGGTGTCCAGGCAGAAAGGAATCAGGGCTGAATTTAAATTTAAATCGACTCGTATCCCTGCCCCCGCTCAGCCATGTGAAACCTCCAGCCACTGAGCGGACGTGCTTAGTTCTGATCTTGGACCCTGGGGGCTGGAGGTGATGACATGTTTTAATATGTATGGGTTACTCCAACTGCGTGTTGTTACATTCGCATCCCAACCGCACAATATATTCGTGACCTCTAACAGACACAGGAAGAGAGGGACCTGACATAGGAGAAGGACACTTTTTTGGGTTACGTTAGGCTCTGAGATGGAGCTAAGCGATTGGGTCACTTGGAGAAAAATCGTTCAGTGTTCGGCGATATAGTGTGCTAGTGTGCACTAGGTGGGCTCTTACTTCAGCAGGATATCATGACGGTATGCACGTGTCTGTCTGTATGAGTGCACTTGAGTACAAACACGTTTGTTTTTTTCTTCCACATCTATGAAATGTGGTGCAGCAGAGTCAGTGGTTTCTATCATGCACGTCTCCGCACAGCTGTGTGTTGGGCGTATGTGTGTGTTCCAGGTGTGTCACACATTCTGTCCCGTATTCAAATACACTTAGTGAGGCGTGGAAGCAGCTTTCAGTTCCATTTGTGACAAACAGAAAAACATGTCAACACTTGGCGAATGGTGCGCACCACTCTCAGGAACGGATGCTTTCGCTCGAACTGGTGCATGAAAGAACAGAATCGCTTTGCATTGTGTTTGTCTCTGTTAAAAAAGGATGTGTTATAAGCTGTCTTGTGTTCAGTGGAAAGGTCTGGAATACTTTATGCAAAGTCTCAGGGTGTTTAGGATAGTGGGTATTCAGTGAAGGGAGGTTCAGTTTTGGTTATCCTGAATGAGCTGAAGCTTTTTTTGATGTCTCGCTGAGAAACCATTGTGGGCGTGATTATTTGAAAATCAGTAACTTTAAAATGAAAACACTTTGAAAGTCAAATGAGCGCTTGCTTTCTCTCTTTTCTTAGACTCCCAGTTCCTGGATAGAGGAGACACGGGGGCGGAGAGGGGGCGGTGGTCACAAGCGCTCGGCATCATGGGGCAGCGCTGAACACCTTCGAGAGGTAAGTACTTGATGATGGGTGGAAAATGTTGTTTGGTATTTGAGACAAAAAGAAAGAAGAACTGTCCATTGGCCTGCATTCAAATTTCATTGTTTTATTTTTTTTCTTATTGGAGCCAGTATAATTGTTGAAATCCATTAATTCCAAGGATTGTTAGCTGGGATATACTGTTAAATTTGCCCTTCCAGTCTCTATAAAATTATTTGAATAAATCCTTATACAGTAAAAAAAATGTAAATAACAGGAAAATAATTAAAATAGATGAAGTACCATGTATCCAAATATTGTCATGACATGATTAAATAATATACAAACAGTTTAAAATGAACTAGTGAAAAAGTGAAATGCACACTTGGTAAGTAAGATTTTTGTAATATGTTTTTGAAAGAAGTCTCTTATGCTCACCAAGGCTGCATTTATTTATTTTTAGCAGTAGTCATAGCAGTTAGCTTTCACCTCTCTTCTGCACGTTATACGTTTACATCTGATTCATCATGTTTCTCTCCTCTCAGGTTGCTAAACTTCGACAGTCCTTACAAAAACGCTCCAGACATGCACCTCCTGCCATGGACTGTGACCACACTCACCAACACATACACAACAGCCAAACACACACACCTGGAAGTACACAGGTAAACATGAATGTACACACAAACCTGAACAATTTCAGAATGTATCTAGTACAGCTCGTTCACAGTAGTGACATCAATGGAAGAGTTAAGGGCATTTATAAAGGTTGTTTATGAGCTGTGATTATGAGCTAAGCCTCTCAAATGGGCCCACATCTCACTAGCAACAGAGATTTAAAAACAGAGCAGCTTTACTTAGATGGTGTCAGTGAGCTACAGCCATTGATATGGCGAAAACACACACACAGCTGATTATGTTATGTAGCAGTGGCTCTCTTTGTACAGTAGAATGTTTAAATAGAGGTGAGAATATGCACGAATCTGTTTGCATTACATGTACATGCAGGTTAATCTCATGTGTTCAGGTTACGCTTAACCACAAAACCAAAAGAGATTAAAAAAAAAAAAATGAACAAATGAATCGCACAATTAATTTTGGGTTGAAATAAGACCAGACATGTTTCTTTCACATCAGAACCCCAACACATATTCAAATTTGTAGAGTTTCTGTAAACTTTGTCACTTGTAGACATTTTGGTTTATAGGTCTCTCTGATTGTCGTGTGTGCGTGTGTGCAGACAATGCCTCTCATTCCACTGAGCCGATTGGCCCCCAGACTGAGACGCAGTGTGGAAGGACTGAACCTGGAGCTGGAGGGAGTCTTTGTGTCTGAAACAGCAAAGGAACAGCACAAAGTCAGTGTGTGTTTGTATGTACTTGTATTTCTGACCTACAATTTAAGCTCAAAATCATCTGTTACCACTGTGTGTTTTTAGATCCTCGACGTACCAGATGGTCACAGAGCCCCCGTCCCAGCTCAGAGGTACAGCAGCGCTTCACAGAGTGACCCTTCTCCTGCCCAGCTGTCCCCATCACACTCTCCCTGCACCATCACAGATGCGGGTCAGTCACTCTTAATGGCTGATTCAACAAGTGACGTGTCCAGTAGTAATATAGTAAATGTTATATCCAATATAAATAGGTCTATATTTGCCATTTTAATGTTCCATTTGAACTTGAAAAGACGGCAAGGATGTATGCGTTCATTGACTAACAATAAAAAAATAGCACAAACTAAACTTGCTCTTAGTGATGCCATTCATATTTTATCAACACGTGACAGGAAGTCTGTGTAAAATTGTTAATTGTGTAATATGTGTTTGGCTGATGATTCTGTTTCTCTGTCTGTGTGTGTTGTATTTAGATATGGTTGTGTGCGGGCCGCTCTGTCCGCCTTCCTCTCCTCCATGCATGTCTGAGCCGCCATCCTCATCTCCTCGTCCCAACAAGACGTACGTGTTCCAGAGAGAACCTCCAGAGGGCTGCGAGAGAGTACGTGTGTCTGAAGAGGCCATGTAAGTTCAGCACAAACACAAACTACTGTATGTGTTCAAAAACATGAACTAGGCATGTCAACTGAACACATTAATATAGTGTTATTAATAGGGTTGGTGATAATCAATATTCCTGTCTGCCACAATAATTGAAATGACATTATCTTGATTTAGCAAAAGTGTATAATCTGGGTTAGGGGTTGTACGACTTCAGATTTTTTTTTAAGTCAACATTTATGTGATGAAAGTTGAGTCGACGTCGACTAGTTGGTGATGACGTCATTGATGAACAAATAAACCTGAACCACGAGCTGAGACTCGAACGCGGGTTGCCTTGTGCACAGCTATGGCATATGACACAGCGCTCCTACATAACAGCTTATCTTTGGGTCATTATATTTCTCCCAGATTTCTACTCATTCTAAATCAGGTATAGATAAAGTAGCACAGTAACATTACATTTATTAAATGCATTAGTCAGTCCCTCCAGTTTTTCGCGATTCCGCGATCGCTGAATACAACGCAAAATCAACAAATTGTCGCATTTTTTTGCGATCCTGCATAATTCCTAATTTAACCGCAAAATAATCACAAAAATGAAAAATACCTCACAAAACATTAAATTATAATCACCCAATTGAAATATCTCTAGTTTAATTAAAGTTTCAATGCATTTTTACGTGGATACAGATGTTGCGGGGAAAGCGGAAACTCCTTTTCCTCGATTTACTGAAGCCTGTAATGTAAAACGCATTTAAACCACAATCGCCGTCCCCGTGCAACAGGGCCACACCGGGCGGCACGTCACCATGGTTACAGATGGCAAAGAGATGCATTTTTCCTTCCTTTCCAAGTACAGGGATGCAAACAGCGCGCTTTTCGGCGCCTCCCGCTTTTTTTTTTTGGGTGACAAATTCATCTGAAGCCTATTTCATAGCTTAATGTGAGGGACAGAAGTCTATTTACATCATTAAAGTTTACGAAAACTCGTTTTCCCTCCTTTGCGGCTGTCAAACATTCTCCATTCAGTATTCAAACAGCGCGCGCGCCTCGTCCGGTTACAGCAGCATACATGCACGGTAAAACTCTCTCCAATATGATATTCACATTATAATGCTTGATCTGTAGAGAAAAGGCTGTGTATTTGCATAAAATGACTTTATTTTGTTGGAGTTTGTTGCTGTTTTTAAACGACTCGCGCTACCGTGTGCCTGTTAGATCACACACATCACAAGGACAAGGTATCACACGCACAATAACTGGAATTTAAAACTGTGAAGAAACAAATTATCAATAAACTGTTGGACAGATAGACACTAGGATTTGTGCGCTCGACATTTCTTCGCTTTGTGCCGTGAACTTATAAATGCGCACTTGTGCAGCGCTGCACACTGTGACTCCATGTTGCTTTGAGCACATCATTCTGCACCCGCGATGCGCATACGCGCTTTGTGCGCTCTGTTTTGAAGCGTTTAATATTTTCATGGTTTTGCGCACTGAAAGATTATTAAAAGCCTATATTTTTGTATACCTAGTCTGCACAATACATTTAAAATAAGCATAATTTAATTGTATGTTATTTCTGTGTAGTGTAGTGTAGGCTATATAAATATACACACTTCTGAATTCTTGACATTCATATATAAATATAAAATTGTGAAATGTATGATTGCCTGATTGAATTTCAGTATATTTTCCTGCTTTTTTGTCCTTCGCCAATCACATGCCTGATTACTACACCTGCTGTTAATATTTACATAGGTCAGGTAAAAAAAATTGCCCATAGGTTGTTTCAAAAGTTTTTCATTTGATGAGAATTTGATTAGACCAAAATAAACAAGTTTTATGCATTTTGTTTGTGATTTGTGTCATGTATGACTATTGTGCATCTGACATAATACTATTATTGTAAATGTGATGTCCTAATTATAAAATATAAAAATCGCAAATTTTTTCGCAAATTTCTGGAAATTACCACCACAAAATCAGTCATTTTGATCGCAAAAATCACACAAAAAAATCGCGAAATCCTGGAGGGACTGATTAGTGTGAGAGGGAGCGACTGCGTGTGTATTGCACCTGGCAGCATCTCTCTACTAATAGTGAAGCTGTGGGTTTCAGTTACTAAGAAATATATGCTAGAACTTTTCAGTTTCACAGAACAGAGTTTACAATACACTGCACCACTGAATGATTCCGTGTGCGTGCGATCTTCACGTGATATGCGCGCTACTGACTGTGTGTGTGCATAATAGGGCAGTTTAGAACAGCGATTAATAATAATCAATTAATAATATACAATAAGCTGTGTAAAACGTGCATTCACGTGATCAATTTTGAGCATCCAGATGGTATAATCAAACATATCTTGTGGAGGGCTTTTAGCTGAAACGGAGCGTAAAAGTGGACTTTAAAGATTTCGTATCCTATGGGCGCCCTCTATAGGCCATGAATGATCAGCGACTACTCGACTGGTCTGTTCAACCCCTAATCTGGGTAGAATATTAAATTAACATTTATTTAATCAGGGTCCTCGCAGGTGCTTAAAGTCTTAAATTCAGTTGTATCAAATTTAATGCCATAAGAAGTCATAAATACCTTAAACCGTAAAAGAAAAGTAATAATTTACTTTTAAGGTCTTAAATTTGGTGACAGAAAACATGAATCGCGATATGGCTTAATGTGTTAATCTTTTAAAATGCGGCACTGTCGCGCGTTCTACTGGCTTGTGCTTTCAATAAAGCGATTGCTTATTGATCTACTTTTGATGAATTAACATAGTTTACCTTCTGGTTTTATATCATACCTGCAAATTTGTCACATTTATGAAGCAGCTGCATATACAGGAGTTACCGCTATATTTCTGCTGTACCATAAGCTCCACTTAGTGTCAGAGAGTGAAATTACAATGTCATTCAGCCTGTGGATCGAAAAGAAGCTAATGTGCTGATTCCAAAACTCAAAACAATTACGATAAGAGTTATATTTTAATAATTTAAAATATAATGATTTATAATTTGACTTATAATTTATAAAAAAAATAGTTTAAAGGCTGAAATGTGAGGTCTATCATTTTATAAAACTTTTTTGTTTTTATCAAAACCTGTATTATCACCTGTAACTGTAGTTGTTTAAATCATGTTGTTACTATAGATCTAGCTCTACCCAGTTCATACGGTATTAAGTTTATTTGTGCATAGTTTAAAAAAAAGGTCTTAAAAAGCCTTAAATTGGATTTTAAAAACCCTGAAGATACACTGTTAATCAATCTGCATATCATGCAGTTAATTTCATTAAACCAATCACTTGATCAATCGATCCTAATGTTAACCATTTTCAAAACGTCAATTCTTTTCAGCCTTGCCTGTCATGGAAATGCCCCTCTTCAGCCTTCCTGCCCTGACCCCAACAAGGTGAATTTCACGCCTCACGGTGGCTCCGCCTTCTGCCCTGTCAGTCTCCTCAAGCCCCTCCTCCCTTCAATGGACCTGTTATTCCGTGGCCTGTCTGTTTCACCCGTCACTGGCTGTTCGGCTCAAAGTGCTGCCCCCTGCCAGACCCCGGGACATGGTGTGGGTGGTTATTTGAGCGGCGCCCTCCCAGACCCTACCGCCACCTCTCTGTGAATGGGGGACATACACGGCAAAAACATGTCTTGGACATTAAAGCGTCTCAGAGAGAAGTAGCTTTTCTAGAAACAGCTCATGCCATCCACCCGGTAAATGATTTGTTTTGATCGGCACAGAGATTAAAAAAATCATGATGGAAGAATGAAATGGACAACTTTTTGTCCACTATAGTGGACTCTCTCCAATGTGATTTGCCGGCGACCTTTTGACCTGAGGACACTCCACTTGGCACTTGTGATCATTTTGTTTCACGTTATAGCAATTACCTATTGGTATGTTTCCTCTAATTTCTATAAAACTATATTGATGACTATTCATCATATGTATAAGAATATATTTTCGGCTCTGTCAGAACAGAAAATGGTCATTTTGAACATTCATTATAATATTTTGTCTATCGGACAGACTATCAAACATATGTGTTTCAAGCCTGACCCACTCCATGATGATTTTACAGAGCTGTGGATGAGTTTCTTAATTCAGCATTTACAGACAACACGAAAGAGACACTAAGAGAGTCTCTCATCAGCTAGTGGCATTTTATCTTGACAACTGATGTTTCAGGTGTTTTTGAAGGCTGGGTTTGTTTTAAATATGCTTTAGCATGTCTATTTAGTAGTTAAGAATGTATGCATTTAGACATCATTAAGATGAGCTCTGAACTGTAGGCGTTCAATGAATGTCAACAAATGTTCAGAGAGAGTAAAAGGGTGAATCTTACAAAGCTTCTCAAGAAAATGTCCCAGTCATATGTTACTACCTCCAATCAAAAGAAATTATTTGTATTCATTTTTTGTTGTTGCATTGTCATATTTTTTTTAAGGAAAATTTAATTTTTGTTACTGTATTAAAGTAAAAAATAAAATAAAAAATACACACATATATATATACATATAAAATAGGTCCTAAAATATATACTTAATTATTTTTCTATTTTGTTTGGATTGAAATATGATGGGGATATTCTCTTTATGGATTCTTTGAGATTCACAGAAGCTGTGTAACTGTGTTTACAGTTGTAATTTAATAAGGGAAAGAAGGCAGTGGCCATTATTCTGTTGTTTATTCAGAGGTCTTCATGAATAGTGGGCCGTTCACACTTAAATTCAGACAAGAATACCGACAGGACCCAATTAAGGGTTTATTTTGCTACACACTTGATTAGTGTGCTGTATGTTTTACTGAATTTCTCTTCAGACTTGACTACTATTCTTACCACAGTGGTCACATTGTTCAGTTCATTGAGCACCAAGCTGGTTATTCAAACACTTTACACAGGACACAAGCAAATTTGCCGCATTCAGGTTCAATATGTGATTGTGCACATCATAAGGAATGAAACTTCCAGCAAAATATTGTTTGCTGACACTGCACTGTTATTATCCCAATTTTTTTTTTTTTTTTTTTTTTACATGGATTGTGTCTCAGTCTTGGCTTCATCCATTCAGTTTTCTAAGTTCTCGCTCGTTACCTTGTTCTTTAAGGGTGCTGTTTTAATAATATTGTTCTCAGATTGTTACTGTTATTGTTATTTTGTTGAGTACAGTACAACAAATCTTTTTGTTGCATATATTGTACATTTATGTTACTCAGTTTTGGCTGCCATAAATGAGAAACAAACTCAAAGAAATAAGTGTGTTTACTGCTTTGTATAAAACACTTTATGCATTCTTGAGCATAATTTTTTACAACTATTACATTTTAATATACATTTATATGTTTGCGTTAAAAATGTAATACCAGTTGAACCTAGAATAAAAATTGTAGTTAAAAATATAATATTTGCATGAATGAGACGTACACGAAATGCTTGTAGACTATCTCTATGCCCCGCCCTCTTAAAGATTCCAGCACTGTGATTCGCTGCATGTCGTCAGCTTTTGCTTATTTGGACCAATTGAAGTAATACACATACCACTACGTAAAATCCTAACTGCTTATTTTCAAGAAAGGCCCCACAGATTTTTTTTATAGGGAGTTGTGTATAATGCCTAAATTAAAGTAGCGGGCAACTTTTTGTACAATCATGAACAAAAACAGAGATTGAGCGGAAAGCCCCATGATGGGAGGGAAGTCACCGCGGTTGAGCAAATAACGACATGCACTTGACTTAAAACGTTATTTTAATTATTTGTAATTACAGGCATATCAGCAGATTCCACGAATTTCCTCGGGTCCTTCTCCTGCAGAGTCATTTGACGCGTCAAATGAAAACATTTATTAGAGACTGCCCCAGCAATAATTATCACTTCTTGTCAAAAACAGACCATTAACTCAACACTTCGAGTACAACATTAGTTCAGCTGTTGGGGCAATATCTAGAAACAAAAGCCGCATTTTTAACCGCATTCACTCACTCGGTCATTTTCAGGATGCGGTTGTTTGGACACAACTAGCGCGCGACAGTTACATTACTGATCTGTAAATAAACTGAAACCTAAATAAACTGAGCAACACGACTGGTAGTGTAATATCGTTGTTATTGTAAGAGGCTTTAAGACTGTAACGTTAGATGTAATATCAGAGGAAGGAGAGCCTCATCATCAGTACAGAGAAGAGAAGAGAAGAGGGGGGTCTAGAGACGGGCTACCGATCGCCGGTAGAGTGGATCGGGACGCAGGAGCACGGGGTACGGGGAGCGGAGCGGTGTCCGTGTCCATACCGAGACTGCTGGACGATAGCATGGCCGCCGGGAAGGCGTCGAGCAAACCGTCTCTCTGGCAGAACGAACGGCTCCGGTTCATCGTCTGCTTCTGCGGGGTCTTCGTGTGCTACTTTTACTATGGAATACTGCAGGAGACAATGTGAGTATGAAACAGCATTGCATTTGAAGAGCCTACTATCACATAGGATATAACACCGTTTAATCATCAGTTGCTATTATTGCACTGCACTGTCCATGTGGTTGCAAGAGCAAGCAAGTTAGAGAGTGGGAAAGCAGGGAAATGACCCTTTAGCTATTTCACCTTGCTTGTTGACACTCTCTGCATTCTTACAGTATATGACTGAATAGTATACTATGGTAAAGCCTCATGACAGCTCTCTTGTCAGCCTCTTTCAGAGAAAGAGCTCTGATTTATCGCAGACAGTTGTTTTACTGTTCTCGATGGCAAGCTCTTTTAACTTTGGCTGACTCTCAACCTTTTTGACTACAAAGCTCACCTTTGTCCAAGACAATTTTTGAAGGCTCTTCTAATCTAAGCTGATGTGCATCTAATAAAAGCATATAAACTCAAAAGTATGATATCAGTTTAATGTTGTACATCTTTTTAGCATTTTAATTTACAAGTAACGTTAATTAATTTACTTTCAGGGCTTATTTTGTCCCCCCTGGGAGTTTGCTGAGGCCCCAGAGTTGGCCTCAGCTTGAGAACCGCTGCTGTATACTCACTAGTATCTAGGCCTGTTAGTATAATATAGTATTAGTGTAGTTACTAGTATGTAATCTAAGACACTGGTTGAATTCTATCAGGAACTTTTGACTAGTGTTTTTCCTGTTGTTGCTAGTAATTATTCATTAGCTGTTAGTGCTTATTCATACTCATATTAATTCCAGTTTAAGTACTAATATAGTTACACTCACTAGGCAAATCAGTACCACTTACATAATTATGTTACATATGTACTTATATAGTAATAACAGTGCACATCATTGGTGCACGGGTAAACTATAAATTGACCATCTTAAGATGTCAAACTGCGAGATATAGATCATTTAAGATCTAATATATATAACAAAACTAAAAATTCTAAAGTCCTCTTTCATTTAAGAGTCTAATGATATGTGATTTGAGAAATTAGATCTTAGTTTAGTCAATTGTACATTTTTAATAGTGGTTTATTTCAAATTCTTTGTCTATTTATTATTGATGTTCCATTGTCAGCAAAATAACTGAGTGTTTCTAATGACAATTGTATTGGTAGAGAAACCAAAAGAATATAAATCATATTAGTTGGCTTAATTTGTTCATCAAATGTATATTTCCTTCAGTTATTTTCATGCTTAATTAAGCCTGCTAAAATGCATTGCTTGAGCTTCTGTTACTTTCACTGTTCATTCTATTGCTCAATCATATTTTATCTTTCATTTAACAGTACAGCACATATTTAGACTAGAGCAGCTCCAGCAGGGCTCAGTGCCGAGGATCGGGTCAGAGGTACAAATGTTTAGACACCAGTGAAATACCAATTATTGAATCCAATTTTGATAGGAATATATAGCCTAATAACATAGATATATTATATTTATTTATCTACGTACTACAACAATAACTACCAGCCTAATGAATGTGAATTTAAAACATTATTAAAGACAAGCAAGCAGTCAGTAACAAAATAGGAACAAATCATGGAATTACAAATAGCATAAATAAATACAACAGGACAAAGAAAGGCTACAAATGAAATAAACAGTGTTTTTAGAGTTTTAGAGTACAGAAATTTGAATAAAGTAATCAAATGTGAAAAAAACACTGCATATTCATTACTGTATAAATTAAATATAAAGTTGAAAAGGGTAGCCTATTTAGTCAAAGAGCAGTGAGTAATTTATTTGTCCTTTGTTTGATTAAAATTAAAACACAGCAGCAGGTTTATAAAAACTGACCTGCGAGGGAAGGATTTGTTACTTTTTTAAAATTTCAACCACATTTTTTTTTTTTAATTTCCTCGAATCCATTCAATTATTTTTTTTTGTGTAATCGTGGTTCAAGTGCGACAAAAGTCCTAGTGTCTTGGACCCCTCTGATCAACACTAATTTTTTACATTTTTAAAAGAAATGAGTTTCAGGTCAAAATGACCCAAGGGAAGGATGAGGCAAGTAGTTTTTATAAACATACCTTAGAAATAAAAACATTACTGTTGTGAATCTTGAGACACAGCAATGACACTGACATATTAAGATCTGTCAGTGCAAGATACTTTCAGTTAAAACATCTCAAACATGCATTTTAGTCTGGGACTAGACTTAAACCTTGTCTGTGAAACCGGGGGTAAGAACTTTTTTTTTTATCAAGCGCTAAAATTAGTCGCATGCGGTAAACAACAGTTTCTTCCCCAGCCACTGTTGGTTATTTTTACCGCCAGTGATCATTAAGTATCCTTGTTCCAAACAGCTGTTCCCTTCAGTCCCACAATACCTCTGTCTTTTTTTTCATCCAGCACGCGAGGGGACTACACTCACGCGGGGAAGAAGGAGAAGTTTCGATACGCCACCACCCTAGTCTTCATCCAGTGCATCATCAACTCTGCTTTCGCCAGATTCTGTGAGTCAAACCCTTGCATGTTCTGATAGTGTTTTGGAGATCATGTGTGACAGTGCTTGTATGTGTTGCTGCATGTGTTTGAATTCCACTTGCAAGTAATTCTGCATTCTCTCTATGTTATGGTTGTAGTAATTCAGGTTTTTGAGGGCTCAAAGCAGGACCACACGAGAAGCTGGCTCTATGGCGTGTGTTCTCTGTCTTACCTGAGCGCTATGGTGTCCAGTAACTCTGCCCTGCAGTATGTCAACTACCCCACACAGGTCAGCAGCTCTTTACTCTCGTATCGCTCTCTCTCTCCCTCACAACATCATGCTCATGAGTCTTTCTTCCTTCTAGGTGTTGGGAAAATCCTGTAAACCAATTCCAGGTAAGAGACTTCAGTGTCCAAATACTTTTTGGGCTAAGGTAGCTGTCATTTTCATCTCATCTGGATGTATTTTTGTTTAGAGTGCACAATTTATGCTTGCCTCACATGTTCAAAGAAAGCGTATATTCCCATATGGCCATATTTTTTTGGCTTATGTTTGTTGGCCATATGGCAAATAATTTTCTTTGTTTCATGCACATTTTTCTTAGCCACACAATAGAAACCTCTGCAGATTGATTGCATTGGTCACGTCTACTCATTGTGCTTGTGTCCCTCTGGTTCCACAGTGATGATTCTGGGTGTCACAATCCTGAGGAAGAAATATCCCATGGCGAAGTATCTGTGTGTGTTTCTAATCGTCGCCGGGGTCGCCCTCTTCCTCTACAAACCCAACAAAGGCTCCAGCGCATCAGATGATCACACATTTGGCTTTGGAGAGATGCTGCTGGTTGGGCTCTGTTTTAATCTGTTCTGTATAGCATTTCTAGTGCTCTGTGTGAAGATGATCTGATGCGTGTTTCTTTGGTCGTAGCTGCTCTCTCTGACTCTGGATGGGCTGACAGGTGTATCTCAGGACCACATGAGGGCGCGCTTCCAGACGGGAGCCAATCACATGATGCTGAATGTTAACATGTGGTCCACACTGGTCCTGGGAGTAGGTGAGTTGTTAAAAAGAGGGTCCTGATAAATTATAGGAACATCGGTACTTTGTTAGTGAAGGTACTACTTATTAAAGACAAAAGACAATAGAATAAATATTTGTCACTTGGATTTATAGGAACATGTTAATAATACTGACCCCCCTCGGTCTGGGAGATATATTTGAATGTTCACAATATATTGTGATTGTTTTGCTGGCAATAAAATACGAATATTACGCTGATTTTAATGCACGTCATTTTTGGCCATTAGGTTTACTGTGTCAGATGAATATATCCTTGTCCCATAATTTGTTTGTATCAGATTAAGATATAATCCATTTTTGCTAATGAGGTTTAAACATCTAAATTTGATTCATGATTCAGTGAATCAATTAAAAAAATGGCTTTATCTATTAATTTGTGTCATCACTCAAAATTGTTTATGGAAGTTTGGGGTCAGTAAGAATTTCTTATGAAACTAATATTTGTATTAATTGCATTCAATTGATCAAAATGACAGTAAAGGCATTTGTAATGTTGCAAAAGTAAAATAAATTATGTTCTTTTGAACTGTTTGTTATCAAATAATCTTGGGAAAAATATTAAGCATGGTAATGATTCTGGAGGATCATGTGACACTGAAGACTGGAGTAATGATTTGACATCACAGGAATAAATTATATTTTAAAATATATGAATTGAAAATATTTACCTTAAATTGTAATAACAATATTACTCTTTTACTGCATTTCTGATCAAATAAATGCAGCTTTGGTGAGCATAAGAGATTAAAAAACTAACTGACCCCCCCCCCCCCCCCCCCCCCCCCCAGTTTTGAATGATTGTGTAAGTAAATATTGCTGTTTATTACCATTTTGTCATGTTGGTTCTTATAAATGAGAGATTAAATACCATTATGGTATTTGGTATGTTTTTTGGACTGTATTTTACGTCTTGGCTTAAACATTTAGAATCGACTAAGTTGGCCACAATGATTGTTTGGTTGCAATTTTTTTGCCTCAATCACCCTTTCAGAGCAAATGATTTTAGTATCCTTCCTTTTTTCCCTCCTAGTTTTTTGTACTAAGTCAATGTCTTCATGGTTTCTAAATCATATACTACTTTTTCCATCATCTGCTCAGATTCTGAGCTCATTGTCAGTACATCTTCCTCCAGCAGGGGGAGCTCTGGCTCTATTAGTCTTGGTGGTGTTATTATTTCAGGGTTGACAGAAGCAACCCTGCTGATCTCCAGCAGCTGTTCAGTTGGTCTGCCTCAGCTCTGAAAGGCATCTGTTCCTCACTTTTAATCTTTAATCTCATCACACATGCAGCAAACTTCCTTCCTTCCAAACCACTCATTATGAATCCAGAGCTGTCCTGTGGTGCTCTCTGAAGTTATTGTCAAGTTTCTCTTTTAACTAGGCAAATGCAAAATGATACAGAGTCCAGAATTAACACTCATCAAGCCCAAATGCAAGTAAAAATGGGCTTTTGGAGAGTAAAGTTATTTGCCAACCTCATTATGGCTATGTTTTATTTACAGTGATGAAAATAAGTATTTGAACACCCTGCTATTTTGCAAGTTCTCCCACTTAGAAATCATGGAGGGGTCTGAAATTGTCATCGTAGGTGCATGTCCACTGTGAGAGACATAATCTAAAAAAAAAAATCCAGAAATCACAATGTATGATTTTTTTAACTATTTATTTGTATGATACAGCTGCAAATAAGTATTTGAACACCTGGGAAAATCAATGTTAATATTTGGTACAGTAGCCTTTGTTTGCAATTACAGAGGTCAAACGTTTCCTGTAGTTTTTCACCAGGTTTGCACACACTGCAGGAGGGATTTTGGCCCACTCCTCCACACAGATCTTCTCTAGATCAGTCAGGTTTCTGGGCTGTCGCTGAGAAACATGGAGTTTGAGCTCCCTCCAAAGATTCTCTATTGGGTTTAGGTCTGGAGACTGGCTAGGCCACGCCAGAACCTTGATATGCTTCTTACAGAGCCACTCCTTGGTTATCCTGGCTGTGTGCTTCGGGTCATTGTCATGTTGGAAGACCCAGCCTCGACCCATCTTCAATGCTCTAACTGAGGGAAGGAGGTTGTTCCCCAAAATCTCGCAATACATGGCCCCGGTCATCCTCTCCTTAATACAGTGCAGTCGCCCTGTCCCATGTGCAGAAAAACACCCCCAAAGCATGATGCTACCACCCCCATGCTTCACAGTAGGGATGGTGTTCTTGGGATGGTACTCATCATTCTTCTTCCTCCAAACACGTTTAGTGGAATTATAACCAAAAAGATCTATTTTGGTCTCATCTGACCACATGACTTTCTCCCATGACTCCTCTGGATCATCCAAATGGTCATTGGCAAACTTAAGACGGGCCTTGACATGTGCTGGTTTAAGCAGGGGAACCTTCCGTGCCATGCATGATTTCAAACCATGACGTCTTAGTGTATTACCAGCAGTAACCTTGGAAACGGTGGTCCCAGCTCTTTTCAGGTCATTGACCAGCTCCTCCCGTGTAGTTCTGGGCTGATTTCTCACCTTTCTTAGGATCATTGAGACCCCACGAGGTGAGATCTTGCATGGAGCCCCAGTCCGAGGGAGATTGACAGTCATGTTTAGCTTCTTCCATTTTCTAATGATTGCTCCAACAGTGGACCTTTTTTCACCAAGCTGCTTGACAATTTCCCCGTAGCCCTTGCCAGCCTTGTGGAGGTGTACAATTTTGTCTCTAGTGTCTTTGGACAGCTCTTTGGTCTTGGCCATGTTAGTAGTTGGATTCTTACTGATTGTATGGGGTGGACAGGTGTCTTTATACACCTAACGACCTCAAACAGGTGCATCTAATTTAGGATAATAAATGGAGTGGAGGTGGACATTTTAAAGGCAGACTAACAGGTCTTTGAGGGTCAGAATTCTAGCTGATAGACAGGTGTTCAAATACTTATTTGCAGCTGTATCATACAAATAAATAGTTAAAAAATCATATATTGTGATTTCTGGATTTTTTTTTTTTTAGATTATGTCTCTCACAGTGGACATGCACCTACGATGACAATTTCAGACCATGATTTCCAAGTGGGAGAACTTGCAAAATAGCAGGGTGTTCAAATACTTATTTTCCTCACTGTATACATATATACACTCATGCATATATACATAAAATCTACTAAATAAACAACATCTCTTACTCACTCTTTCTTTCTGCATAGCTGTGCTGTGGAGTGGGGAGGTGTGGGAGTTTTTGACATTTACTGACCGCCATCCTGCCATCATCTATAATATCCTCCTGTTCGGTATCACTAGTGCTCTTGGACAGGTGGGTTTACACACAAGAACAGCACCATCATTTATTTATTCATTCATTCATCACACAAAAATAGTAATTGTAAATAATAGTTGATAATCCAGGGTTTAAACATTTATTCTCCTCTTTCTTCATCTAGACATTCATCTTCATGACTGTGGTGTATTTTGGACCGCTCACATGTTCCATCATCACTACGACACGGAAGTTCTTCACCATCCTGGGATCAGTGCTGCTCTTTGGGAACGTCATCAGCACTCTGCAGTGGTTTGGCACCATCCTTGTCTTCCTTGGTGAGTGAAACTCTTTTATTAATAACTACCGTTTAAAAGTATGTTTTTGAAAGAAGTCTCTAATGCTCACTGGCTGCATTTTAAAGCTGCACGATTAATTGTTAAAAGATCACGATCTCGATTCAAACACCCACATGATCTTATTCCTTAATGACAGAGAGAGCAGTTGTTAGGAATAGGTATGAAACCGCTTCAAAAACAGTCTTTTCAACCACACACTTTCATTATTTCTTACAAATACTCATATAATTACAGAAGTACTGGGATAAGAGTTTATAGTTCGGATATAAACACTGATGTCTATGGTAGTGGTCAAAAGAGTAAATCACCTTTTTAAAGGAATTTGGCATGTCAAATAACGATTGTATTGATTACGTCGTTACGCCACCATGTGGTGACAAGTGACTGTTAAATTTATTTGTCATTGAATCAGTCATTCAAGATTCTTTCAAAAACCTTGATTCATCCAGTAATCAAACAAGTGAATTATTTGAATGAGTCATTGAATCATTCATTTAAACAGAGTTTAAAAACTCAGAGTTCAAATGAATTAAACATTTTTAAATAGACTGCAGCAATTAACATTGTCAACCTCTAGTAAATTATCCTACATGTTATTTTGTTATCTGTTCAGAATCACAATTTGAAAACTCTATTTGAAAACAAAAAAATGGTGATTCTTAATTTATCCAGAATTGTGCGGATCTAACTGCATTTATTTGATAAAAAATAGTGCTGAGCAAAGACTAATCGCATCCAAAATAAAAGTTTGTGTTTACATAATATTTGTGTGTGTACTGTGTATAATTATTTTGTTTATATAAATACACACACATGCATGTATACATTTAAGAAATATTTGCATGTATATACTGTGTGTATATATATATATATATATATATATATAATATACAAAATAAAATAATTATGCACAGTACACACACAAATATTATGTAAACACAAACTTTTATTTTGGATGTGATTAATCGCTGCCCAGCACTAATTAAAAATAAAGTAAAAACAGTCATATTGTGAACATTTTTATATTTTAAAATGCAATTTATTCATTATGCATTTTTACTCCAGCATCATTACTCCAGTCTTCAGTGTCACATGATCCTTCAGAAATCATTCTAATATGATGATTTGATGCTCAAGAAACATTTCTTATTATCAATGTTGGAAACAGTTGGGCTGCTTAATTTTTGTGGAAACAGATAAATTTTTCCAGGATTTTTTGATGAATATAAAGTTGAAAAGAACAGCATTTGTTTGAAATAGAAATCTTTTGTAACAACGTAACAGTCTGATCAAAAGTCTGTCACTTTTGATCAGTTTAATGCGTCCTTGCTGAATAAAAGTATTCATTTCTTTTCAATCTTACTGACCCCAAACTTTTTAACGGTAGTGTATATAATTAAAAAAATATAAAATATGTATTTTAGTTCATTAAAAAATAAACATAGGTACATTTTTATATTTGTTTACAAAATTAATTTGAAGAATTTAAGCATAACGTTTTTGATCAAACACAGTTTTTGACTGGTCGGGTACATCTAAGCTTGTT
Source organism: Squalius cephalus (assembly GCF_949319135.1). Lineage (NCBI taxonomy): Eukaryota > Metazoa > Chordata > Actinopteri > Cypriniformes > Leuciscidae > Squalius > Squalius cephalus. Next base: position 44,828,933 of record NC_137122.1, on the reverse strand, counting down.
AAAGATGAGTTCTGTGTTTATCAGTACTAATAATCAGTCCAGAGCTGGATGGCCATAATGAGCAGATATATAATAAGCTCAACCATGACTCTGCTCTGTCTTTCAGGCCTTGGACTGGATGCCAAATTTGGAAAGTCTCCTAAGAAGACGACACACTGAAGACTGGAACCCTGTGCGTGCGTGTATGTGTGTGTGTGAGTGAGTGAGTGTGTGCGTGCACATGCGTACATGTATGCCTGCATCTGAACCCTTGAGACATAGACATTTATTCTCTAAACACTTTACAACACTAATTCCATGATTGGTGTACTTCAGAGATGATGTTTTTAACACTCAAAATATTGTTGATGTTCTGAACATTTAATAATGGGATATATTTAACCCATCATCTCTCAAAATGGAATCCATGGTAGCAGAGGTACAGTGCAAATATGTGTCTGTGCCTAATCATAATCTGTCATGCTCATAGGGCGAAATCAAAAAGAGAAAGTTTAAAGGCATTTAAAACTGTAGTCTAAAAAAATGCACATGCTGATTGTACTTCCTGGAAGACTTCCTCCAGCGGGGCAACCACAGAATTTTTTAGCTACCCCGATTCGTACTTTTGACACATTTATATATACATCTCCAAGTCATTTGAGAAATGTGGATTCAGACGGGTGGGCTCTGCCTTAATTTAGGTGGTGAATTCTGTTAAACGTCTGATTATTGTCATTGCATTCCCCAGGAAGTGTGTATGTGTGTGTGTGTGGTGTTTTACTTTGTGTATGTAATGCACAAACACCTGTAAAGATGAATTATTTGTCAAAACATGGCTTTTTCATACCAGATGTCATATTTATATTCATGTGTCTCATGTCTTGTTTTGAAGTCAGCAAAGCAAATGTTTAGAAAGTTGACATTTTTTACAAAAAAATCATCTGGATTATAATGCATCCTTGTGTCAGAATAAAAATGGAATTTTATAGATTCATTCTACTCTGCATCTCTGGTACGAAGGGATCTGTTTGCAATCATAACGGTGTTTAAGTAAAAGGGAAACTCAATCAGGGTGCAAAGAAGATGCTGTTGACCAGCTGTCATAGGGGAACGTCTGCCAAAAACGCTGCTCGTGTCTGCCAGCATCATGTTCTCGCTCTGTTTGGGGAGAGAAAAACATCCAAATGACATTAAACACACACCCTGGACGTGAACGGGTTTGTGTTTTCAATCGCACCTTTTAAAGTGCACGTCTTGTTGCGGTTGATAGTTGGTACAAAACACATCAGTGGCGTCGAGAACGCATTGACTCGAATGGACTGGAGCTGAAGATGCAGTTAAACTGGATGAAATGTACCTGACGAGAGTCAGCCATCCACCTCTCATAATCGTGATCGCAATGGAGAACAGTCGCCGTTTGCTTAGCAGGAACTCTGAGGAAAGGTTAATGTGCAATTCAAAGCAGAAAATGAAATTGGAGGGAAACAAACACGGCCGGATGTCAAGAAGGCAATCTGATTAAAAGAGCCCGCAGAGGAGAACTGGCAGCGCAGCAAAACTACATTTCCACACTCGCCGTTTGAAGAAGCTGCCCTGAGGCTGTCCTCGCTAAAACGATGATGAAGAGCTTTTCTCCCTTTTCTCTTTCTCTCTGTTATTTTACTCTCATGCTCGTTTTTAAGATGAGCACTTTTAGGCTATGTAAATGGGAATTTTAAAGGTGGTTTTGTTAACGCTTGCCGTGAATATAAAGAGGCGAAAGCAGGATGGTATGCTTCTGAAAGTTGTGCTAGTTCAGAGGAATCTGACACAGTAGTGCTGCTGCCTTTTCAGGAAAAGTGTCTATTACCAGTCCATGGATGTGTGCTATCATAAACGTATCCATCATGTAAACTAACTAACTAATGAGTATTTTGGAAGGTCAGCATCTATCGTTGACTTGTTTAGAATTGCAATTAAAATAGCTTTGTGTAGTGTTAGATAATTGTGTTAATGCAATGCACAAGCCTATTTCGGTTTATGCAATAAATAAACTTTACAGATTAAAATAAAAAAATTAACATATTAGCATAACTTTTTATATTTATGTTTAGTAAGTGCCTATAATTTGCAGTCAGTAGAGTATGTTGTCTGTGTATTATATTTACAGGCAAAATAGTAGTATTAATAGGCAAAATCGGGACGAATGTGCTTAACTGTCATGAAAATAATAATGCCACAACGCCAAATAGGCTAAGCTTTATTTTAAATTTTATTTAAACTCGTTTAATCAATAACCTTATTTTTTATTATTATTATCTTTAATCTTTGAGGTGAAATATGACACAACAACACAACTCATTTATTGTCTTAAAAGAGCAACTCGGGTGAAAGATCATTTAAAAGTGCTCTATAAACTACAGATAATATCCTATCTATCGTATGACTAAGAGAAAAATGTATGCGTGATATGCGATTTAAAATGATATTTCTCATTAGTAACATTGTAAAACACAATTACGACCTAGAACGACCTTCTAGTCTAAAGTCCTTAAATGTTCTTTCTGATGTGGGATCAGATATCTAAAATCAACAGTGTTCGTGCGAACTCGCAAACTGACCCTAGATCAGATTCAGCGACCAGTAAGAACCCAGTACCGCGCCTTCGAATGGGTATCCACAGCATCGCCTTTACAAAATACCTCCGCATATAATCATATTATCATTTATTTATCATTTTTATTATCATTATTTGGTTAACATTTTAATTATTACACTGTTATACGTATTTATTAACTGAAACGAGATGACAACGTTTGTCTAGCTATAAAATAACAAATCAGGCAAACTCAATAAGACCCCCGCGGACCGTGTCCTATTCTCTCAGTGTTGAAGCTGTCCTGATAGAGCTCTCGAACGGCACGGGCCACGTTCATTTCCTTTATTTCTGTACATTTTTGGGAGAATTTAAATCATCTCATCAGTCATAATGCTGGGCACGGTCAGCCGGCAACTCAGAAGCCACCCTGCCGTAAGTGAATTATGATTTCAGGACGAGTTATTCTGTTAAAGACGATGGCAAGAGCGAGTTGTGCAAACGTTGTCGCTAGCCTGTTAGCGTCCCTGCTGCGGAATGCTAGACGTGCCACCAGTTTAGATATTTACACCGCTGAATAAACACAAATTAATCCTTAAATATGTTTTTATGTTACACGGCAAATCCTGGAAATATCAGGAATTTTAAAAGTGTGGTTCCCAGGTCTGAAAAGTAATGGAAATTATTAAAACAATAAAAAGTTCGTGGAAATGTCAGTTCTAAAACATTTGATAGGATATAAATGTTTCGTTTTTTGGTGCAATCTCAATAAGATAAATAAATAAAAACGAACTAACTATATAGTGAACAAAAGTCACTGACTATGGAAATCCAAAAGGTCAATGAGTTGTTTTTGTTTTTTTAATTGAATTAATATTGTACATGCACTTTAGTACAGTTGCAGATATTGAACATTTTTCAATGAATAACATTAAGTTCAGAATAAGTTTTCAATCGGGTATAAAATATACATAAAATAAATATATTGTAAAGCTCACAAAATGTTCATGTTGAGTTGCAACAACTACACAAACGTGTCAAACAGTCACGACCGTCACAAGTAAAAACACACTTTCCTATTGTAATGGACTAGCCGCATGTTTATTGCGAGTCTTTATGTGAGTAATTAGATGAACCTTAAATTAGCTTGAAATGAAATGCCATTGAAGCGAGTTTAGTTTTATGTGTCACAGGAGGCCTGCGTGTCACATGACCGCTCAAGGGCGAGCGTGTTAAACTGAGGACAGACTGACAACAAGTGCGGCCTAAAAACACTTTCACTTTTAAACTATTAGAGCCATTTACTTCGTATTGTTTGTACTATTATTATTTTTGTTAGTCAACCCTATATTATTTAATGACTGATGTTTTTAAATCTTGGCTGGGAATGATCTCCTAACCGCTTACAGTTTCTGAAGACTGAGAAGGCATTTTCTAGTAAAGTTTTGAAGCAGAGAAACTAATGTATTATTTGCGTTATTTAAGGCTTTTGTGTTGCCATGAAGCAACATTTGTGAACAATTGTATGTAACCGTAATGTCAGTCATTACTGTTTACCCTAATCTAGATCTGTGGTTCTCACCTGGAGGTCTATAATATGGCTTTGTACGTTTGACTTTTGTACAGTAAGTGAATTATAGGGTTGTTAACTGTTATACAAGGTAAAATTGGCATCCTGAAGCCAAACCCAGTTGAGACACCAGACACTAGATGGTCATCATCCATAATTTCAAAGTTTAATGCATCACCTTCAAGTCATTTGGCTTCAAGTCACAGTTGCTTTATATATCTTTTGTTTTGTTTTTTTGTTCATCTCTCACCATAGTTGATCCCACTTTTCATTTTCATTGGCGGTGGATGCACCATGTCTCTGACATATCTGGCTCGCCTGGCCTTGCGTAACCCAGATGTCTGGTAAGCGTCTGTTCTACAGAAGATACAAGTCCATTAATCACCTGTCTCTCACAATGGATACAAAAACATAACTGAAAGGCCTCATTCCTTTTTTTTAATTGAAGAGCAATTGCTGTTAAGATCGAACACCGTGTCTACACCAGACGTGAGTGGCGCAACACAACAAAAGCAAATAGAACCCATTATAATAAGTGATTCTGTCTACACTCGATGCGTCATGACAGATTCTCGACAATAAACAGATGCCCCCATCTATTTCTGACGTACTTCAAGCACTCGCGCTACTCCTGACACAAAGAACAAATGGATTTGCAACAGTTGCTTTGTCGAGTGTAGACAGCCTTAAGCTGATGCTGCGCAATGCGACAATAACTTGTGATCCCTTGTACACAATCAATTGTGAGAGAACAACAGTGCTGATCAGATGTTCATGTCAACTCTTTTGTTTAGTTTTATCATGCATGCCTTGTTTATTTGTGCACTCATTTGCTTCATATCCACAGCTGGGACAGAAAGAACAACCCAGAGCCCTGGAATAAAATGGAGCCCACTGATCAGTACAAGGTATGATACATGCGCATTGGTCATTTAAACTCAATTGTCAGGATGCACCCCTCCATGATTTGAAAGGAATGTCCTGGGTTCAACCCAAGCTCTATCGACAGCATGTGTGGAATTCTCTTGAATACCACAGAAAATAATTTGGATTTGTACTTCAGTTTGAAACGGTTGTATTCACAGTAACGCACTTTGAATGGAAGCCTATGAAATGAGCCACTGCAGGGCTCAACTTATAATTTTTGTTTTTAAAGTGACCGTAATGCTTATGTGCCACAATATAACATTCACAAGTAGGCATGAGAAAACTGAGCTTATCAATAAAGACAGTTCAGTAACACAGTGTGAGCCATGACGGTTGTTTTTATGAAAATCCATTCAATATTACTATGCTATAAAAATTAAATATACATTATATAGTATATTACATCAAATTGCAGCCTTTGCTCTTTTTACTTGGATTTGGTTCTTACAGAGTATTAATTTTGAAATCCGTATACAACTATTCATGAGCTTCGATCCGGTCACATCGTTGCTTCTAAATATTGTTTTCACAGTCGAACACTGTCATTTGGCTGCACTGTAGTGCATTACATTAGGATAAACATTAGAAACTCATGTTAACATGACACTGGCATCACGATAACTTTTTACAAGGGTGAACCTGCTAAATATGTTTTGGAGCTTTACAGCTCAAACAGCACATTTTTGTTCTGAAGAATTATAATTGCTTTAACAACATTGAACTGTGCATTTCTACATTTAGAGCTTCTGGAATAGACTTGCATTGTAACCGCATTACCTTGGCTTAGTTTTAATGAGCTGAGGGGGACAAGTCTAAGTTGTAATCTGTGGTAATTGATACAACAACTTGTTTTGATTCAGAACATTCTATTTAATGTGATGATAAAGCACTTTTCGAGATGTTTAGCATCCAATAAGCGACAGTAATTTTGAGTTTGAAATCTAACTGACCAGCATATGTGGTGTTAGTAAAACACTTTAACACGCCATTGTTGTTGGAGCGCCTAAGGGGATCCTATTAAAAGATGTGACTGAAGGACCGTATCAGGACCTAATCTAAGATCTTAATGAGTTTAATTCATTAAGCGCTTCATAAGCTCATTTTATGTGTGCTGTTAGTTAGTACAAATCTAATCAAGCTTGTGTCTTAATGTGTATTTGATGTAGAGTTCAAGTTCAATACATACACAGGCAGCTGAGTTAATGGATTTTGCTGAGTGCATAATGTTAACCTGCTTATTTTGTATCATCACTTTTCTGTATTCCCATTTCAAGTTCTACGCAGTGAACATGGACTACAGCAAGCTGAAGAAGGACCGTCCTGACTACTAAACATGTCCAGTGCTGGACCAAAGGCTTAAAATCAAATTGAAGAACAAGAAAAAGTCCGCACACTTTTCCTCAACGGCCCTTGTTCCTATATTAATTTATGCAAAGAGACTAAATTGCACAAATGTTGTTTTTGCTTATCTGGATCCCTTTTTAACGTCTATGATGTCTCTTGTATTTTCTTCCCATTCTTTGTAGTCAGAAACGATTAATAAAGGGTTTTCTCCCACATACATTGAAAAATCAGTTGATGAGTCATGATTATATTGGTGCTTGTATGAAATTTAGAACGAGCTTTTCCGTGCTGACCTACAGAAAGCTGCATGGTTTGAAGCCGACTTCTGTCCGAGCTGTGCTCCATACATTTCTACGCTGTTGATAATGGGTAATGGACATTTTTTGCATATGAAATTTCACTAATGTGACCGCACCAGAAGGTTATGTTCACACTGTGCACAAAACTGATTTAACTTTCACATCTGATCTTTGATTTGCTGTCTATATTTCTATTTTGCAAGAGATTAAATCTGGTCTGTTTGTTCAGTCAATATCCACTATATCAGTGATTAGAATAGCAACAGCTTTTCTTCCTCCTTGTGACGTACATCTGAGTGTAACGGATTACTGAAAAAGAACAAATGTAGGGTAGGGATTTAGTTCTATACATCAGATGGTGATTGGATTTTGAAATGGGCTGTTGCACTTAAAATTGGTGGCAGATGAATGCAAGAAATTACCACTTTCAAGGGAAAAACCACTTTCAAGGGAGCCAGTACTATATGTTTGCTCTAGTAGCGCACAAGATGTTTTCTTCCACAGCTGAGAGTCGTGAGATGTTAACATGAAGAAATGTTGCCTTTGTCCTTGTCCATCATGTTATCAGGTTGTGTTACTAACCTCATGAGGCGCATACATCAGCATGATGAAACTGATTTGAGCCAGATATTTTTTTTGCCTGTTTGAACAGTGTCATTACATTGTGCTTCACCTAATAATTTCAGTTGTATGCTATATGGTGCATATTGGTGACAGTTGTTTAAGCCCCCCTAAAGCAAGACTGGAAAGTCATTTTTTAAAGTTGGCGTGAAATGAAAATTATTTCGATTAAAGATTATGATGGTTTATCATAAATAATTTATAGCCTAATAAACATTGCAATGCAATATTCCATACAACAATAAGAATAGTCTATTTTGATTTCATGATGTCTTTATAAACAACTAGTCTCACTACTGCTTTCCTGCATGAATGAACTTGGTTGCTGCTTTGTGTGCTGATTATGTTGGTGTTTGTATCAGTGATTCTGAGACTCTTCCACATATAGATAAAAGTGTGATTCCAGAATCAAATTTCCGAATGTCATTAAACTCCTCCAGAATTAAACTAGGAGGTCCTGTGTGATTCTGTAACAGCTAATAGTGAAAATCAAGACTTGCTCTCCTCTTCTCACTACGCTTGAGCGATGGTGAGTAATCAACACTCCTCTGTGTTCTTGGCTGATGGCAAAACATCGCATCTGCACAGTAGTGCCCTCTAGCAGATGAAAGGAAGACGACAACTGCTAACTAGTATTTTTGGAATGGCTTTGGATTGAAAAGGATGTTCCAGTCAGAGGTGGAGTACATGTAAGAGAAAGTCTCTGATGAGATCATAATCTATGATTTTTCTATCCATGTTTTCCTTCATGCGAGGAGGAAGTTATTGAAGTGATTGTGCAATAGTATACAGCTGCATACAGGGCCACTACCTTTAACCTATAATGTTTATGGACTGACCCGACAAGCGAAAGATGCAAATTCAGAACAAATGTAACTTAATTTAAAATTCTGTATAGGCTAGCCCTAAATGATCTGATTTCCCCTCTTGCATTAATTTGATGAATATTTGGGATACATGTTTAACAATAGATAGCCTACATTTTAAATGATTTCTTTCAACATTGTTAATTTAACATATGTTTAGGCTACTGTATTTGTCTATAGTTTTGAGATAGTGAGTTATGTCCTTTTGGGATATATTTTAATTTCACACTATATAGACTAGGCTATATAGCCTATCTAGAGAGCGAGAGTAGCTATTATTTCCATCACACCTCATCCGGCGTAGCCTATCTTTAGTTTCAAATGCAAGCTTTGCTGTTCAGTTGCATACAGTTTGTTCTTATAAATCCGGTACCCTGAACGGAACGGAACAAGCTGCTTTTAGCGGTTTCTTTCTCGCTAATATGATTTTTTCAGTGCTTGATGACTTTGGTAAATGTCACTGGGGCGCGCGCACATCTTCCCTCAGACAGAAGGAAGCGTTGAAGAAGATGAGCGGCAAAATGTCAAGGAGACCTTCGCGTGCCAGCGGCTTTAAAACTTCACCCGCCTTTGCAAAGGTTATTTCACATTTTCGCTGATAATGAAAGAATTGTTACGATGGTTGTTGAGATATGAGAGTGTTCCCACCTAGTGATTTCAAAGACGAGCTGAAAATCAGAAAAGTTAAAAGAGCTGTAGGCCTAAGCCAATTCGGTCACCTTGATTTTGCCAAGACATGTTCCTGAATTTTGATCCTGGAACAACATAGGCTTACTTGTCTGAAAATTTAGTCTTAACCCTATCTCTAAACCTAACCCTACCCATAACTTATCCCTAAAATCAGAAGGAATGTTAATAGGTTAATAACATGGATGTAGAAGCACCTAACCCTTGTTGTAAGCCTAAACTTGACATAAACTGTAAACTTGTACCTCAGATCTGATTGGAATGTTGTTCCAAGAGCAACAAAGATGTTGATCTTGGTGATACTTGGTAAAATGACATTCACCAAGCCAGTCCAGCTGTTTTTCTAACTTCCACCGGACACAATCGCGCCAAAGGTTTGACACATTTTGTGCTGTATTGTGAATTTTTGAGATGATTAGTTGAGATGCAACATTTTAAGGTTTCTTCAAACTCAGACGTTCATTAGGAGTAGCCTAACTTTGTCAATTTTTATTTTATTTTTTTGAGACCCCTCCTGAATGTAACAGAATTAACAGAGATTTAAACTCTATTTTGAGAAAAAGAAGTTAGTCTGCAAAAGTATTTTAAATCATTGAAGCCCCATGCTATTCCTGTGCCTATTTCCTGCAGAGACATGATTGGTCATGTTTGAGTGACAGCAGTGCTGTATTCAGGAGCGATGACTATAAAACAGACTGGTGTTTGGTGGATAAGGCTGTCCGTCACCCCAGGGGTCAGTCTCACAAATCAGTCATCCATCTTCCTGACCTCTGACCTCCCCGTGGATGTGGGCCTTTGTGTCAGATCGAACTGCAGGTAGAATATAATGAGTGTGTGAGGGGAGAAAGTGTCCGAGTGCTGAAGAAGATCCATTGCAGGTCAGACGAGGGATCAGCGTGGTCTGCAACAGAAACAGTCACACACAATGAGAGAGAAATATTAGCTCTCTGTCAAAACGTCTCTTAAATGACTTTCATGGTGCCACACACACTAGCCTCTATCAACAGAAGTGCTGTCTGCAATTTGCAATATCTGAAAATGGAAGAAATGGAAGGCATTTAGAGGAACCAAGGTGTGTTCATACGGTATACTTCCATACTTTAACTTAAATGGGAGACAAGCCATTTAGTTAGCGAAAAGGAAAAAAAAAAGTTAATTATATATAGGCTATATAGATTTGATTTGATTTTTTTACTGTTGAGAAATACTTTGTGAAGTCTGGTATATGATTCAATATGTATTTTTCATGTATTTTTGTTGACGAATTTTACTACTTTTCTAAGCAATCAGGCTTTTCATTTTTGCTTTGCAGATGATGAATCAGATGGGGGAAAAAATATCATAGACTTGCTCTGAGGAAGGAACCTAAGCCATATCTACAATCCAGAATATTACATATCACATATAATATAGCTCTTTTGACCTGGCTACCTAGCACCCTTTCAGAATACCCTAGCAACGGCATACCATCACCCTGGCAAACACCCTGTAGTATTAATGCGTCACATTTTGCACAGGTAAGCATTCTTCATATATTCTTCAGAGAGTGTAAAAATCGAATTATTACTGCTTAGACAGACAGTTTTGACCAGTGATATCATAAAATCAGCCATTGATGAGCCATTGATAAAATTAGCCATTGATGAATATGGTATGATTATTTACCTATGTGAAAATTGAAGACTTTACCTTGAGACTTTAAATCATATTTTAATAATCTATAAATGTCAACATTAGCATGCATTTAAGAAATTGGTGCCTTTCATATTGAGTCATTTCGAATTGTACTCTCAGAATAAGCCTAGAGCTATTACATTCAGTGATCAGCTGCGCACTGTCATTTTTAGAAGGAACACATCAGTCTCATGTCTCTGTTTGCTTACCATTTTCCCTGGAAGTTTTATGCCATTGTCTTCCTTAACTTTTTATTTTAGTCTGTACTTGTATATTTATTGAGCTTAGGGTGAGTTGATTCTGATTGTCTTGATGAGAGAAGGGAGGATTGATGGGTAAATATTGTATCTCAGAGAATGTGGTGTAATTGCTTTCGCTTTCTCAATTCACAAAAGAACTTTTATTATATTGCCTGGAACGTTATCTTAGAACAAATATCAGCTATAAGTGTAGCTAAAGTTGCTATTAATATATATTTTAAATCTGATTGATCAAATGACAAGTTTAATAGTCTTTGTATCCACCAAATGCTCTCAAGCTTGTGAGGCGCAGTTCATTAAACAAACATCAGCATCAACTATGTTTACTACTCATAATTAGTTGTGAAATGATGATATTATCTTTTATCCATTCTCGATGTGCATTTAATTAAGGCATACTTGTGCTGGATAATCCACAGTAATATATAAAGTTATATAATCAACACATTTTCCCTTTAGTTAAAGGATGTTAAAACATCTGTTCCTGAAAGAGACATTTTATTGGGTTTTGTCATTTTAACACGAAAGAGTCTTGGGGCAAGTTCCTCTCCAACGTTCTGATGATTGGCAGTATATTTATAATTAACAATAGCAAAATTTATTTATTTATACACTCATCGCATCAGTGTTTCAAGAGAAAAACTATTGCATGAACCATTTGCAAAATATCAGCCTTTCATCATGGAAGACTTGGAAATATCAGGGGATGTAAACATTTTTGAATTCAAGGCCTTTATAGAAATCAATAAAAGTAAGAATAGTTTAGAAAAAAATAAGTAATTTAAATGTAAAATATTGAATAAGGTTTAAAATATTTAAAATATTACTAAGTTAGAACTTCCTGTTTGTGAGTGCGATATTAAAAAATATATATTTTCAGTAATCACAAATGACAAGTCATGGAAATTCGTTGGTCAAATAGGTGTGGGAATCCTGAAATATTTCTTTAAAGATCTATTTCCGACATACATTCAAATACAGGATTTGTATAGATACCAACGAATATTGCCAGTATTTTTACATAACAGTTAGCCACATGCTGGTTAAAAGATGTGTATGCTTTTCCCCTTGTTGTAGTTTGTCACTGTGAGTCTGAATTAAATTTTATGTCATTGCTTTTGACATGACCTTTCAGGACCGAGCCTGCTGTCCAATAGCCTTATACTACTAAGGCCAATCAGATACCTTGCCTGCCTGACACATGCTCAGTGGTGCTGACAGGTGGAGTAGATTGTCATCTGGGAATGGCCCTGTTCTGATTGGATTATGAGCTGAGTGTGCTTGTGACTGATTGGATTAAAGCGAGCACTTAAAGTTGATTGGGTTACAGTGATGGATGGCCTCAAAATGTTGACAGCACCTATCTCTGTTTCAGGCACAAAGTATTCTGCCTATGTGCATGTCTAGATCACATGTAGAAAAGAACGTCAGATGTCAGACATATTAGAAAATGAGGAGATGGCATGTCTGATGTGATATTTTGAGGGACAGTACTTCTTTGCTGAACGTGGACAAAAGTATTTCATGGAAATGAGATTCTCTTTGTCCCCCTCCCTCCATCTTTCACATACACTCCTACAAAGGTCATCTGTGTCCCTGCAGTTTAGAGCTGTATTGGGTGCTGCGTGATCTCAGGATCAAATCCATATTAATAGCTGTGAGGTGGTGCAGTACATTAGCCTGCAGACATTAGCCTGAGAATGATATCAGAGTTCAGTGTGTGTGTGTGTGTGTGTGTGTGTGTGTGTGTGTGTGTGTGTGTGTGTGTGTGTGTGTGTGTGAAGGCACTGTGAGCGAGTAAAAACAGGGCACCGCAAAACAGAGATTCTGAGTTTTTGTAACTAGAGATTGAACAATATTGTTTTTGTTATCAGATGTAATGTTTTAAGAGTCTATAAGACTCAATGATAACTAAATAATGATTAAACTATAATGAAAATCATTTTGAATATTTTAATAATAATCATTATTATTTATATAGGGCCATATTTCAAGCATTTCTGTAACATCTCACGTAAGCATTAATAAATGTTATGAAAAATAGGGAAAAAACATAATACAAAATATAGCCTCGAGCAGAAATTATCGGGGTTCAAGAGCTTTAAGGCCTTTAAGCCAGTGCATAAAAAGGTATTATGTGTTATTTAGCAAGCATGTAACCACTTAGATTATAGATGGAAAATACTATTTATAGCCAATACTGGCAACTTAAGGAAAGTTATAGTGCCACCTATGGTCCGATCTCCATAAAAGCTTGCATGCTTGTTTAGAATCATATGTCGCATGTGCTCACCCATTTTCGTGAAGTTCCGAGTTTTCGTTTAGGAGTTATAGGCTTTTGTATGCATTTGGCAACGCCCATTTTCTGAATGACCCTGTTATAGCTACTCAAAGGGTAAAGTTCAACTTTTGTTCAACAGTGGTTGTATCGTGGTTGAGCAAAAAAAAAAACTAGGACTAGCTTGCAAAAGTAGGTTTTTAGATAACCACAAATATTTAATGAACGATTTGATTGACAGCAGTGGTTCTTGAGGCAAAGTTGTTCAGTATGAGGAGATCTATCAAATGATATTAATATTGTGTGGATATGTGGATTATAGAGGCGTAAAACTCGTTAACAACACCTAGTGGCTGATTTCTTTCAAACGTCTTACAGACCTCTGTTCCAATCGGCCTCCATTAACCTTGTCTAATAGGTGCTCAAAATTCATTCAATTTTCAAGACTGTTAGTCGGACTAACAGTTGATTGGTTAAAGCCATGTTCATGTTTTTTGTTTTTTTCATGGATTCCAAAGATATAAGACACTTGAGCCTACGCCTAATGGTTTAGGAGTTATGAGCGATTTCATAGTTTTCACCTCTGTAGCACCTCCATCAGGCCGACCGGGGCGAGCCTTGGTGACGTTGTAGATGGTGTGAGTATACCAGCCTCAAAGTTTCAAGTCTCTACGAATTACGGTTTGGTCTGACCAATCACTTTTAGGGGACAATGCTGAACCTTGGAAATTTTAACAATAACAATAGGGTTTCAACGCTACACGTTTGAACCTCTAATCAATGAACTAGTGAACACAATTGTTTCCTGTTGAACTCACAGTGGTTTAATGATAATGGTGGCGTGTTATATAAACCAGGGGTACATTTCCCATAACTCGCTGCTTAACCACCGATGCATCAGTGGAGAAACTAACTAGCTAGTCACGACTGTTTTCTGAAAACGAAGGGAAGTGGAAGGAAAAATTATATTTTAGATGATTTTGCCTTCACTCCCAAACTTTTATATTTTTTTTCGAGAAACTTTGCATTTGACAGGAAGAGGAATTATTTAGTCTTGGCATGCATTTTTTTAATTGTTAAAAATGACATTTATTGGGGTTATTTTTATTTTTATTTTACTTCCTTATATTCAAATTTCAATTCTATTTCCTGTTTGCGACCTCGATTCAAAGCATTCTCAGTCAACTCTGAATGGTGCGCCATTTATTGGCAAACCCCATTCATTGTAGATGCATGACAAAGATATTGGTCAAACCAATGAACAGTAATATCTTTTAATATTTAACACTGATACTTATGTTAATTTGAGAATGAATCCTTGTGTCCCACTGAAGGTCACACATTAGATATATTTATTATATTACAATTGTTTCTCCTTGACAGAATGTGGCATCAGAGCCCAGTGATCTCTCATGTGTCTTTGTCTAGAGATTCAGAAAAGTCTCTCACTTTGCCCAGATTCGTCAAGATTCTGCAAATGTTAGATTTCAATATGAACTCAAACTTTTTTCATCAAACTCTCCAAATTATCTGAGCTACCCAATCCTCATTCATTTTATAACTCCTACCTCTTACTTTTTTTTTTTTTTTTAAGTTTTTTTAAACTTGTGTTTATTCTTATTTCTCCTACGGGATTTTAGTAGAAACATCTGAGACACAATTGATGCCTAATTTAGAGCTCCATTAAGTCTCTGGAGCTATGAAAGAGCAAACTCTGAGCAATAATACTGGGCAAATAATGTTAATTACTGAAGAAATATGCTGTTCAATGATCCATGAAGGTGTGGGCAAGCAACAAACTAAACAGGTTTAAAAATTGAATATGAATAAACAAAACGCAATAAAGTAATTAAAATAATAGGGCATGAGTGAGCAAACACATTTATCAAACAATTTCTGTGAATAGCTCTGTGGAATAAGATGCTTGTATGCATGTGGAAACACCTCTCCACAGACATCTGGACAGACTGACAAGTTAAACAGGGTTAAATTTCTCTGCATTTTGTCAGTCTGTTCCCAGATTAAAATCAACTGACTGTGTGGACAAAAGGTACAATATTTCACACCAGCATCCTTCCAACTAAGTTGGCATCTGTGCTGTTTTTGTTGATTGAAACCCCTCCATCTTTTTCTTCTTCTTCTTCTTCACAGACAGAAGCAGGAAAAAGCAGGTCAAAATTTAAATAGCTCAAAATAGAACATCTGGCTGGGGCTCTGTCGCTCAGCTGTGTGTAATGAAATATGGAAATGGGGGGGTTACTCTTCAAAGAGAGCTCGAGCCCCTCCGCGGCACACGGCCCCACCATGGGCTCGTGGCAGCCCCACCTCCCTGTCCGTGCTGCGGCGTGCCGAGCGTCCAGGTGCCTCTGTGCTGGCAGTGCCAGATCGTTAGTGCCTCCAGGCTGGCAGAGCCGGCAGCTGGCATCATTAAACTTCAAACCGAGCAGTGGTACCGCCGTGCCAGACCCAGACCACCCGTTTGGCCAGTGCTGCCAGCAGCTGATTAGCGCTCACCTGAACACGGTGCATGCTAACAAACTCACAGCTCATCTCAGATAGATATTGCAGAGTATTTGTGATGTTAAGGGGGCCTGAACATGTGTCATACGCTATATTTATTGACCATGATAGTCTCTGTTTCACTCTAGCTTACTATCATTGAGTCATTGACTTGGGAAATGAATCAATTTGATTCTTGATTCTTGAACAAATCATTTGTCTCTGTCTAATTTTCTGCTCATCTTTGTTCAAAGTGTCACTATTACAGTCCAAAGATGATTAATGGAAAATTTGGAATTTGGAGAAAGATTAATGGAAAATTTGGATTTCTCTGACCTAAATATGTGCAATTTAAGACTTTTGAAGGCCAAAAAATGGATAAGAAATGGCTTTAAAACCATGTCAGTGGGCATTAGATTATTTTTCAATACCTGTTCTCTCCTCATCTTCATCTTTCTTTTTCTCTCAGTCTCCTTATCCTGCCCTATTTCTTCCCATCCTAAAGCTGAACTTTGACTGAAAGTCTTTTTATTTTCATCTGTGTCAGTGAAGAAAGTAAACATAGGCTCAACTGATATTTATATGCTTCATGAATCATTTTCTTAGATAAGTTAATTTACTCAAGGCTACCAGGAAAGCTGTTGCCTAAGTCAGCATTGCCAATAGGAACCTTCTACAAGCTTTGGAATTTGAAAACGCCTGTTTTTAAATGTTAAAAGTAATTTTAAATAATACATCCATTGGTGGTGGCTGGCCAACACTCGGAACCGTACATCGCGAACGGGCGTACAACGGTTTTATAAATCTTGCCCTTGAGTGGTATGGGCATTCGGCGATCACAGAGAATGCCTGTGACTTGTCTCCATTTGAGCCATGCTGTGTTGACTCGGGCTTGGGCGTCAGGAAGAGAGTCACCGTCGCTCCGGATTAGAGAACCAAGATATTTAAATTCAGTGACTTTGTTTAATGGCTGCCCTCCAACTCTGATTGTCCCGTCGGTCTGGGGTCCGCACTCCATATACTCGGTCTTTTTGATGTTACGCAGTCCGTGTGCGTCTAACCGCTCATTCCAGTCTTGCACTTGACGTTCAAGCCCACAACTGGTTTTGTCAGCTTGGAAGATGTCGTCGGCGAATAGAAGTGACCAGGGCTGAGACACCTGAATATCCCCCGTGGCAGTATCCATGCAAAGGATAAAAAGAAGCGGGGAAAGGACGGATCCCTGGTGCACGCCAACGGTGGTCGGAAATGTTTCAGACACTCCTGCAGGGCATCGGACGACGCTGGTGGTGTTGGTATAGAGAAGCTGGATCCATCGTACGTACTCTTCAGGGGCACCGTGCTCAAATATCTTCATGGCATGGCAGAGCAGGCGAATCGGGCGGTAGGTGTTGCATTCGCTGACGTCGCCTTTGCCTTTCCAGATCGGGACCGTTACGCTGGCAGCCCATGTTGAGGGAATGGTACCCTCATCAATGATCTTATTAAACAGTCGGGCAAGGACTTCAGTGCCTCGGTGTCCGAGTAGCTTCCACGCCTCAGCGGGAATGTTATCGGGTCCCGGGGCCTTTCCTTTCTTCATCTTTTTAACTGCAAACTCGACCTCGGCAAGGCTGATCTGAGGTACCGGCCCGAGGATGGGGGCGCTGCTTGTGATCAGTGGATGCGGGAATTCCATGTTGCAAATCGAGTCAAAATACTCTTTCCAGCGTTGCAAAATGGCGGGTGGATCACGAAGGACTTGATGGTTGGAGTCTTTGATATTCATTACTTGACCAATATCCAGTGTCGAGCGATGGCGGGCATTTGCGAGTTTGTAGATTCGGTTGGCTCCTTCAGGCATGTCGAGCTGTTCATAAAGCTCGGCGTGGTGTCGGGCCTTTGCGGTAGCCACCACCTTCTTCGCTATCGACTTCTGTCGTCTATACTCATGCCAATCGTCGGCCACCCGCGAGACACGCCATAACTTGAATGCAGCCTTCTTTGCCTTCGTAGCTTCCTGTACCTCATCGGCCCACCACCAGACCTGCTTGTCTATGAATCATCGCCCTGGCTTGGTCACACCGAGGCACTCTTCCACCACGTCATGGATCGTCTTAGACATGTTTACCCAGAGTGTTTCAACAGGCTGATCACCGTCAATGGCGTCAATATGTGTGTTGAGCGCAGCAGCCAGTTGTGTTGTCTTCTCAGGCAAGCACCACCACTTGATCTTCTCAGGACCAGTAAGTCGAGTGCGGGGTCGGAGGCCGGAGTTCAGCCAGAGATCAAGGACTAGTAGCCGGTGTTGGGAGGCAATTGTCTCAGATAGAATCACCTTGGCATCCCTGACCAGCTTGAAGTCACGGCTTCGGATAAGCCAATAATCAATCTGAGTCAAGTGGCGAGATGGGAATCACGTTTCTTGAAAAACGTGTTGGCAATTACCAGATCGTGCACTTCTGCGCAATTGAGAATTTGACTGCCCCCTTCATTTCGGGTCCCATAGCCTTGTCCGCCGTGTACCTGCTCGTACCGTTCTCGCGCAGTCCCAACATGGCCATTGAGGTCGCCGCCGATCAGGAGATGCTCATTGATGTTGATTGATCGAAGATGATCGTCAAACTGACACCAGAATTCCTCCTTCTTGGCTTCAGTGCATCCGGTCTGGGGGGCATAGCAGGAGACCACCCTCAGGATCACCGACCCAGTGTCGATCATAATTGACGAGGCGATCCGAGATGCGGTTGACATTGTTGCACAGCTTCTCGCTGACTATGGTCGACACTCCATTTCGGTTGTTTGTCACTCCATAGTAGTAGAGCTTGTACCCTTCTCCAATGTCTCTCGCTTTGGCGCCTTTCCATTTCATTTATTGTATGCAGGCAATATCGACATGCCGGGTTCTCAATGAATCAGCCAATTCACAGGTTCTTCCAGTAAGTGTGCCAATATTGAGGGTTGCAAATCGTAGAAGTTGCACTAGCAGTTTCAGCTTGCCGCGTCCTTGGGCAGATAGCCCACGTCCACGTTTGGGAGGGGACGGCACGCATAGCCTATGGGGGACGCCCTAGCATTCAGATCCAAATGCCGTTTAAGCATTGCAATTTTGATGCGACAGGAAGTTTCAATCAGCCGTCGCGTCACACCGTCTGTCACTGACCACCCTCACCGTTAGCCCGATCAAATTAATCATCGGTTTCCGGCCGGCACCTCGTGGAGGTGGTGATGGGATTTTGCCGGCCCATATTTCTCTATTGAACTTTTTTTTTTTTTAAGCATTTTTTATATTATAAAGGAATTTGTCAAGGTAAAAAAATGCACTGGAAAAATCGATTTAAGGGGGCAAATATTGTCCCTTACTGAAAAAAGTGTGACTGCAGAGAGGGGGTACACAGAAGGATGTTAAAAACCTTTTTAAAAACTGTACAAATGGTAGATAATGTTTACAAAAATGTTTTATTTTTCGTTTTGGTTGTATTTTGTTTTCATTTGATGCATTAGAACAAAGTGTGAAGAAAACAAAAACTTTCGTTTTGAAGACAAAAACGAGAAGACAAGTTATCTGACCTGAGCTGCGTTCAGCCCCTACAAAAAGTTTCAAAACGTATTTTAAACGGAAACGATGGTGCGTTCTGATGACGAAAGAGTTGCAACTATGGCAGCTGAGAAGGCCATTCTTTGTGTTGTTTTTGAAGAATTTTCAGAGCCTGATGAAATCTGTATAAATACGTGTTTAATACTGCAAAATATGCTTGATGTTACAGTCACTGCCCTTGCCATCCAGAATAAAAGAGAACATCCCAATCGAGTGAAGGGATTTGTGGAAACTGACAAAACAAAAACAAACTAATAAATAAATAAACAAGGGGGCGTTTCTCTGACTGGATGTTCTTCCTCCATTTTTGTCCTATACTGGTGCTAAAAGAGGAGTATGGGAAATCCAGTTCTCATTCTTACCTGTAAAAATTACAATTCTAGGTATCTGTAATACTATTTTCACTAGTTAAAATGCTAATTCTTGATATCAACAATTGAATTTCAACTAGTAAAATCTTTCATTCTTGATATCTGTAATTGTATTTACACTTAGTGCAAGCACAAACACTCGAACAATAACGGACAGTGGCTGCATCCGGAAACTATAGGCAGCTGACTTGTTGCCTCTCTGCCTTATAGGCAATGACTCTGCAGGCAGCATTTGCGCATGAAGGAACCTCATAAAAACTGATTTCAGACATACTTCTGAGGCAGCGTAACAGTTTAATGACCTACAGCAAAATAGAATGAGCTTTGGTGAGAAACAAATATTTAATTACTACAGTAGTAATTTCTCACTAGAAGTGACATCAGAAGTGGAAAATGTTGGTTCAAAATGTACATTTACACACAAACTGACCAGAAACCGCAACTTTCTTTTTCTAGCTTAACTGTCACCGAATGGAATGCAAAGAATTGTAGGATATCCAAGGCAGCGAAGGATACATCTATGCTGCCTTCAAAATTCGATCAGATGAAGGTATCTCAGGAGACAGGAAGTGAAGCTAACATTGGATTTGGACGTACCTTGATGCCTTCCTACCTTGGAATGTGTCCTCCGAGTCCGAAGGCTGCATTTTTTATTTTTCGGATGCAGCCTATGAATATGAACTAAAGAGGATCTTAAATACACAGAGATAATGAACTGAATGTAGACAGGTGTGCTCGTTAAATGAATGTCCATGACAACTGATTAGTGGCGGGAAACTAGAACAAAGGAAACAGGTAACTGAAGACAAACCAACTAAAAGTCAATGAAAATGAAACTAAAGCTAAACTGAGCATAAAATGACACAAAGCTACTAGTCATGGAATATAGCATACAAGGCATTTTATGATACAGTTAAGGGTGGTTCACATCGTTTTTCCATTTCTTTTTTCGTTGCTTTTCCAGTGTTTTCCAGTGCTTTCTTCAAAGCGTGAATGGCCTCCTATGGTGCTCTTTTGGAGCGCATTCACCCCTCATTCACTTTGAAAACAGCGAATATTCTCCAAAAATGCACTTTTTGTGTTCCACAGAAAAAAATCAAGTCTTACAGGTTTAGAATGATGTGCTTGTGAGTAAATGATGACTGAATTTTAATTTATTGGCTGAACTTATCCCTTAACTTGAAGACGCTATATTGCTTTTCCTGTTCTTTCTGCGTCCCTCTACTCTCTCCGTGCTGGCTGGCGTTCACGCCGACTTCATAGTTACTCCCTGAGCGTGTAATTAAGTTGTGAATGATAACGGTTCAATTATTTGCCCAAACGTGTCTCTATGGATTCATTACACACTCACTGATGATGGAGAGTCCCCCGACTCATTCCACAGAGAGGAAAGAAGGAAAAAAGAGAGATGTCTTTGCAGGCTTTGTAATTATGGCATCATTTTCTCTTTCTATATCAGATAGGTTGGTGTGATATTGTTTGTGAGAACAGTTTGTCAATAGGATGACTGATCTGTTTGACATTTGAAGGTAAATGAGGAGAATGGTATTTAAGGGTTGGTGAGAAACGTCATGATTTTGATTTAAAAAAATAAATGAAAACGCTATTTTCCAAAGCATGACAAAACGCCTAATGCATTTCTCCTCCACATTAATCCTTAACGCCAAACAAAACAAAAAAATGCATTATAATAACAATAACAATGCTAACATAATAATAATAATAATAATAATAATAATACAATAATACAATAATATAAAGATTTTGACATATTAAATGTTCAGTGAGCACAAATGGATGTTCATGTGTCTATACCTTTTGCCTTATGGTGTAAGTGTTCATTGCAGTTTTCAAATCAATATGTAGTGAATTTAAAACAAAAGAACCCCCTGAAAATACATTTTTAAATCTAGATTTTACAGGATTAATTTTGCACTGTGGTACGTGAATGCCTGGTCTCCAACTGTTTCTCTGGACCCCTGGGAAGAAGTCTGGTGCTGACCTCCCATCATGCCTTGCAATTCCTTTGACTGTTGTCATGGTGATATGGCCCTACTGCCGAAGCCAGTGGTCAATCTGAGTCTCGCAGTCTGTCATTCCACACAGCGGGAGACTTCGAGCTGGCTGAATCAGTCCATGCTCGAGAATCGTGAGTCCATTTTATCCAAAATGGCTGACTATCTGGTTTTATCGTCATAAAGGGGTTGAGGGTATTCTGCTCTTGGCTGCAAACCCACAGCGCTTATGAAGAAAGTGTCTACTGTTGCAGCCAGAACTGCAGTCTGTCTATTTTATGGGACGGGTGAGGATTGCTTAATGTGCCATTGTGGATCCGGCGGGAGTCATGTTGACGGACGCGAGGCGAAACGATGCAGTTTTGTGGCTGTTGCAGAAGATCGACCTTTAGTCGGAAATAACTCAGACATACTGGTAACGAGCGCGTGCTTACGAACACGTGTGATAAAATAAAACTGGAACAGTTCTGAACTGAGATACTCCCTGACAGGAAATGAGACAGATGTAGGTCTCACAGACCCTTTAGAGCTGCCTAGTTATTTATTTATTTATTTTCGTGTTTATTAAGGGCTTTATATTGCCTCCTGTGTGGGTGCTTGTTTTGTCCCCATAGAGGCAGCAGTCATTGATGTTCATTTGGCTGCTGTTGAACGCCTTTCCTCACATGTGCGGTATTAGTCGACATGAACACGACCGGTGAAAATCAACATGCGGTTTGGTTTGCAGTAAGTTCAACAAATTAACATCATTAGGTCCTCTAGGACAGATCCATTCTTATGGATTAGAGTCATTTACTGGAATTGGAGCAGTCACCCGCATGATGAGCAATATAGGCACTATCTAATCAACTTGTGTAGTGTAGTGGTTGTTGTAGAAATTACTGCAGTGCAAAACACACACAGAGCACCGAGCTTAGATACACTGAGCATTACGTGATGGCTCCCAGACAGCAACATATATTCCATGCGTACCAGATGAGGTCCGGATCTGGGCCGACACTATTGCTGTTGCTGTCTGGGCTGCTTTTTTTATATATACTAACACAGAGAAATGTACATTTGTTTTCTTGCTTGTCCAGTTGGAATATTGCTCATTGGTTGCTCTTTTTTAATTGTCTTACACATTAGCTATGTTTCCATCACCCTGTTTTTATTTTGAAGTATCGCATCCGAAACAAGTGATGGAAAAAGGCCAAATAAAAACTAAAATCCCTTAATTCGCAAAAAAGTTTTTACGCTCACTTAAGGTGATTTTTGACGAAAAAGAGTTAGCCCAATGCTAAAAATGGGAGATGGAAACACATTTGCTGAATAAAATCTGACGTATAGCGAACATTAAACCCGTGTGACTAATCGGCTGTTTCCGCTGATGGTGTTTTATTTACTGTTGGTTTCAAGTTTCAACTTTGATAGGAAAGCACCTATTTTCCTTTTTTTGCGAACTTTGAAAAGATTCGCTTCACGTTTAGATGTAAACCCAGCTAGAGTTTCAAATTCCAGGATATTGACAATACAGACAATAGTGAACAGGCAAATAATTTGTAAAAACACAGGTAATGTATGTGAATGTAAAATCTTTTATTTTTACATTCACATACATAGATTTTTTTTAAAGAAATTAATACTTTTTATCAGAAAGGATGCATTAAATTGATCAAAAGTGTCAGTAAAGACATTTGTAATGTTGCAAATGATCTCTCGTTTTAAATAAATTTTATTTTGAAATTTCTATTCATCAAAAAATCCTGAAAAAAACGTATTGTGGTTTCCACAAAGATTTTAAGCAGCAAAACTGTTTTCAACACTGATAATAAGAAATGTTTCTTGAGCAGCAAATAATCATATTAGAATGATTTCAGAAGGATCATGTGATACTGAAGACTGGAGTATTGATGCTGAAAATACAGCTTTGACATCACAGGAATAAATTACATTTGAACATATATTCAAATAGAAAACAGTCATTTTAAATTGTGATAATTTTTCACAATATTATTGTTTTTATTATATTATCATTCAAATAAATACAGTCTTGATGACCATTAGAGACTTTCAAAAACATGTAAAAAATCTTGCTAAACAAACTTTTGAATGTATAAAAAACAATGAAAAAAAACTAAAAAGTTCTCAGTTGACAATTTGGTTGACCTAAAATTTGATGAGAAATATTTATATTAAAATCTGACTTATGATTGACTTTGGTATCTTGGGAAATCTGAGCCCAGTTTAAGACATTAAACAGTCAAGGAGACAAATGTATTTTCCTCAAGAGAAGCATTTACTCTCCATTTAATATCTAGAAAAAGCCATTTAAATATTAAAGTGATAGTTGAAACCTTTGCCATCATTTACTCACCCTCATGTTTTTCAAACCTGAACAACTTACTATTCTTCCATGTAACACAAAATGAGATTAAAGCCTCAGACATAATTTACTTTCTCATCTCCTTTTGTGTTCCACATCAGAAAGAAAGTCATGTTTGGACGAACATGGCTTTCATTTTTGTGTGAACTATTCCTTTAAATGATCCGTTTATCCATGCCTCTGGGGTTCGTCTTTTCCATTTTAAGGCCGTTCAGTTTTTAAGATTTCACTTCCTTGTGCTATTTGTGACTACAAATCAATTTTACGCTTCTTAATTGCTCAGGGGAGGATCTCTGTTGTCATTCATTCGGTCTTGACCCTCTCTGTAAGCAGTTAACCTGTGCTACTGTGAAGGGTCCAAATGAGCAGGCCAGAATGGCCCGCAGGGACAGACAGTGGGGAGGAGCAGTGAGAATACATCAGAACCTCAGGACTCCATCTGTCACCATGGAGACAGCAGAGAGGGTGGGGGTTTGCGGGATGGGTGGAAGACAGGTGGACCCACCCCACCAGCTGCCGTGACACCAAACACCTGTGCTGATGCTGTGGACAAACTTTCTTTATCTCTTTCTGCAACTCCATCAGTCCTTCAGGTCTGTTTAATGATTGTGGATATCGCCATCATCACCTGTTCCACTGTTTTTCTGGTGTCAGAGTCCATGGGATTGTTTGGGATTTGATTGCATTTAATATTAAAACCCATAGAGGGCGCTATTACACTGAGCAGGGAGTCTTCAAGGCCTCCAATGGGACATTGAGGCTACTTCCAGCGTCTTTTGCGAGGTTGTGGGGTGTAATGCATTGTTATTCTTGACTGGTCCTCGCAGGAATCAAAGCGAAAGGCCTTTTATATTTTTATACACTACCACCCCCTCAGTCTCCACGCTGGAACCAGCCCTGGACCTGAGATTGCCACTGACCCATAGAGAAAGACAGAAAGAGAGAGAGAGAGGGATAGAGAGAGGCAGAAGGAGAGAAAGCCCACATTACTGATTCCAATGAACGGGCCTTTTCCATTTAGTTGTAAATTGATACAAGGACTGGACGAGAATTTAAAAAAAACAGGCAATCACCCGTGCTTGATTAGTCTTTGTGTTGCCAATTATCCGTTACAATCTTGCTTCTGTGTTGCAAACAGTCATCAGAGGCTTGACTGCTTCATTCCCATGTAGAAATATAGTCTGTATGGCGGTCAAGGCACCATGTTTCTAGATAAGGGTATTGGAGATAATCTTCAATCTTCAATTGTCCCTCCTCATTTTAAACGGGGTTTACTGTGCATTGAAAGGATGATTGCAAGAACTTGACAATGCAGACTGTAGTTCAAACAAAAGACACAGCAAATTATAGCAGCACATTGTGCACTGTAAAAAAATTATGATCAATTTATGACAACATATGTTTTTACATTACTTTAACTCGTCAAAATAAGTTAAGCAAACTTAAACTTAAACATCCAAGTTGATTGTACTAAAATTTAAGGCAGCAACTTTTATTATATACTGTACGTATTTAAGTACATTCTTTATATATAAAGGCATATTTTATGACAACAAACTGGTTGTATAGTGTATTGTTAATTTAAGAGGGTAATATTCTATTTGTAAAGCTATTCTGAAATTGTCTATTTGAATTTAGTAACTATATCATTTATTGTTGTACATTTTCATTGTACATTTTTACTTACTATCTCTGGTCTTTAGTGTGTTTAACAAATAGAAATATTGTTCCATTAAAAAAACAAAAAACAAGAACAATTGCTGGTACTAATTTCTTATCAGTGTGGGGTGTGCAGAAAGACGGTCATGAGAGGCGAGGAATAATTCATTCAGGCCTGAAACTTAAGAACACCAGCCGGATATAATGAGACGACACTGTTCATATTTGTGTATAAGAGACAATTACGTGAAACCTTAGCATTGGAGCAGACAAGTCATTAAGCCCAAGTTTTGAGGCAGTAATAACAAGCATTTTAAAAGCTCCCCCGATCGTGTCATATTAAAACTTACCAATTCTCTCTTTCCTGTTTTTCTGTCACCGAGGTGAGGATCCGTGTTAAGATAAATATTAGATAGTCTTGGCAATTACCCACGCTTTCGTATTGGAATTACAGGCTCGCTGTGTTTATACACAACATTTTCCAAGACATCTGAGTCCAGGTGCATGCTGGGTGGGCGCCAGGGGAATACAGAGTTTGAGCGTTTGCCTTTTGCTTGCTTGTCTCCGCAATGCAAAAAAGCATGTGTTACTTATGTTAAAGCGATAAAGTAATGTTAATGATGGTTGAATGAGAGATCCCTTGCTACAAATCAATTAGAAAGATTGTGACGGACCTGACACATTAATGTGGTCTTAATCTTTAAAAAGATTAGATACAAGATCAAACTTTTAATAGAAGTGAACATTGCACTGACCACATTGTTTAATGATGCCAGTCATGTTTCGTAGCCATTTGAAAATGCGGTCAGGTAGATGGATTTCTTCCCAAATGTGTAAAACACAGAAATGGAATGAAGACGTAAATGGTTTAGGCTGTTGTATTATTTGAGGTAAAGGGTTTTTTTGTGCTGAAAGATACGTTAAGAAAGTGTTGCAGGTGGGAAAAAGTATTGTTGAGGGAAAAATGTTCATTTTCCACCTCGACAGCTTGTAATGGGATAGGAGATACCTGTGAGAACAGGAACTAAACTCACAATCAGAGCCTGGAAATGGCCCTGGCCCAGTAACCGAGGCGATTACCACAGAACCTCTGACTTTCCACTCAGGGTTTGTAGTGAAACGTTGTGGTCTGAATATCAATAGCCGTTCTAAGCTATTTCAAGCTTTTCTAGTGGCTAGAAGGAATCCCTCATCATTCATCTCAAGCGCAGGGGCGAACAAGGCGAGATTCCATTTAAACATCAGCGGAAAACAAGATTTAGGATCTTATTTTAAAATCATACAGTTCCCTGAGTACTTTGATGACTGATGGAAAAGACCAGACCTGTCCATTGTGAATTTTCTGTTTTTCCCATGCTGGTTAGTGCTGATTTGTTTCAACAATGATGGTTAACCTGCAAGTTTACATTTACATTTAGCAGACAATTTTATCAAAAGCAGCCTAAAAATGATGTACATCACAGGTAATTTGCCATATGAGCCAAAAATATTCATAGTAAACATAGCCAGGTTTAAAGCATATGAATAGTGCACAACCTATAACAGGGGTGAAATGCGGAATTTTTTTATATGTGTATATATGTGTGTGTTTCTGGGTATGTGTCTTTCTCTTCTTTTTTGCTCTAGCTTGTGTACTATATATTAATTCATTTTTTATAATTATTTAAGTCTTTTGTAGCCCCATAGATTTCAAGGAATATTGCACCTTATAATAAAAATGGTGTTGAATGGGTTTGCCCCTCCTATCAGGAAGTTATCCCTAAAATGAATCCAAGGCGTGCCATTTCTAGGAGTTTTATCCTCGTGTTCTCCAATAAGAAATTTGGCGCATCTGGCGCAATAGTCGTGACAAATGTTCAAATTCTCCCATATCCACGTTTTATACAAGTTTAATTCCATTTCCAGATATTGCCTTCATTTGTCTTCCACATTGTCGTTACTTTAACGGCAATTGACATTCCCATGAGATTCCTTCTCAGCCTGCTCACCTTCCCCATCTGATTCACATCTAATATTCACGCTGGTGATGGACATTCACCGATTGCGTGGGGACCATTATGCCTATCTTCTGATCATCTGTTATCTGTGCCTGAACATATTGGGTCATTGATTTTAGGAATTGTAGCACTCCGTGCCATGTGTCAGAAAAGGAAACGGGGAGAGAGAAAGAGTGGGCTTTCTGAAATCACCTTCTCCTGTAACCTGTCATCCTTTACACCAGAGCACCAAGTCTAGTTCTGCTGTTATGTTCATGTCTTTATAGCTTAAAGGATTAGTTCACCCAAAAATGAAAAATTCTGTCATAATTTACTCACCCCCATGTCGTTCCAAACCCAAGTGACTTTTTTCTTATGCAGAACACAAAATAAGATATTTTGAAGTATGTTTCATCTGTTTTTGTCCATTTAATGAAAGTCAATGAGGTCCACACAACATTGGACCCCACTGACTTTAACTGACAAAAAACACGGAGACACTTTACAAAATATCTTATTTTGTATTACACAGAAAGCGAAAGAATAAATGGTTCGGGTGAATAAATGATGAAAAGAAATGTTGTTTTTAAGTGATCTATCCCTAGATATATTCTTCGTCTTTTTTTTTCTTGCTGTAGCACAGTGCCCAAATCGGAGTGATTTACATCCTCCTATTTTTTAAACTTTAGCTCTACATTATTCCGTTCCAAACATTGCGTGGTTTAGAAATCAAGAGAGCGAATGAGCAAGAGCAAGAAATAGAGAGAAATCGAAGGAGGATGCTTTTTGACCCTGGTGATTTCAGGTCACTCAACACAAGCATCAAGAAGCGAACACGCAGCTCACCCACAAGAGGATTTACAGACATACACGAGTCTATCAGATAGAGAAGACGGGGTGGGGGAAAAAATAGCAAAGTGCAGCAAGGTCATAGGAAAGCTGTTAATAATGCAATAAAACATGTACACGTACACCCGCACACACTCTCACATAAGCAAGACAGGACCATCTGGTCTTGGACACGTCCTCTGTGGAGATTAATTGATGATGTGTAGCTGTAGTCTCAGCTCAGTGCTGGTGTTCAGTGTGGAGGGAAAGACATGGGAGAGGTGGGGGGTACTTCTGGTGATGCTACGAATCAGTACATCTGTTAGGGAGATAGGAACGATAGGAACACAAGCACGAGGAAAAGACCTGGGGCCACAAATGGATGCTTGTTAATGGATTGTGTGTGTAAGTGTATTTGTGTGGTCTTGACCAAGTGAGATTTTACTGCTCACATCAAACAAGCGGTCAGTCTGTTGCGTGTCCATTTTGGTTAGAGTGTATTCGTGTGTGATTCACATTCATATGAAAAAACGCTAGAAGTCAGGATACAAAGCATTGCGGGGGTACAATTATAGTCTACCTATAAAGTATGTATATAAGTATAAGAGAACAATATGTTTGGGAAAAAAGGGGTAACAACCAGGAAAATTAATAAATGATGGTTATTTTTAGGTGTCTGTGTTACAGTGTAATTATGCATTTAAAGGGATAGTTCACTTTGAAATTAAATTTTGGTATGTTTTAGCTTACCTCAAGGGCATCCAAGATGTAGGTGTCTTTTTTTCCGCAGTAGTTTCAATT
Organism: Squalius cephalus; assembly: GCF_949319135.1. Classification (NCBI taxonomy): domain Eukaryota; kingdom Metazoa; phylum Chordata; class Actinopteri; order Cypriniformes; family Leuciscidae; genus Squalius; species Squalius cephalus. The sequence goes on along the minus strand of NC_137122.1, from coordinate 44,799,762 downwards.
TTGATATTTTTAGGTCAAACCGTTCTTGTCTGTCAGTCATTTAATGCAGGTCTGTGGTCACTGTCTCAAAGAGCATGCATAGATATATATACACTAGAATAGGTGCCGCCTTGCCTACGGCATTCGTTCCAATGAACTGCCGTAGCCAAGGCGACATCTAGTGTATATATATCTATGCACCAGTCTGCGTACACGTCACACACCAGGATGCGCGAGCGCCCTCAGATCACTTGGACGTGGCTGTGTACAAGAGTTAAAAAACGATATAAATACTGTTCGTTTTCTCACACAAACCGCTCGTTTCGTGTCTTAGGCCATCAATGTGTACTTACGATGGGGAATTGTTTAATTTGGACGATGGGGAATTGTTTTAATTTGGACTCTGTGCATGCTCTTTGAGACAGTGACCATAGACCTGCATTATAGGACTGACAGACAAGAACGGTTTGACCTAAAAATATCAAAATTGAAACTACTGTGGAAAAAAAGACACCTACATCTTGGATGCCCTTGAGGTAAGCTAAAACATACCAAAATTTAATTTCAAAGTGAACTATCCCTTTAAGTACTGAGTATTAATAATTAACTACATGTACTTACTATAGGGTTAGGATTAGGGTTTGGTTTAGGGTTAGTTGCGTGTAATTATGCGTCATTTATAGTTATTACTACAGTAACTACATGTAACGTGATTCAAGGACACTGTAAAATAAAGTGTTACCCATATAGCGAGAACATACGTAAAAGGGTATTACCTTTTTGTAATAATAGTGTACCAATACATAGGCCTAGGCTTGTTTTTTTTTATTACGGGGTATATACTGTATCTGTCCTTTCATACAGGTTTTTTTTTATTTATTTTTTTAAAAGTGCAGCTGTTTTAGTTCTGGGTTACATGTTTCAAGACAAGTAAAACTAAAACTATTGCAATTTTGTTTTGTTTTTTTAATATTGGGGAAATATTACTCATCATGCTTGTTAGCCTATAAGTACAATAACAATACATACTCAAAATTTGATATCACTGACACTGAAAAATTTATTTGAAAAATAGCTTATTTCAAAACAGATTTACAACACTTCTTATTCATCTAAAACATTTTTTTAAATTAATTTTTTATTTCAAATACTAAAGTCTTGACAGAAAGTAGTACATTTTGTCCCGTTTTTGTTTTTCTTGCTTGGCTTCTTCCTCCTCTTGTTCCTCTTCTCCCTTTTCATTCTTTCCACTGATGAATCTTAATAAGGAATCCTTGTCTCTTGCTATTCTGTGTTATGTATTAAAAGAAAATATAGAACTATTTACAACCCACAGATGTCACACTACCCTGTAACTACATGGAACAAGAGGGTAACAAGCACCACTTTAATTTACAGCCCGCAATGTCATACTTACCCTGTAACTACATGAAGCAAGAGTATATTTAACCAGTATTTAAACAAAAGTTGCAATAGTTTTAGTTTTACTTGCCTTTAAACACAGAATAACAAACTTAATCAGTGCACTTTTGTTAACCAAAAAAAAAAAAAAAAAAAAACTGTATAAATGCTGTATAAAAAGCAAAAATTGCTAAATTGTTGCTAAATTGCTCCCAAACGTAAGATTGTTGCCTATCATAATAGCAGAATAAGTACCCTTTAGTTCTAAAATACTTACAGTATAAATAATTTGTTAAATTTCCTGGTTGTTACCCCTCTATTCCCAAAACTTTACATATTGTTCCCTTATATTTCCACGTTACAGGTACACTATAATTACCGAAAGTTACGCTGTAAATTTGTTTAATTTACGCAGTACTTTGCGGGCTGTAATCTAAAGTGTTACCCAATTTATTATCAGTAAGGTATCATGCCAATTACATAATCAATTCAAAGAAAATCAATACAATAACATCAAATGCTCAGAAATAATGAGTAAAAGATGCATACCTGACATTAGAAAAAATAGGCTACATAATGCTGAGTGTCTGGAGGTGCACTCTGCATTACGGGCTGATCTGCTTACAGAATCGCACCTGAGTCTCTTGAAACATTTCTTTCAATACTCAGACCAAGACAAAACATCCCCCAAAGTGAGAATTTGTATTAATCAAGGTCCCAGACTTGGGTAGTTTACACCTTACTGTCTGAGGTGAGGACAGAAGGTAATTTGCATGAAAGATCCTTAGAACAGGGCACACCAACCACAGTAAGCCAATCTACAAACTCTTAAAACCTTTGTTACCTTTTGGTTTTCTTCTGTGGGGATGGGACCATTGTATCAGTCGCACTGAGACATTTCAAATGATACCAAACAAGTATAGCGTTGAATGATAATTGTTCACAATAAATCATATAGATTTTTGGGTTAATTTCAGGTGATCTCCGCATTTGGTGAGAAGTGATGGGGGAAGAAGGGGTGAAGTGAAAGAAATGTAGATTAAGATGATACTGAGCTGTGATCAAGTGAGGTGATTGCGCCTCGGATGGGGATGCTGATTTTGCAAGAGAGAGTTAAAATGTTAATTTCTTTTTTTTTCTTTTTTTTAGAGAGAGAGAGTAGCCATTATCAGTATAGTTACTACAGACATAACACAAATAAGAAGTTCCCCACAAAGTATAAATAAAAAATACTTCAATTAATATTAATTTTAGCATTAATGTTAATTTTATTCATTTTGGAATTAATATTAATTTAAGTGTTTTATATTTATCCTTTTGGGGAGAAATTCTTTTTTTTCAACCGTAAATGCCCTCCAAGACACATTGGACTAGTGAAAGTGTTTCTATGTTTCTATGGAGCTCTTGGTCCAGACAGTCTTACATATTTAATATATAATTTAATCTATATGATAAAATAAAGTGCAAGTCAAATTCTATGGGATCATTATCTCTGATGAATTTCAAAGTGGATATGTCTTTTAAAAATAATGGCAGGTAAAGTTATGGGACATGTTTTGTCAGTGAATTGATTCTCATGTTATTTAAAGGCCTATTTGTAAGAATCCTATTTTGCAGTTTGTTACACTTTCGAGTGCTATTGTATTGTATTGATTTCCCCCCCAGAACAGGTATACAGGAATATTTCAATATCTATAGACCGTGTAAACATTATTTTCAGAATAGATTCTTAACCATTTTCATGCTTGTGCTTCTGTGCGTGTTTCTTTAGTTCTGCCGCTGGGCATATTTGCAGAGATGGATCACGTCTGTCAATGGTGTGGTTAACGCTTAAGTAGGAGTGGAGCTTTGCCTCACGACCTAAAATGTCGCAAACACAACCTGAGTTCTGAACCCTGCTCACTGCCCTCAGGGAGCTACTGCTGTCGCATCTCGTCTGTCCTTGTGAATTAGTAACATGCAGCGCTGCTAATGTGACTAATCAGAAACACACACATACACACACAAAAACACACGTGGGTAAAGCCTGTGCACACCTGCGTGCTGACACATTTAGGCCCTTCAACCTAGTGCGGAAAAACCTCCCTGAGGAACAGTGCTGAGTGTCAACCTCTCAAGATGGCTAATTACTGTTGATGAATCCTCCATATAAACCACATACAGAGAGAGACAGATGGAGAAAGAGTGAAGAAGTCAAAGTGCAAGATGCAATTAAAGGGTTGGGGTTTTCTCCACTGTCAGCAGGATCGTGGATATGTTGTTTGTAAAGCATGAAAATAAATTTGAGGTGCATTTAAAGTCATTTTGAAATCAAAATTGGCGATTCGTATTTTTTATGGAATATTGCAGTCTTTAAATGATTTTTCGGTGCATTTAATTTTCTTTTTTAAATTCATGTGCTCTTATATTTTTTAATCCAAATAACTTCCCCTTCCACATTCAGCAACATCACTTCTCTTCTCTGATGACGTGTTTATTGGCATGAGGGCGGGACAACCTGTCACTCACATGAGATTAAAGCAATGGCAAACCACAAGCATCCAGTCAATTCCCCATGGACAAAATCAAGATGCTGTTTCATTCGGATATACGTCACTATAAGGAAGAAGTGACGATCGCATCTCCGGTAAAGATGGAAAGCTCCTAAAGCTTTAGTTCCATATAAATTCACGGATAATTAGTTGTTTTGTCGTTAGTGAAAATCAATATTGACCTTGTATTTGAAAAAGGATGCTCATATAAGAAGCAATACTAAAATTCAGAGTCAGTTCTTTCCTATGGTTCATTCGCATTCGGAGATCGACTATTTTTGACTGTCAAAATGCCGGCGGACACAGCTACAGTGAATAGTTCAAAATCTTTCTTTTTAGTAAACTCTGTGTACACAAACAATGTTCTCAATGCTCGAGTTCATGTGAAGAGCCCCTGGTGATACTTCGAGCAAAGTTTCATGTTGTGTCGAGCCTTCTTAGCGTTTTAAAAATAGCAATTTTTTATGCTATCACTGTAGTGCCCCTAGCACTCCCATTCAAAAGGCAATTTGACCGAAAACGAAAATACAGTCAAACTTAAAAGTGCCGTTTCCATTCTAATTATACTTTTAAACGAAAGTTTGCCTCAGGTAGATTAACAAAAAGACCCTAGGCTGCATTTTGGCGAGAGTTACCCTTTAAAGGCACAATATGTAACTTTTTTGCTTTAAAAATAGCAAAAATCACTATATCTATGTTATATATTTTTTTTTGTTGTGTACTTACATTATCCCGACTGTTTCCAACAACTTTCAAACCAGGAGAAATTTTAATTTAATTCGAAGACACGTCCCGTTTCTTTATTTCCGTTTTGTCGCAGTCAATGGCGTCATATCCGCGTTGTCTCTGGTTTCCGCTCGTACTGCCATAGCAACCAGAGCTATGAGCAGAGCCCAGTTCGCAATGTCTATTTGCACGCTGTTGTTGTTTCGTTCAAACATTATGGACCATGGCAAGCAGACTTTGGATAAAAAAGGAGAACTAAAACAAGAATCAATATCAGCGCGGTGTTTTCGAGATGCCTAGAGCTCCCATAGACAGTATATAAACGAGAGCTCCACGTCCGAGACTTCGACCGCTCCTACATGTACTTTATACGCTGATTTCACGCAGCTGTTATTTTGAAATCGAAAGCGAGGCTCCGGTGGGAAGAAAACCGGAAGTGTCGCCTTTAATCACAGGAGAGTCGTGAATGCGATGGCGTATTGTTGTGTTTAATGATGTTGTGTCAATTCTAAAACTGTACATACATTTCTTTTATACTTTAGTTTAGACTATATACAGTGAAATTCATTTATAAATAAAATATTTTTTTATATAATTCAGAAAGTAAAAAAAGAAGCAGGAATGAACTATATACATATACTATATTGGATATTAACATCCAATAGTGTAAATCGCGGCAGCAGCTTCAGGTTGGTAGTCCAAAGGCATTGTTGTTTATCTTTACTTCCGGGGTTTTTCCCACCGGAGCCTCACTTTCGATTTCAAAATGGCGGCTGCGTGAAATCAGCGTATTAAACAGGTGAGCACATTTACATAAAACTAATCAATGTTATATAGTTCAACAATGATAAAATGTTATAATATGATATGTATGTTATTCTAATGTTGATCTAGCTTACTGCTAGACTAGTCTCATACTGACAAACTAACACATAATTTCAACACATTGAAATGCAGTTTAGTGTGCTAGTGTAATGTTAGACCAAGTGAAACAGCGCTGCGTTACCTCACAAGTTTAATTTGTCTAATAAACTGACCGGTGAGTAGTAATTCTGCACTTGCGTGTAGTTCGGTAGAATGAAATGTCCATATTCCTTTTATATCCGCGGGACTCGCGTCGCGTGTGGAGCTGATAGCTGTCTCTTAGCAATCCCGAACTGCTTCATATCACAGTCATGATAAAAGCCAGTGTTGTAGTCGAGTCACCAACTGTCGAGTCCGAGTCGAGTCTCGAGTCCCCGTGTTCGAGTCCGAGTCCAAGTCCGAGTCACCAAAGAAGAGACCGAGTCGAGTCCGAGTCGAAACTTCGGTCTTCCAACCTTTTACTATCGTGTCAATTGATTTTGATTAATATTAGAGGAGGGAGCACCGCTCGTGTTGTTTGAAGACGGTGAGAGCGCGCGCGCGCGGCTGGGCTTTCTCTCTGCTCATTCTTATATGCAGGAAAAAAAGAGATCCCGTCCGGTCTTGGAGCCCAAAACAGGAAAAGTGTAACATCTTATATCAAATTTTAAAACCTATTTAGTCAGAAACTTCATCCAACGTCATTCATTTGATGAATGCTCAAGTCCGATTTTATATATCCTCGAGTCCGAGTCCAAGTACGAGTCATCAGTCCGCGAGTCCAAGTCAAGTCACGAGTCCTGAGAATAGAGTCTCGAGTCGGACTCTAGTCCAGAGAATAGGGACTCGAGTCGGACTCGAGTCCGAGTCCAGGACTCGAGTACTCCATCACTGATAAAAGCATCGATGTATTCAGTCATCCATAAACATTATTAGATCGGTCGGCTTGACGTTGACAACAAGATCCATAATTCTTAGCAAATGTTGCGTCATCAAACTATGCCTTTGTTATTGTAAAGAGGTTAGCGACCCCTAGCGGCGAAAAAAAATTACATAGTGTACGTTTAAGACTGAATGGGCAAGTGAACTCATGAAAGAAAAAGTGTTGACCCATCTGCCTACTAGTGACATCAAATAGAATGATAACAGTTGTTTTCAAACAGAGTGTATATATATGTGATAATGTGACTCTGAATCACAAAACAAGTCACACGGGTATATTTGTGGCAGTAGCCAACAATACATTGTATGGGTCAAAATTATAAATTTTTCTTTTATGCCAAAAATCATTAGGATATTAATACAGATCATGTTCCACAAAGATATTTTGTAAATTTCCTACCATAAATATATAAAATATTTATTTTTGTGAGATATCCCTATCTGTGCCAAAAGAATTCCATCCAATCCTGCTTTGGATTTACATATGCAAATGAGAGCCAGCTCTGCTCGCAGTTCCGTAATTAAACAAATTCCAAGCTTACAAACAAACGTCGCTCTCTATTACCTTCCCTATAATAGAGTTACCACAGCAACATGCGCAAGTGGCCAAGCTCATCAGCCTGCATTTCTCCTGCCGGCTAATACTACTTTCTGCCGTGTGACTGGAGATTATTGTCTGTCCATGAAGATCAAACACTGTGATAAGTCAGTCCGAATGCTTGACCTTTGATTTTAATTCACAAGTCTGGTGGTGAGATTGATGCCAGGACCTGAAAGGGTGAAGACGCTTTATTAACTGCATTTAATCTGCATTTAAAGGGGACATATCATACAATTTTTAAATAAAAGCATTCAATGTAAACATAATAGAAACACTTTCACTTGTCCAATGTATCTTGGAGGGCATTTACGGTTGAAAAAAAGGATTGGATCTTAATTGTAAACATTTCAGATACGTTTTCTATTTTAATTTATAGATTTCTTCTTATATGTAAACACAAAGAATTTCTCCCCAAAAGGATAAATATAAAATATTTAAATTAATATTAATTCCAAAATGAATACAATTAACATTAATGCTAAAATGAATATTAATTGTAGTATTTTTTGTTTATGCTTTGTGGGGAACTTCTTATTTGTGTTATGTTTGAAATAACTACTGATAATAATTAATTATATTCAACAAAAAAATTATCCATATACATACGTGGCTACTGTCATGGATATTCAGTCATTTGCTCGTTTAGTTTCATTATCATGGACTTTTAGTTTGCTTCTCATTATTTACAGTTGTCTTTGTTCATGTTTCCCACATCTGATCATCACACCTGTTAGTCTTTTAGTTTGTTATCAGTGTGTATTTAAGTTCCTCGTTTCTCTGCCTTGATTGTCGGTTATTGTTTGTGTATCACATGCTGTTACGTAACCTGGGGATTATCTGAGTTTGTTTGATTAAATAGTTTTATTTTTGAATTCATCTTCATCTGATCTTCGTCTGTGAACCTTATTCACTGCGATCGGGACAGCTACATAATAGTTTAAAAAACTGTGGAAGGTGTAATTCAAATAACAAATGAAAAAAAATGACCTATAATCAAGAGTTATGTATTCTCCCTAGCATTTATGAAGCTGTACAAAAATGATCATTTATAAATTCATCTGAAAAGAAAGCTCATAGCTTAACTTCCTGAGGTAAATATTTGCTAGAGTCACATCTATATAAATGTCAGCGCTGGAAGGCAAAACCAAAGACACCAACTATAAAAATACGATGGCTGTGTTTTTATAGATGGTGTCTTTGTTTTTGCCT